>NC_091287.1:541695883-542009633 GCF_032444005.1 Ranitomeya imitator | reverse complement strand
ACTCTCAGGAGGCACGGTGGCACCTCTCAGAGCCTGGGGCATGCTAGAATCCCTACAAACTGCCTCAAGCCACCAGTCGTACGGGTTTGCCTGTTATGATAGGCAATTCAGTAACACAATGTACATAGCGATCAGAGCACATACAGTGATCTGACAATAACCCAAAATAATAGAACGAGCTCTGAGACGTGGAAACTCTGTAGACCGCAATTCCTGATCCTCTCCAAACACAACTAGAGGCAGCTGTGGATTGCGCCTAACACTCCCTATGCAACTCGGCACAGCCTGAGAAACTAACTAGCCTGAAGATAGAAAAATAAGCCTACCTTGCCTCAGAGAAATACCCCAAAGGAAAAGGCAGCCCCCCACATATAATGACTGTGAGTACGATGAAAAGACAAACGTAGGGATGAAATAGATTCAGCAAAGTGAGGCCCGATATTCTAGACAGAACGAGGATAGGAAAGATAACTTTGCGGTCTACACAAAACCCTAAAGAAAACCACGCAAAGGGGGCAAAAAGACCCTCCGTACCGAACTAACGGCATGGAGGTACACCCTTTGCGTCCCAGAGCTTCCAGCAAAACAAATAGACAAGCTGGACAGAAAAAATAGCAACAAATAGCAAAGAAGCACTTAGCTATGCAGAGCAGCAGGCCACAGGAATGATCCAGAGAAACACAAGTCCAACACTGGAACATTGATAGGAAGCATGGATCAAAGCATCAGGTGGAGTTAAGTAGAGAAGCAGCTAACGACCTCACCAGATCACCTGAGGGAGGAAACTCAGAAGCTGCAGTACCACTTTCCTCCACAAACGGAAGCTCCCAGAGAGAATCAGCCGAAGTACCACTTGTGACCACAGGAGTGAACTCTGCCACAGAATTCACAACAGTACTCCCCCCCTTGAGGAGGGGTCACCGAACCCTCACCAGAGCCCCCAGGCCGACCAGGATGAGCCACATGAAAGGCACGAACAAGATCGGGAGCATGGACATCAGAGGCAAAAACCCAGGAATTATCTTCCTGAGCATAACCCTTCCATTTAACCAGATACTGGAGTTTCCGTCTTGAAACACGAGAATCCAAAATCTTCTCCACAATATACTCCAATTCCCCCTCCACCAAAACCGGGGCAGGAGGCTCAACAGATGGGACCATAGGTGCCACGTATCTCCGCAACAATGACCTATGGAATACGTTATGTATGGAAAAAGAATCTGGAAGGGTCAGACGAAAAGACACAGGATTAAGAACCTCAGAAATCCTATACGGACCAATAAAACGAGGTTTAAACTTAGGAGAGGAAACCTTCATAGGAATATAACGAGAAGAAAACCAAACCAGATCCCCAACACGAAGTCGGGGACCCACACGGCGTCTGCGATTAGCGAAAAGTTGAGCCTTCTCCTGGGACAAGGTCAAATTGTCCACTACCTGAGTCCAAATCTGCTGCAACCTGTCCACCACAGTATCCACACCAGGACAGTCCGAAGACTCAACCTGTCCTGAAGAGAAACGAGGATGGAACCCAGAATTGCAGAAAAACGGCGAAACCAAGGTAGCCGAGCTGGCCCGATTATTAAGGGCGAACTCAGCCAAAGGCAAAAAGGACACCCAGTCATCCTGATCAGCAGAAACTAAGCATCTCAGATATGTTTCCAAGGTCTGATTGGTTCGCTCGGTCTGGCCATTAGTCTGAGGATGGAAAGCCGAGGAAAAAGACAAGTCAATGCCCATCCTTCCACAAAAGGCTCGCCAAAACCTCGAAACAAACTGGGAACCTCTGTCAGAAACAATATTCTCTGGAATGCCATTCAAACGAACCACATGCTGGAAGAACAAAGGCACCAAATCAGAGGAGGAAGGCAATTTAGACAAGGGTACCAGATGGACCATCTTTGAAAAGCGATCACAGACCACCCAAATGACTGACATCTTTTGAGAAACGGGAAGGTCAGAAATAAAATCCATAGAGATATGTGTCCAAGGCCTCTTTGGGACCGGCAAGGGCAAAAGCAACCCACTGGCACGAGAACAGCAGGGCTTAGCCCGAGCACAAATCCCACAGGACTGCACAAAAGTACACACATCCCGCGACAGAGAGGGCCACCAAAAGGATCTAGCCACTAACTCTCTGGTACCAAAGATTCCAGGATGACCAGCCAACACCGAACAATGAAGTTCAGAGATAACTCTATTCGTCCACCTATCAGGGACAAACAGTTTCTCTGCTGGGCAACGATCAGGTTTATTAGCCTGAAATTTTTGCAGCACCCGCCGCAAATCAGGGGAGATGGCAGACACAATTACTCCGTCCTTGAGGATACCCGCCGGCTCAGATAAACCCGGAGAGTCGGGCACAAAACTCCTAGACAGAGCATCCGCCTTCACATTTTTAGAGCCCGGAAGGTACGAAATCACAAAGTCAAAATGGGCAAAAAACAACGACCAACGAGCTTGTCTAGGATTCAAGCGCTTGGCAGACTCGAGATAAGTCAAGTTCTTATGATCAGTCAATACCACCACGCGATGCTTAGCTCCTTCAAGCCAATGATGCCACTCCTCGAATGCCCACTTCATGGCCAGCAACTCTCGGTTGCCCACATCATAATTTCGCTCAGCAGGCGAAAACTTCCTGGAAAAGAAAGCGCATGGTTTCATCACTGAGCAACCAGAACCTCTCTGTGACAAAACAGCCCCTGCTCCAATTTCAGAAGCATCAACCTCGACCTGGAACGTAAGAGAAACATCTGGTTGACACAACACAGGGGCAGAAGAAAAACGACGCTTCAACTCTTGAAAAGCTTCCACAGCAGCAGAAGACCAATTGACCAAATCAGCACCCTTCTTGGTCAAATCGGTCAATGGTTTGGCAACACTAGAAAAATTGCAGATGAAGCGACGATAAAAATTAGCAAAGCCCAGGAACTTTTGCAGACTTTTCAGAGATGTCGGCTGAGTCCAATCATGGATGGCTTGGACCTTAACCGGATCCATCTCGATAGTAGAAGGGGAAAAGATGAACCCCAAAAATGAAACCTTCTGCACACCAAAGAGACACTTTGATCCCTTCACAAACAAAGAATTAGCACGCAGGACCTGAAAAACCGTTCTGACCTGCTTCACATGAGACTCCCAATCATCCGAGAAGATCAAAATGTCATCCAAGTACACAATCAGGAATTTATCCAGGTACTCACGGAAGATGTCATGCATAAAGGACTGAAACACTGATGAAGCATTGGCAAGTCCGAATGGCATTACTAGATACTCAAAATGGCCCTCGGGCGTATTAAATGCTGTTTTCCATTCATCGCCTTGCCTGATTCTCACCAGATTATACGCACCACGAAGATCTATCTTAGTGAACCAACTAGCCCCCTTAATCCGAGCAAACAAATCAGATAACAATGGCAAGGGGTACTGAAATTTAACAGTGATCTTATTAAGAAGGCGGTAATCTATACACGGTCTCAGCGAACCATCCTTCTTGGCTACAAAAAAGAACCCTGCTCCTAATGGCGACGATGACGGGCGAATATGCCCCTTCTCCAGGGATTCCTTCACATAACTGCGCATAGCGGTGTGCTCAGGCACGGATAAATTAAACAGTCGACCTTTTGGGAATTTACTACCAGGAATCAAATTGATAGCACAATCACAATCCCTATGCGGAGGCAGGGCATCGGACTTGGGCTCATCAAATACATCCCGGTAATCAGACAAGAACTCTGGAACCTCAGAAGGGGTGGATGACGAAATTGACAGAAATGGAACATCACCATGTACCCCCTGACAACCCCAGCTGGACACCAACATGGAATTCCAATCCAATACCGGATTATGGGCTTGTAGCCATGGCAACCCCAACACGACCACATCATGCAGATTATGCAACACCAGAAAGCGAATAACCTCCTGATGTGCAGGAGCCATGCACATGGTCAGCTGGGTCCAGTATTGAGGCTTATTCTTGGCCAAAGTGTAGCATCAATTCCTCTCAATGGAATAGGACACTGCAAGGGCTCCAATAAAAACCCACAATGTTTAGCATAATCCAAGTCCATCAAATTCAGGGCAGCGCCTGAATCCACAAACGCCATGACAGAATACGACGACAAAGAGCATATCAAGGTAACGGACAGAAGAAATTTTGACTGTACAGTACCAATGGCGGCAGACCTAGCGAACCGCTTGGTGCGCTTAGGACAATCAGAGATAGCATGAGTGGAATCACCACAGTAGAAACACAGCCCATTCAGACGTCTGTGTTCTTGCCGTTCAACTCTGGTCATAGTCCTATCGCACTGCATAGGCTCAGGTTTAATCTCAGGTAATACCGCCAAATGGTACACAGATTTACGCTCACGCAAGCGTCGACCGATCTGAATGGCCAAAGACATAGACTCATTCAAACCAGCGGGCATAGGAAATCCCACCATGACATCCTTAATGGCTTCAGAGAGACCCTTTCTGAAAATGGCTGCAAGCGCAGATTCATTCCATTGAGTGAGCACGGACCATTTTCTAAATTTCTGGCAATATAGCTCTATCTCATCCTGAGCCTGACAAAGAGCCAGCATATTCTTCTCTGCCTGATCCACTGAATTAGGCTCATCGTACAGCAATCCAAGCGCCAGGAAAAACGCATCGATATCACTCAATGCAGGATCTCCTGACGCAAGAGAAAATGCCCAGTCCTGAGGGTCGCCACGCAAAAAAGAAATGACGATCCTAACCTGTTGCGCTGGGTAACCAGAGGAGCGAGGTTTCAAAGCCAGAAACAGTTTACAATTATTCTTGAAACTCAGAAATTTAGTTCTATCTCCAAAAAACAAATCTGGAATAGGAATTCTCGGTTCTAACAAAGAATTCTGAACCACAAAATTTTGAATATCTTGAACTCTTGCCGTGAGCTGATCTACACATGAAGACAGACCTTTAATGTCCATTGTAACACCTGTGTCCTGAACCACCCAAATGTCTAGGGGAAAAAAAAGACAAATCACAGTGCAAAGGAAAAAAAATGGTCTCAGAACTTCTTTTTTCCCTCTATTGAGAATCATTAGTACTTTTGGCTTCCTGTACTATTATGATAGGCAATTCAGTAACACAATGTACATAGCGATCAGAGCACATACAGTGATCTGACAATAACCCAAAATAATAGAACGAGCTCTGAGACGTGGAAACTCTGTAGACCGCAATTCCTGATCCTCTCCAAACACAACTAGAGGCAGCTGTGGATTGCGCCTAACGCTCCCTATGCAACTCGGCACAGCCTGAGAAACTAACTAGCCTGAAGATAGAAAAATAAGCCTACCTTGCCTCAGAGAAATACCCCAAAGGAAAAGGCAGCCCCCACATATAATGACTGTGAGTAAGATGAAAAGACAAACGTAGGATTGAAATAGATTCAGCAAAGTGAGGCCCGATATTCTAGACAGAACGAGGATAGGAAAGATAACTTTGCGGTCTACACAAAACCCTAAAGAAAACCACGCAAAGGGGGCAAAAAGACCCTCCGTACCGAACTAACGGCACGGAGGTACACCCTTTGCGTCCCAGAGCTTCCTGCAAAACAAATAGACAAGCTGGACGGAAAAAATAGCAACAAATAGCAAAGAAGCACTTAGCTATGCGGAGCAGCAGGCCACAGGAATGATCCAGAGAAACACAAGTCCAACACTGGAACATTGATAGGAAGCATGGATCAAAGCATCAGGTGGAGTTAAGTAGAGAAGCAGCTAACGACCTCACCAGATCACCTGAGGGAGGAAACTCAGAAGCTGCAGTACCACTTTCCTCCACAAACGGAAGCTCCCAGAGAGAATCAGCCGAAGTACCACTTGTGACCACAGGAGTGAACTCTGCCACAGAATTCACAACTAGAGTTGAGCGACCTTGACCTTTTTAGAGTCGAGCCGGGTTTTGCGAAACCCGACTATGTCCAAAGTCGGGTCGAGTGAAATCGGCCGATTATGACGTAAAGTCGGGATCGACCGAAACACGAAACCCAATGCAAGTCAATGGGGCAGCATAGTCGGCAGTGAGTGGGGGCCAGGAAAACACCTAGAGTACCCATTTTAATGTCAATACCATCCATTCTTCTTAATGAAGCTTGTCAAGCGTAATTTACCTTATAATAATTGGAAGGCATTTGAAATTGGGGGTCATTTGGCTAAAGTTGTGGGGGGTAGGGCTGGTTCAAGTAATTAGTGGGCCCAGGAAATCTGGACCACGTCACGGCAGTGGAGCAGGGAGAGGTAAGTATTTCAACTTTGCAAGTGCTGTGAACCTGAGCAAGCAGGGGGGGCCCACTCGTTGGCATTGGCACTGGCACAGGGCCCCTCAAAGTACAGCGGTGTGTTTGCACGGCGGGGGCGCCTCCCACCGGCAGCAACACTTTTGCGTACTATGAGAGGCCCTGTGCCAGTGACGTCGCCAACTAGTATTCCTCCCCCCACCTGATGAAGGAACCTGCACTTTCATCTGCACCTTCCTCTTTGTCCCCGTGTAAGGTGGTATGGTATGCGGGAAGAGCAACCTGACTTTCAGCAGGGTCACAATGTTGTTGTGTAGCGTGCACGGGGAATGTTGCGTTATGGGTCAATGTACCAGCAGACTCATCTATCACTGGCTGGGCAATGGGCACGATGAAGTGGAAACACAGATATAGGCCCAAAGAAGAAAGTGGGCTAAATGCAGTTAAAAATTGGTAACACAGGAATAACCAGGGGGCATTGCAGTGGAGGACAACTGGAATGAGAGGCTGACACAGAGAGTAGGGCCAAATCAGTAAGTAGTCGAAATGCAGTTCAAAATTGGCAACCGTAGTAAACAGGCGGCACAGCTTTGTTCAGTGGAGGAGAACAGCAAGGAGTGGCAGACACCGATAGTAGGCCCCAACCCAACTAGTAGGCCAAATGCAGTCTAACATTAACAACTACTTAACGAGAGCCTGAAAATGGAATTTCAGGACAGGAAACCAGGAGAACAGCAAGGAGTGGCAGACACCGATAGTAGGCCCCAAACCAACTAGTACGCCAAATGCAGTTGTTCCATTTAACCACAATTTAATGAGAGCCTGAAGATAGAAGCTCAGGAAAGGCAACCTGGGGAACACCTTGGAGTGTAACACACCATCTCTCTCCACCCCATACCCAATTTGTAGGCCTAATGCAGCCTACTTTCCGACACCTACTAAACGAGAGCATGAAGATCGAAGCTCAGGAAAGGCAACCTGGGGAACACCTTGGAGTGTAACACACCATCTCTCTCCACCCCATACCCATTTTTTAGGCCTAATGCAGTGTACTTTTCTACAACTACTAAACGAGAGTCGGAAGACCGAAGCAATGGCAAGGAAACCTGGGGAACACCTTGGAGTGTAACACACCATCTCTCTCCACCCCATTCCCCATTTTTTAGGCCTAATGCAGCCTACTTTCCGACACCTACTAAACGAGAGCATGAAGATCGAAGCTCAGGAAAGGCAACCTGGGGAACACCTTGGAGTGTAACACACCATCTCTCTCCACCCCATACCCATTTTGTAGGCCTAATGCAGCGTACTTTTCTACAACTACTAAACGAGAGCATGAAGATCGAAGCTCAGGAAAGGCAACCTGGTGAAAACCTTGGAGTGTAACACAACCTGTCTCTACACCCCATACCAAATTTGTAGGCCTAATGCAGCGTAGTTTCCACCAACTACTAAACGAGAGCCAGAAGATCGAAGCTCATGAAAGGCAACCCGGGGAACACCTTAGTGTAACACAACCTCTCTCTACACCACGAAAGGGCTGATTCTTAGGAAGGAAGGCTGTTGTAAATAAGCATTGCGCGTCCGAGGGTGATTATATTCTTATTCGGTATCTACTCACCCTCGGACGCGCCATGCTTCTTGATTTGTAATTAATGTTTATTTGCAATGTGCTTTTGACTTACTCAATTAATTTTTTAATTATTGATTTTATTAAAT
Organism: Ranitomeya imitator; assembly: GCF_032444005.1. NCBI lineage: Eukaryota > Metazoa > Chordata > Amphibia > Anura > Dendrobatidae > Ranitomeya > Ranitomeya imitator. The sequence continues at coordinate 542,001,646 of NC_091287.1, read as the reverse complement.
TAATAGTTTAACATCTTATTGGAAATAATTTAAAGGAGACGCGACAGGACAACACTCGGTGGATGCCATATCTGTGTTAACAACTCCAAAAAACTTTCAGTTAACTTCTTGCAGGAGAAAGAAATTGTGGCTGTTGGACCTTTGTAGTACAGTTCCAGATATTTGTTGTGTGTTTGTTTTGATTGTTAAAATGTCTGCATTTGAGATCTCAACACGATCTTATTTTTTATAATCAAATTAATTTTTAAAATATTTTATTAGGTTGGTTCAAGGGGTACACGGGCCGCAGTAGACAGGTCAGTGGAGGCCTAGTGGAAGGAGGGACCGCAGATGCGCCACTGTTTCACCCATACACAATTAGTAGGCCTAATGCAGCGTAGTTTCCAACAGCTACTAAACGAGAGCCGGAAGATCGAAGCTCAGGAAAGGCAACCTGGGGAACACCTTGGAGTGTAACACAACCTCTCTCTACACCACGGAAGGGCTGATTCTTAGGAAGGAAGGCTGTTTTAAATAAGCATTGCGCGTCCGAGGGTGATTATATTCTTATTCGGTATCTACTCACCCTCGGACGCGCCATGCTTCTTGATTTGTAATTAATGTTTATTTGCAATGTGCTTTTGACTTACTCAATTAATTTTTTAATTATTGATTTTATTAAATTAATAGTTTAACATCTTATTGGAAATAATTTAAAGGAGACGCGACAGGACAACACTCGGTGGATGCCATATCTGTGTTAACAACTCCAAAAAACTTTCAGTTAACTTCTTGCAGGAGAAAGAAATTGTGGCTGTTGGACCTTTGTAGTACAGTTCCAGATATTTGTTGTGTGTTTGTTTTGATTGTTAAAATGTCTGCATTTGAGATCTCAACACGATCTTATTTTTTATAATCAAATTAATTTTTAAAATATTTTATTAGGTTGGTTCAAGGGGTACACGGGCCGCAGTAGACAGGTCAGTGGAGGCCTAGTGGAAGGAGGGACCGCAGATGCGCCACTGTTTCACCCATACACAATTAGTAGGCCTAATGCAGCGTAGTTTCCAACAGCTACTAAACGAGAGCCGGAAGATCGAAGCTCAGGAAAGGCAACCTGGGGAACACCTTGGAGTGTAACACAACCTCTCTCTACACCACGGAAGGGCTGATTCTTAGGAAGGAAGGCTGTTTTAAATAAGCATTGCGCGTCCGAGGGTGATTATATTCTTATTCGGTATCTACTCACCCTCGGACGCGCCATGCTTCTTGATTTGTAATTAATGTTTATTTGCAATGTGCTTTTGACTTACTCAATTAATTTTTTAATTATTGATTTTATTAAATTAATAGTTTAACATCTTATTGGAAATAATTTAAAGGAGACGCGACAGGACAACACTCGGTGGATGCCATATCTGTGTTAACAACTCCAAAAAACTTTCAGTTAACTTCTTGCAGGAGAAAGAAATTGTGGCTGTTGGACCTTTGTAGTACAGTTCCAGATATTTGTTGTGTGTTTGTTTTGATTGTTAAAATGTCTGCATTTGAGATCTCAACACGATCTTATTTTTTATAATCAAATTAATTTTTAAAATATTTTATTAGGTTGGTTCAAGGGGTACACGGGCCGCAGTAGACAGGTCAGTGGAGGCCTAGTGGAAGGAGGGACCGCAGATGCGCCACTGTTTCACCCATACACAATTAGTAGGCCTAATGCAGCGTAGTTTCCAACAGCTACTAAACGAGAGCCGGAAGATCGAAGCTCAGGAAAGGCAACCTGGGGAACACCTTGGAGTGTAACACAACCTCTCTCTACACCACGGAAGGGCTGATTCTTAGGAAGGAAGGCTGTTTTAAATAAGCATTGCGCGTCCGAGGGTGATTATATTCTTATTCGGTATCTACTCACCCTCGGACGCGCCATGCTTCTTGATTTGTAATTAATGTTTATTTGCAATGTGCTTTTGACTTACTCAATTAATTTTTTAATTATTGATTTTATTAAATTAATAGTTTAACATCTTATTGGAAATAATTTAAAGGAGACGCGACAGGACAACACTCGGTGGATGCCATATCTGTGTTAACAACTCCAAAAAACTTTCAGTTAACTTCTTGCAGGAGAAAGAAATTGTAGCTGTTGGACCTTTGTAGTACAGTTCCAGATATTTGTTGTGTGTTTGTTTTGATTGTTAAAATGTCTGCATTTGAGATCTCAACACGATCTTATTTTTTATAATCAAATTAATTTTTAAAATATTTTATTAGGTTGGTTCAAGGGGTACACGGGCCGCAGTAGACAGGTCAGTGGAGGCCTAGTGGAAGGAGGGACCGCAGATGCGCCACTGTTTCACCCATACACAATTAGTAGGCCTAATGCAGCGTAGTTTCCAACAGCTACTAAACGAGAGCCGGAAGATCGAAGCTCAGGAAAGGCAACCTGGGGAACACCTTGGAGTGTAACACAACCTCTCTCTACACCACGGAAGGGCTGATTCTTAGGAAGGAAGGCTGTTTTAAATAAGCATTGCGCGTCCGAGGGTGATTATATTCTTATTCGGTATCTACTCACCCTCGGACGCGCCATGCTTCTTGATTTGTAATTAATGTTTATTTGCAATGTGCTTTTGACTTACTCAATTAATTTTTTAATTATTGATTTTATTAAATTAATAGTTTAACATCTTATTGGAAATAATTTAAAGGAGACGCGACAGGACAACACTCGGTGGATGCCATATCTGTGTTAACAACTCCAAAAAACTTTCAGTTAACTTCTTGCAGGAGAAAGAAATTGTAGCTGTTGGACCTTTGTAGTACAGTTCCAGATATTTGATGTGTGTTTGTTTTGATTGTTAAAATGTCTGCATTTGAGATCTCAACACGATCTTATTTTTTATAATCAAATTAATTTTTTAAATATTTTATTAGGTTGGTTCAAGGGGTACACGGGCAGCAATAGACAGGTCAGTGGAGGCCTAGTGGAAGGAGTGACGGCAGACAGGCATCAAAGGCCTAACATTGGGCTGGCTGTAGGCAAGTTAAAATTGGTTCCAGGGGAACACGGCCATCAGTGGCCTGGTCAGTGTAGTTGTAGTTGAAAGAACGGGACGCAGACAGGCTTCGAAGGCCTAACATAATAATATAGGGCTGGCTGTAGGCAAGTTAAAATTGGTTCCAGGGGAACACGGCCATCAGTGGCCTGGTCAGTGTAGTTGTAGTTGAAAGAACGGGACGCAGACAGGCTTCGAAGGCCTAACATAACAAACTTGGGCTGGCTGTAGGCACTTTTAAATTTGTTCCAGGGGTACATGGGCAGCAGTGTATGGTCAGTGGAAGTCTAGTGGAAGGAGTGACCGCAGACAGGCTTCCAAGGCCTAACATAACAAACTTGGGCTGGCTGTAGGCACTTTTAAATTGGTTCCAGGGGTACACGGGCAGCAGTGGTCTGGTCAGTGGAAGTCTAGTGGAAGGAGTGACCGCAGACAGGCTTCCAAGGCCTAACATAACAAACTTGGGCTGGCTGTAGGCACTTTTAAATTGGTTCCAGGGGTACACGGGCAGCAGTGGTCTGGTCAGTGGAAGTCTAGTGGAAGGAGTGACCGCAGACAGGCTTCGAAGGCCTAACATAACAAACTTGGGCTGGCTGTAGGCACTTTTAAATTGGTTCCAGGGGTACACGGGCAGCAGTGGTCTGGTCAGTGGAAGTCTAGTGGAAGGAGTGACCGCAGACAGGCTTCCAAGGCCTAACATAACAAACTTGGGCTGGCTGTAGGCACTTTTAAATTGGTTCCAGGGGTACACGGGCAGCAGTGGTCTGGTCTGTGGAAGTCTAGTGGAAGGAGTGACCGCAGACAGGCTTCCAAGGCCTAACATAACAAACTTGGGCTGGCTGTAGGCACTTTTAAATTGGTTCCAGGGGTACACGGGCAGCAGTGGTCTGGTCAGTGGAAGTCTAGTGGAAGGAGTGACGGCAGACAGTCTTCGAAGGCCTAACATAACAAAATTGGGCTGACTGTAGGCACTTTTAAATTGGTTCCAGGGTAACACGGCCAGCAGTGGCCTGGTCAGTGTAGTAGTTGTAGAAAGAAGGGACCGCAGACAGGCTTCGAAGGCCTAACATAACAAAAATGTCAAAACAATGGTATTGTCAGTGCCAGGCATTGAAGGATGTCAGCGCCTAGACTACACATTGGTGAAGCTGTGAGAGATAATTTTGCTAGTGGTAGAGCACTGTTTGAGCTGGGGGGGGGGAACTGTCTTGTGGCCGGCGGTACAGGCACAGGGCCCCTCATATTACAACGGTGTGTCTGACGTTGGGTGCGCACCACCACCGCCAGAGACACTTTATTGTACTATGAGGGACCCAGTGGCAGTGCCGTCGACCAAAAACGGCCACACCCACCTCTTCAGACAAACAGCACTCTCAAGGGTCCAAGCGCAAAGTGTCGATAGCACGGGCCCGTGTGGGGAGTTTGGCCATTTCGTGAGGTGGAAACATGTCGTATGCTGGACAATCAGGTGAAGAAAATTACGAGATTGGAAAAGTCATTCAGAATAGTCCACAGGCAAGACCTTTTCATAGGAAAGCTAGGTGTCAGCCGGGCAGGGTGGGGCAAAAGATTTTGAAATCCAGTTGTGGTTCATTTTAATGAAGGTTAGATCATCTACATTTTGGGTAGCCAGACGAGTCCTTTTTTCTGTTAGTATTGAACCTGCAGCACTGAATACTCTTTCTGATAGGACACTAGCTGCCGGGCAAGCAAGCTCCTGCAATGCATATTCTGCCAATTCTGGCCAGGTGTCTAATTTGGATGCCCAGTAATCAAATGGGAATGACGGTTGAGGGAGAACGTCGATAAGGGATGAAAAATAGTTTGTAACCATACTGGACAAATGTTGTCTCCTGTCACTTTGAATTGATGCTGCAGTACCTGTCCTGTCTGCGGTCATAGAAAAATCACTCCACAACCTGGTCAGAAAACCCCTCTGGCCAACGCCACTTCTGATTTCTGCCCCTCTAACACCTCTGGTCTGCTGGCCCCTGGAGCTCGTGTGAGAACGATCACGGGCGCTGTGTGCAGGGAATGCCAGAAGCAAACGGTCAACAAGAGTTGATTGTTTTGTTGCTAATATTAGTTCCAAGTTCTCATGTGGCATAATATTTTGCAATTTGCCTTTATAGCGAGGATCAAGGAGGCAGGCCAACCAGTAATCGTCATCGTTCATCATTTTTGTAATGCGTGTGTCCCTTTTGAGGATACGCAAGGCATAATCCGCCATGTGGGCCAAAGTTCCCGTTGTCAAATCTGCGGTTGTGCTTGGTTGAGGGGCAGTTGCAGGCAAATCTACGTCACTTGTGTCCCTCAAAAAACCAGAACCCGGCCTTGCCACGCCACCAATTTCCCGTGCCCCCGGGAAAGCTTCCTCATTAAAAATATACTCATCCCCATCATCCTCCTCATCCTCCACCTCCTCTTCGCCCGGTACCTCGTCATGTACACTGCCCTGACCAGACAATCGCTGACTGTCATCAAGGCTTTCCTCTTCCTCTGGTGCAGACGCCTGATCCTTTATGTGCGTCAAACTTTGCATCAGCAGACGCATTAGGGGGATGCTCATGCTTATTATGGCGTTGTCTGCACTAACCAGCCGTGTGCATTCCTCAAAACACTGAAGGACTTGACACATGTCTTGAATCTTCGACCACTGCACACCTGACAACTCCATGTCTGCCATCCTACTGCCTGCCCGTGTATGTGTATCCTCCCACAAAAACATTACAGCCCGCCTCTGTTCGCACAGTCTCTGAAGCATGTGCAGTGTTGAGTTCCACCTTGTTGCAACGTCTATGATTAGGCGATGCTGGGGAAGGTTCAAAGAACGCTGATAGGTCTGCATACGGCTGGAGTGTACAGGCGAACGGCGGATATGTGCGCAAAGTCCACGCACTTTGAGGAGCAGGTCGGATAACCCCGGATAACTTTTCAGGAAGCACTGCACCACCAGGTTTAAGGTGTGAGCCAGGCAAGGAATGTGTTTCAGTTGGGAAAGGGAGATGGCAGCCATGAAATTCCTTCCGTTATCACTCACTACCTTGCCTGCCTCAAGATCTACAGTGCCCAGCCACGACTGCGTTTCTTGCTGCAAGAACTCGGACAGAACTTCCGCGGTGTGTCTATTGTCGCCCAAACACTTCATAGCCAATACAGCCTGCTGACGTATGCCAGTAGCTGCCCCATAATGGGAGACCTGGTGTGCAACAGTGGCAGGTGCGGATGGAGTGTTTGTGCGACTGCGGTCTGTGGACGAGCTCTTGCTTCTGCAGGAGGACGAGGAGGAGGAGGAGGAGGAGGGGGTGCGAACGGCTACAGACAACTGTTTACTAGACCGTGGGCTAGGCAGAACTGTCCCAAACTTGCTGTCCCCTGTGGACCCTGAATCCACCACATTTACCCAGTGTGCCGTGATGGACACGTAACGTCCCTGGCCATGCCTACTGGTCCATGCATCTGTTGTCAGGTGCACCTTTGTGCTCACATATTGCCTGAGTGCATGGACGATGCGCTTTTTAACATGCTGGTGGAGGGCTGGGATGGCTTTTCTGGAAAAAAAGTGTCGACTGGGTAGCTCGTAGCGTGGTACAGCGTAGTCCATCAGGTCTTTGAAAGCTTCGCTTTCAACTAACCGGTAGGGCATCATCTCTAACGAGATTAGTCTAGCTATGTGGGCGTTCAAACCCTGTGTACGCGGATGCGAGGCTAAGTATTTCCTTTTTCTAACCATAGTCTCATGTAGGGTGAGCTGGACTGGAGAGCTGGAGATCGTGGAACTAGCGGGGGTGCCGGTGGACATGGCAGACTGAGAGACGGTGGGAGATGGTATTGTTGCCGCCGGTGCCCTAGATGCAGTGTTTCCTACTACGAAACTGGTGATTCCCTTACCCTGACTGCTTTGGCCTGGCAAAGATACCTGCACAGATACAGCAGGTGGTGCGCTAAATGGTGGTCCTACACTGCCGGAAGGGATGTTGCGTTGATGACTAGCTTCATTGGCCGAGGGTGCAACAACCTTAAGGGACGTTTGGTAGTTAGTCCAAGCTTTCAAATGCATGGTGGTTAAATGTCTATGCATGCAACTAGTATTGAGACTTTTCAGATTCTGACCTCTGCTTAAGGAAGTAGAACATTTTTGACAGATGACTTTGCGCTGATCAATTGGATGTTGTTTAAAAAAATGCCAGACTGCACTCTTTCTAGCATCGGATACCTTTTCAGGCATTGCAGACTGAGCTTTAACCGGATGGCCACGCTGTCCTCCACCAGGTTTTGGCTTTGCCACGCGTTTTGGGCAAGATACGGGCCCGGCAGATGGAACCTGTGGCGATGTTGATGCCTGCTGCGGCCCCTCCTCCTCCTCTGCTTCAGAACTGCTGCCGCCTGCACCCTGTTCCCCCAATGGCTGCCAATCGGGGTCAAGAACTGGGTCATCTAATAACTCTTCTTGTACCTCCTGCGCAACTTCGTCTGTGTCACCGTGTCGTTCGGTGGTATAGCGTTCGTGATGGGGCAACATAGTCTCATCAGGGTCTGATTCTTGATCAGCACCCTGCGAGGGCAATGTTGTGGTCTGAGTCAAAGGACCAGCATAGTAGTCTGGCTGTGGCTGTGCGTCAGTGCACTCCATGTCAGATTCAATTTGTAATGGGCATGGACTGTTAACTGCTTCACTTTCTAAGCCAGGGACGGTATGTGTAAAGAGCTCCATGGAGTAACCCGTTGTGTCGCCTGCTGCATTCTTCTCTGTTGTTGTTTTTGCTGAAGAGGACAAGGAAGTGACTTGTCCCTGACCGTGAACATCCACTAACGACGCGCTGCTTTTACTTTTACCAGTTTCACGAGAGGAGGCAAAAGAGCTAGAGGCTGAGTCAGCAAGATAAGCCAAAACTTGCTCTTGCTGCTCCGGCTTTAAAAGCGGTTTTCCTAATCCCAGAAAAGGGAGCGTTCGAGGCCTTGTGTAGCCGGACGACGAACCTGGCTCCACAGCTCCAGACTTAGGTGCAATATTTTTTTCCCCACGACCACCTGATGCTCCACCACTACCACTACCCTCATTACCAGCTGACAATGAACGCCCCCGGCCACGACCTCTTCCACTAGACTTCCTCATTGTTTTAAAAACGTAACCAAACTAACGTTATTTGTTGCAGTCACACAATTTACACGGTGAGCTATAACTTCAGTATGATTTAGCTACCCCTTTACAGGTTGGTGAGACCACAGCGAAAATCAGGCCCAATGTTACACACTCTTTTTTTGGTGGCTGCAAATTAGAGAGATGCCCCACACGCAGGACTGTCACTGAAGCACAAATGTTAATATTAATGTCACACTATTATTTTTTTTTTATTTTTATTTTTTTCAGGAACACTTTAGAAACCGCAAAAAAAAAAAAAAATAGATTTTTGCAGGGAGAATTTAGAAACCAAATGTAACAAACTATATGCTTTCTATGGGCCACTGAGTGAGAGATGACGCACACAGGAATCAGGAGTGGCACACAAGCCCAGAGGCCAATATTTTTCTACCAATGATTGATGGAGTTATTTTCTCTGGTAGATTTTTGAACCCAAATCAAGGAAAAAAAATATAGGCTTTCTATGGACCACAATTGGAGAGAGAGAGAGAGAGAGAGAGAGAGAGAGAGAGAGAGATGGCACACCCAGGAGTCAAGACTGGCACACAAGCAGAAAGGCCAATATTAATCTCCCATTTTTTTTTGGGGTTTGTTTTTTTTTTTTTTTTCAGGGAGACTTTAGAAAAAAAAATAATAAAAAAAATATGATTTTATCAGGAAGAATTTAGAAACCAAATAAAATAAAATGATTTTTTCAGGGAGAATTTATAAAACAAATAAAAACAAAAATAGGCGTTCTATGGCCCACTGACTGAGAGATGACGCACACAGGAGTCAGGAGTGGCACACAAGCCCAGAGGCCAATATTTTTCTACCAATGATTGATGTAGTTATTTTCTCTGGTAGATTTTGGAACCCAAATCAAGGAAAAAAAATATAGGCTTTCTATGGACCACAATTGGAGAGAGAGAGAGAGAGAGAGAGAGAGACAGATGGCACACCCAGGAGTCAAGACTGGCATACAAGCAGAAAGGCCAATATTAATCTCCCACTGTTTTTTTTGGTTGTTTTTTTTTTTTTTTTTTCAGGGAGACTTTAGAAAAAAAAAAATAAAAAAAATATGATTTTATCAGGAAGAATTTAGAAACCAAATAAAATAAAATGATTTTTTCAGGGAGAATTTATAAAACAAATAAAAACAAAAATAGGCGTTCTATGGCCCACTGACTGAGAGATGACGCACACAGGAGTCAGGAGTGGCACACAAGCCCAGAGGCCAATATTTTTCTACCAATGATTGATGTAGTTATTTTCTCTGGTAGATTTTGGAACCCAAATCAAGGAAAAAAAATATAGGCTTTCTATGGACCACAATTGGAGAGAGAGAGAGAGAGAGAGAGAGAGACAGATGGCACACCCAGGAGTCAAGACTGGCACACAAGCAGAAAGGCCAATATTAATCTCCCACTGTTTTTTTTGGTTGTTTTTTTTTTTTTTTTTCAGGGAGACTTTAGAAAAAAAAATAATAAAAAAAATATGATTTTATCAGGAAGAATTTAGAAACCAAATAAAATAAAATGATTTTTTCAGGGAGAATTTATAAAACAAATAAAAACAAAAATAGGCGTTCTATGGCCCACTGACTGAGAGATGACGCACACAGGAGTCAGGAGTGGCACACAAGCCCAGAGGCCAATATTTTTCTACCAATGATTGATGTAGTTATTTTCTCTGGTAGATTTTGGAACCCAAATCAAGGAAAAAAAATATAGGCTTTCTATGGTCCACAATTGGAGAGAGAGAGAGAGAGAGAGAGAGAGAGACAGATGGCACACCCAGGAGTCAAGACTGGCACACAAGCAGAAAGGCCAATATTAATCTCCCACTGTTTTTTTTGGTTGTTTTTTTTTTTTTTTTTTCAGGGAGACTTTAGAAAAAAAAATAATAAAAAAAATATGATTTTATCAGGAAGAATTTAGAAACCAAATAAAATAAAATGATTTTTTCAGGGAGAATTTATAAAACAAATAAAAACAAAAATAGGCGTTCTATGGCCCACTGACTGAGAGATGACGCACCCAGGAGTCAAGACTGGCACACAAGCAGAAAGGCCAATATTAATCTCCCACTGTTTTTTTTTTTTTTTTTTTCAGGGAGACTTTAGAAAAAAAAATAATAAAAAAAATATGATTTTATCAGGAAGAATTTAGAAACCAAATAAAATAAAATGATTTTTTCAGGGAGAATTTATAAAACAAATAAAACCAAAAATAGGCGTTCTATGGCCCACTGACTGAGAGATGACGCACCCAGGAGTCAAGACTGGCACACAAGCAGAAAGGCCAATATTAATCTCCCACTGGTTTTTTTTTTTTTTTTTCAGGGAGACTTTAGAAAAAAAAATAATAAAAAAAATATGATGTTATCAGGAAGAATTTAGAAACCAAATAAAATAAAATGATTTTTTCAGGGAGAATTTATAAAACAAATAAAACCAAAAATAGGCGTTCTATGGCCCACTGACTGAGAGAGAGAGAGAGATGGAACGCTTAGTACTGGCACACAAGCCCAAAGGGCAATATTAATCTCCCTTTTTTTTCAGGGAGAATTTCTAAAACCCAAAAAAAAAAAAAAATAGGCTTTCTATGGCCCACTATTTGTGAGAGAGATGGGACGCTCAGGACTGGCACAGATGGCACGCTCAGGACTGGCACAGAAGCCCAGAGGCCAATATTAATCTCCCTTTTTTTCTGGGAGAATTTATAAAACCAAAAAAATATTTAAATAGGCTTTCTATGGCCCACTATTTGTGAGAGAGATGGCACGCTCAGGACTGGCACAGATGGCACGCTCACAACTGGCACACAAGCCCAGAGGCCAATATTAATCTCCCTTTTTTCAGGGAAAATTTATAAAACCAAAAAAAAAATTAAATAGGCTTTCTATGGCCCACTATTTGTGAGAGAGATGGCACGCTCAGGACTGGCACAGATGGCACGCTCACAACTGGCACACAAGCCCAGAGGCCAATATTAATCTCCCTTTTTTCAGGGAAAATTTATAAAACCAAAAAAAAAATTAAATAGGCTTTCTATGGCCCACTATTTGTGAGAGAGATGGCACGCTCAGGACTGGCACAGATGGCACGCTCACAACTGGCACACAAGCCCAGAGGCCAATATTAATCTCCCTTTTTTCAGGGAAAATTTATAAAACCAAAAAAAAAATTAAATAGGCTTTCTATGGCCCACTATTTGTGAGAGAGATGGCACGCTCAGGACTGGCACAGATGGCACGCTCACAACTGGCACACAAGCCCAGAGGCCAATATTAATCTCCCTTTTTTCAGGGAAAATTTATAAAACCAAAAAAAAAATTAAATAGGCTTTCTATGGCCCACTATTTGTGAGAGAGATGGCACGCTCAGGACTGGCACAGATGGCACGCTCACAACTGGCACACAACCCCAGAGGCCAATATTAATCTCCCTTTTTTTCAGGGAGAATTTATAAAACCAAAAAAAAAAATTAAATAGGCTTTCTATGGCCCACTATTTGTGAGAGAGATGGCACGCTCAGGGCTGGCACAGATGGCACGCTCACAACTGGCACACAAGCCCAGAGGCCAATATTAATCTCCCTTTTTTCAGGGAAAATTTATAAAACCAAAAAAAAAATTAAATAGGCTTTCTATGGCCCACTATTTGTGAGAGAGATGGCACGCTCAGGACTGGCACACAAGCCCAGAGGCCAATATTAATCTCCCTTTTTTCAGGGAAAATTTATAAAACCAAAAAAAAAATTAAATAGGCTTTCTATGGCCCACTATTTGTGAGAGAGATGGCACGCTCACAACTGGCACACAAGCCCAGAGGCCAATATTAATCTCCCTTTTTTCAGGGAGAATTTATAAAACCCAAAAAAAAATAAAATAGGCTTTCTATGGCCCACTATTTGTGAGAGAGATGGCACACTCAGGACTGGCACACAAGCCCAAAGGCCAATATTAATCTCCCACTGTATTTTTATCAGGGAGAATTTATACACCCCACAAAAAAAAATACAGAAAAATGAAAAGGCTTTCTATGGCCCACTATGTGAGAGAGATGGCACACACAGGGATGGCACTCTAGCAGAAATGCCAAATTGCCAATCTTAATCTCCCACCAAAAAAAAAAAAAAAAAAAAAACAGGGAATGTCCTACAATTACTATCTCCCTGCCTGCAGTAATCTCAGCCAGGTATGGCAGGCAGCTACTATCTCCCTGCCTGCAGTAATCTCAGCCAGGTATGGCAGGCAGCAATAAGGAGTGGACTGATGCACAAATGAAATAAAAAGTGTGGACAAACAAAAAAGATAGCTGTGCAGAAAGGAAGGAACAAGAGGATTTGTGCTTTGAGAAAAGCAGTTGGTTTGCACAGCGGCGTACACACAGCAATGCAGCTATCAGGGAGCCTTCTAGGGCAGCCCAATGAGCTACAGCGCTGAGGGGAAAAAAAAAAAAAAAACTTCCACTGTCCCTGCACACCGAGGGTGGTGTTGGACAGTGCAAATCGCTGCAGCACAAGCGGTTTTGTGGTTAATGGACCCTGCCTAACGCTATCCCTGCTTCTGACGAAGCGGCAGCAACCTCTCCCTAAGCTCAGATCAGCAGCAGTAACATGGCGGTCGGCGGGAACGCCTCTTTATAGCCCCTGTGACGTCGCAGACAGCAAGCCAATCACTGCAATGCCCTTCTCTAAGATGGTGGGGACCAGGACCTATGTCATCACGCTGCCCACACTCTGCGTTTACCTTCATTGGCTGAGAAATGGCGCTTTTCGCGTCATTGAAACGCGACTTTGGCGCGAAAGTCGCGTACCGCATGGCCGACCCCGCACAGGGGTCGGATCGGGTTTCATGAAACCCCGACTTAGCCAAAAGTCGGCGACTTTTGAAAATGTTCGACCCGTTTCGCTCAACCCTATTCACAACATTTGCCCTACCTATCTTGAGGACAGAGAGAGAGAGACATAACTTCTATTGGAGTACCTCTTTAAATGTAAGGCGCTGACACTCTCACCCAATCTTTTTCTATAGAAGGCCAGGATTGCTTTGCTCATCTCCTTGGATAAACTTTAGGCCGGGGTCACACTTGCGATTGTGATGCAAGAAACTCGCGCGAGTCTATCGCATCAATACCCAGCACTGCCGCTGCACACAGGACTGGAGTGTGAGGCTGCATGTATTTCTATGCAGCTGAACGCTCTGGTCCGAACCGCCTGCGGTAGTGCCGGGTATTGATGCGAGAGACTCGAGCGAGTTTCTTGCATCACACTGGAAAGTGTGACCCCGGCCTAACTCCTCGACTGTCTCGGTAACCCGTTGTTGTCATTGATTGTAATGAGATAAATGTGTTGAGTGTAGCCAACATAATTTTGGATTAGCAATGGGTATGGGACACATCTAAATACACAGATCCCGACCACCACCGATTAGAGATACAAAATCGATTTCACAAGAATCTATGATTTTTTCAATTTGATTCACACCAATCCAACAGAATAAGGGTCATAAAGTTATAAAAAAAATTGTAAACTCACTCGACAAGTAACTATCCTCTTCTGTCTGTTCGACGGTCTTCACTTAGCCACATTCCAGCAGGTGGCAACTTAGGCGTCTCTTGCGTTGACTAATCCACCAAATCCTGGTTTCGGACAACATCATGACGTGCTTTACGCAATGTCACAAAAACAGAAGACGCCAACATTTTTTAATTATTTTTTTTCTATTGATCCACAGTTCCAAAGCAATGTCTGATTTGCATTTATTTTTGTTCACTAAATTCAAATTGAAAAGGACTTTTCTCAGTTTCAACTCCTCGCAGTGACCATTATGGGTTTTTCTTACTTTACGAGAAGGGTACAAACAATTTTTGCCCATGTGTGCACATATGTTTATCATACTCCAGGGTCTGGAGAGACGTCAGAGCAAAATAATGTACATTCAATTCAAATCAAATAAATGCAAATGCAAACGGAGTTTCCTGACCAAATTCGAGGAAATTGCCAAATTGGACTTTTGTCTGAGCTGCTCTTCACCATCACAGATGGAAGGTGCTACTATAGCGATTACAGATGAGCGAATTTCTACAGATTTGTTCTCTTGAATCCAATTTTTTGCGATTCGATTTGTGAAAATTTAGCAAAAAGGTGACTAACCACCGACAATTTTGAATAATTCAAGAAATCCAGCAAATAGGTAAAAAAAAAGCTCCAAAATAATATTCATGCTACTGCTCACCTACCTCATCACTTCCACAACCTACCATCTAGTCCAACTCTCTGTTTGGCCTCTTCTTCTTCCTTTGGCACACAATCTCCTCAATGACCATGTTAACTTTGTATTTGTTTCTGAGGCACTGTACTCTGTAATGTGAAAGGCCTACCTAGTCCTGGAAGCGTTGGCCCAGGCCGAAGATGGTGGAAGAGAATGCCTTGTGCTGGAGAAAGAAGGGAAAAATTGCCAAATTGAGCAGAGGACTGAAAGTGGAAAACTGCAATAGTGGGACAGGTAAACAACGGAGCATTATTTTTTATTTTCTATGATCACAAACCTCAGTAAAATAAGAAACAACTTTCATAGAAATCGAATTTCCAAATTCAAGCAATTTGACAAACTCAAATCTTGGCAGTTTCGCTCCTCTCAAATAGAAATAAATCATTAACAGCTATGGAAGCTCCTCGACCCCCTATTATTATAGAGCACATTCATAAATCTACTATTTTAGGTGGCAGAGAAGTCGTTGGGTGCCTTCAGACTCCAATTTCGAGGAGCAACTACTCCCTCTGCACCCCTATAGATGAGTCCCAAGCCATCACTATCTCTCGAGTGTAAACAGCTCTGATCATCTTTTCCTCCACTCTTATCATTATGTGTCAGGACATTTCTGAAAGGTAATGATCATTTTTCTCATATGTGGCTCCTGATTTTTGAGGATTTTTGAGGTTTTCGTCTCATTTGTATTCATTTTTTCCGAATAATCAGATGCATATCATTATTACTATCATACATTTGAAGTCTCTCTTCTTTCTTGATATTGTTTATGCCTTGGATAGACAATCCGGCTGCAGCTAATATTATTAGGAAATCCCCACTGTGTTTGGTTGGAATCATCAGGAACCGAGTTTATTATGAGTCATAAACAATTCTTGTTTTCAATCACTCTTCAATTATTTATTAGATGATGACTTTGTCTCTGTGATCCACAATTCAATTTACTTTTTTATTAGCTTTGTGTGTTTTGTTTTTCAAGGAAAACTACGACTGACTGTGTACAGAATATATATCATCTGTCTCTAGTAAAACTAAGACAAAGCATAGAGTTTTTCCAACTAAAAAAAAGCGATAATCTATAATAAATGTGTCTGAAAGTATTTCTGTTTTTTTTTGTTTATTTTGTGATCGAATGATTTTCAATTAGAAGAATGCAAAAATCCAAAATGTCCGTGAGTGGGTCAGAATCTATATTATTCAGGAATGCATTGCTCAGATTTCTTGTGAAATTTTGTAATGGAGCTCTGGCTTGGAGCCATTTTCACATACACCATGTAATCAGCCATCATTGTACGCTAACTAATCTATAAGGTATTGTATTCTCATCGTGAAAGTTTTAGTCAAGCAGGTAATGGAGCAAGTCAAAATCAGAGTCATCACTGCAAGCTCATGGGTATCAATGGCAAAAAAAATGCCTATCTACCATATTCCATCTTATTTTTAATGCCAAGAATTTGGAATCTATATAACTATTAGAGATGAGTAAATCGATTTGATGTAAATTGAATTTGAGTCAAATTTTATGAAATTTTCAGATCCCGGCGAGTTTGAACAATTAGCGTTTCGAATTACCAAAACATGCCATTTTACCCATTGCAGAAGATCACATCAGCCACAGAAGGCTCATATGACTTTAGGAGTGAGTTTTCGGGCTTCATCATAATATTTTGCAGCTATCGCATCATGAAGAATAGTGCAGCCAATCAGTAGGGACTATCATAGCCTGTTTAAAAGCTGAGGGAGGGAATGCAGCAGCCAAGTTAGAGTGACTTTAGAATAGCGAGAGGATGTCAGAACTCACAGCTCAACAATTGTGATAGAAAGAGAAAACCCCGAGGCATTGGACCAATACTCCAGACAATAACATGTTGTACGACTTCAGCAATTAAAAAGATGAGAGTAGTAGTGTATGAATAATACAGAGATTCAATTCATGGGTAGAAATAGAGAGGTAAGCAACAGTGCTAATTCATAAAAATTTTTCAAAAGAAGCAAAAGCCGATGGCTGATGTTAATATTCTGGGAAGAAGTGCAATATCCCTAAAGGATCCAAGGCTATTAACCCCTTCACGACCTATGACGCATATATATGTGTCTTAGGCCGTGTGCCTGCACTCTATGCGGGCTCCGACACTGAGCCCGCATGTTTTTTTTAACCATGGCAGGTGGACTCCACCAAGGGCTGTTAACATGATAATGTCGTTGATAATCTCAGACAGCGTCTTTTAACATGGCCGTGCCAGATGCGAATCACAAACACCGCCAATCAGCGCCCGTATCACATGACCGCGGGGCAGCATGACAACACAGTGTCTGCAGGAGACCCCTGTAGTCATCATGCTGGATTGCTATAAGCTCTATCCTGTGGCCGGCGCACATAGCAGGAGATCGGATGATCGCAGCTTCTAGTCTACCATGAAGACTATTGAAGCAAGCAAACAGTAAAACAGTAAAAAAAATGTTTTTAAAGATATTAAAAAAATATAAACTTTCAAATTACCCTCCATTCGTCCCATTCAAAATAAAATAATAATAAAAAATACACATATTTGGTATCACAGTGTTCAGAAACACCCAATGTTAGGGGTTGAGTTCCCACCTCTGCACAGGGGGAATCTCGAACCATCTCCGCTCCGGTCTCCCATTCTTCTCCAGCAGCAGTGGAGCCTGCTCAGCGGAGGTGTCAGTCCCAGCCATGTTCACACTATGCGGTTTTTACTGTGGAACCGCGGCGATTTTGCCGCTGCGGGTCCGCAGCTGTTTTCCATGCAGGGTACAGTACAATGTTACCCTATGGAAAACAGAAACCGCAGTGCACATGATGCGGAAAAACCCCCCAAAAAACGCGCAGAATTGCTGCGGGAAAAAAGAAGGACCATGTCACTTCTTTGTGCAGAATCGCAGCGATTCTGCACCCATAGAAGTGCATTGATCCGCTTACTTCCCGCATGGGGCTGTGCCCACCATGCGGGAAGTAATGCGGATAATGTGCGGGTTATACCCGGAGTGGAGGAGAGGAGACTCTCCTCCAGGCCCCGGGAACCATATTTGTATTTAAAAAAAGAATTAAAATAAAAAATCATGTATACTCACCCTCGGAAGTCTCAGCGCTGCACGCGGCCGTCCGGTCTCAGGTTTGCTATGCGACCAGAACCTTCGGTGACGTCGCGGTCATGTGACCGTGACGTCACCGAAGGTCCTGGTCGCACAGCATCTTTGGAACCGGACAGCCGCCTGCAGCGCCCAGGAGATCGGGACGTCGGAGGGTGAGTATATCATCATGATTTTATTATTTTTAACACTACTATTGATGCTGCATATTGCTGCATATGTAGCATCATTAGTAGGGGTAAATCCCGCAGCGGAACCCGCAGCGGAACCCGCAGGACAAACCGCGATAAATCTGCAGGGATAACCGCAGCGGGTTTGCCCTGCAGATTTATCAAATCCGCTGCGGAAAGCAACGTGTGAATGTGGCCTTAGGCTGATACTGGGCAACTGGTTACTACTGCCCTTCCAGGCTCTGTCCTTGTAGCCAGCACTGATCAGCAGCAAGCAGATCTTTCTGGGACTAAGTTCTGCTTTTCCCATACTGGGCATGCCCACGAGACGACCTCCCATTGGAAGTCGGGGGTCACATGTGCATGTCCTGAAGCGGTTTCTATTGGACCACTAGGAAGGTCCTTAACTGCTAAAGCAGTATCAACCTATGTAATGAGCTCAGCGCCAGTGTGGTCAGTGTTTGCATGTGGACAGGGTTTGGCTGAAATAAGCTCGTAGAATACCGGCACCTCCAGTGAGAAGTTTTGTGCATGTGGATTCAGGGCTGGTGTATAGCTACTAGAATTCCGGCTCCAACGGAGAGGAGCAGCATGTATGCTATGTTGACTGCATGACCACTATCTGCTCTATTAGGTAGCTATGTTCCCCCTGTGAGGTTAACAGGGCACAGCGTTCTCTTTTCTTGTGAATCTGTGAAGTAACAGAGTTCGTTTATACTGCCATATACTGTAGTACCGCCTTTACTAGCAGCAGGTTTTCTCCTGCACGGTGGACCTTGAGTTGCAAACGCACCTATCTTATCTATGATATATATATATATATATATATATATATATATGCTCACCAATGTCCAATATAATAAAGCTGGCACTTCCAATACTCTATAAACAACACATGGTTGCCCAAAGGGTAACCCTAACGAAGAGATCCAGAATAATACACATAAAGGCTTCCACCTCACCCCAACGTACGTTTCGCACCCCAGAAGAAGCCAGGTGCGAAACGTACGTTGGGGTGAGGTGGAACGCTGTGTTGCAGTTTGCAGGTAGATATGGCCACACATATGGTTTATGTATACTATTATTGATGTTACACTCTGGGCATGCTTAGGCAGCTTAAGAGTTACAGAACTTAATATGTTACTGTGATACCACTACCATGCTTAATGATATTTTGATGTGATGTACTGCACATAGCCTCCACCTTATGTTAGGGTGCTTGGGCAATTTTTTATGCATGTTACTTAGTTTTCCAATAAAGCCTTTATGTGTATTATTCTGGATCTCTTCGTTAGGATTACCCTTTGGGCAACCATGTGTTGTTTATATATATACAGTATATATATATATATATATATATATATATATATATATACTCGGGGCGTTCTGCCAACCCTAACACCCGATATATCAAAATATAAAAATCGTTCAGTAAATGACGTAACGAGAAAAAAAAAAAATGCGTCAGAATTACGTTTTCTTTTGGTTGACGCAGCATTGCAATAAAATGCGATAACAGGAGATCAAAACATCAGATCTACACCAAAATAGCAGCAATAGAAACATGAGCTCGGTGCTCAAAAAATAAGCTCTCACCTAGCCCTAGATCCAGAAAAATGGAGATGCTACAGCTCTCGAAAAATGGCAATTTTTTTCAAACTTTGTTTTTTTACCACTTAAATAAAACAGAACTTAGACATGTTTGGTGCAGACATGCTTACCTGCCCAGGCCTCCAAACAAATGCAGTGGGCCCATATAGTTAAGATGGCTGCAACACAGGTGCAAGAATATCAATGAGACAACCGCTCAGAGCCTTCAAATCCATGGAGGGGGCAGCTGCTTGGTATATTAATTCACAATGAAGACTTGCATGCGGTGCTGTTCACAATATGGTAATGCACAGCATCCAGGTTAAGAGCCTAATAGTTACGCCCTTCTATTAGCTTAGGCGGGCTGCCCAGTGCTATCCAAATGCATCCCATGTGAACAGACACCACAGTTTACAAGACTGAATGGGCCCAACTGCACTCTGAAAAATAAAGTGCAAAAAACACATCCAAAAAATGTGAGGTATTAGTTGATATTTTGGCCGAAATATGTAACCCTTGTCACGGGTCCCCACACTTACGAGTCCTAACACTAAACTGCAATAGCACAAAAAGAGGACTTAAAAAATCCTCCAAAAATTCAAAAACAAAATTCAAAATGGCGGCTGTTAGGGGTCGAGTTCCCGCTTCTGCACAGGGGGAATCTCGAGCCACCTCCGCTGCGGTCTCCCATTCTTGTCCAGCCGCAGTGGAGTCTGCTCAGCAAGGACGTCGGTCCCAGCGTCTTGCTCATTCTCACTCTGTTCTGAGAGTTACTGCTGCTTCTCCAGTCTTTGCTATTAAAGTCTGTGCTGGTCAGCAGCGAGCGGACTTCTCTGGGACTAAGTCCTTGTCTGCACGTACTGAGCATGCCCAGCGTAAGGTTTCCCGTTGGAGATCGAGGGTCATGTGCTCAGGCTCTGCAGCACATTCCATTGGTCCTCTTGGCAGGTCCTAGAAGGGCAAAAGTGCTGTAGCCACTTCCTGTGCTGCTGCTATATAAACTGTGCATGACCGCACGGCCATGCGCTAGTATTGTCAAACAATTGCTAATGTGTGTATGTTGTGAGTGCAATTCGTCCTTGGATACCCCTACCCTATAGTATGACTGTTCGCGGAAGGTGTATGGCTGCTACCTAGCGCCCGACTTATCCTACAGCACTAGTCACACATTATAGCGTCCAGTTGCTGTGACCGCCAGTACGGCGCCGTGCACTTCCTCTGTGCTTTCCTTACCCAAGCCTGGGTGGTTAGTGGCGTTCGTCAGTGCGGAACTGCATGCTCTTCTGTTTCATTTCACACCCAGTTGCGGTGTTGCGCCAGCAAGGGTCTAATCGGACTTCAATTCCTGTTGGGGTTGAGTTCGCTGACTACTTGCTCGCGCTTTAGGTGCGGTACCACGGTCCTGTGCCTTAACAGGATTGCTTCTTTCACGCTGGGTGAGGTTAACCCACGCGTGTATACTCTAGTGTACCGCCATATAGTCTGCTAATTGCTAGCAGCAGGTTTTCACCTGCACGGTGGACCCCGGACTGCGAACGCATCAATACCATCTGTCTTGGTGCATTCCGCCAGTCCTAACAGAATACTAGCGCCAGGGTCTGGCTAGTAAAATGGAGGACGACCAGCGTTTACAGCGGTACATCCAGCAGCTGGAGGGAAGGTTGGCGGCTCTTGAGCGTTCAACCTCAGCTGTGGATGTTACTGCTGTCGCTGTTCAGGCTGCAAGTGTGGCTGCAGCTACCTTGTCCACTGTCGCTCCTGTACCGACGCTATCTCGCCTCCCGCTACCAGAGAAATTTTCTGATGACAGTAAGTCCTGTAGGGGTTTCGTGAGTCAGTGCTCAATACATCTCGAGCTTCTGGCCTCTCGTTTCCCTACAGAGCGGGCTAAGGTGGGCTTTATAATTTCCTTATTGTCGGACAGGGCGTTGCAGTGGGCTACGCCGCTGTGGGAGCGTGGCGATCATGTGGTGCAGAGTGCTCCGTTATTCCTGAGCACTCTGAAACAGGTCTTTCTAGGACCTCTGTTGTGAATTCTGTGGCTGAATTCACTCCTGTGGTCACAAGTGGTACTGCAGCTTCTGAGCTTCCTCCCTCAGGTGTTCTGGTGAGCTCGTTGGCTGCTTTGTTATTTAACTCCACCTGATTCTGTCTTCCTTGCTCCTTGTCAATGTTCCAGTGTTGGATCTGAGCTTCTGGATCTTTCCTGTGGCCTGCTGCTCTGCTTAGATAAGTGCTTCTTTGCTTTTTTTTTGCTACTTTTTCTGTCCAGCTTGTCTATTCGTTTTGCTGGAAGCTCTGAGACGCAAAGGGTGTACCGCCGTGCCGTTAGTTCGGCACGGTGGGTCTTTTTGCCCCCTTTGCGTGGTTTTTTGCTTTAGGGTTTTTTGTAGACTGCAAAGTTCTCTTTGCTATCCTCGCTCTATCTAGAATATCGGGCCTCACTTTGCTGAATCTATTTCATCCCTACGTTTTGTCTTTTCATCTTGCTAACAGTCATTATATGTGGGGGGCTGCCTTTTCCTTTGGGGTATTTCTCTGAGGCAAGTCAGGCTTGTATTTCTATCTTCAGGCTAGTCAGTTCCTCAGGCTGTGCCGAGTTGCATAGGTATTGTCAGGCGCAATCCACAGCTGCCTTTAGTTGTGTTTAGGATAGGTTCAGGTATTGCGGTCTACAGAGATTCCACGTCTCAGAGCTCGTTCTATTATTTTTGGGTTATTCTCAGATCACTGTATGTGCTCTGATTGCTGGCACACTGTGTCACTGGATTGCCTACATAACAGTACAAGGAGCCAACCTAATGATTCTCAATAGAGGGAAAAAAGAAGTTCTGACATCATTTTTTTTTTCTCAGCTCTGTGTTCAGTCTTTTTCTTCCCCTAGACATTTGGGTGTTTCAGGACACAGGTGTGGACATGGATATTCAGGGTCTGTGCTCTTCAATGGATAATCTCGTTACAAATGTACAAAGGATTCAAGATACTATTGATCAGAAATCTATGTTAGAACCAAGAATTCCTATTCCTGATTTGTTTTTTGGTGATAGAACTAAGTTTCTTAATTTCAAAAATAATTGTAAGCTATTTCTGGCCTTGAAACCTCATTCTTCTGGTAATCCTATTCAACAGGTTTTGATTATTATTTCTTTTTTGCGCGGCGACCCTCAGGACTGGGCATTTTCTCTTGCGCCAGGAGACCCTGCATTGAGTAATGTCAATGCGTTTTTCCTGGTGCTCGGATTACTTTACGATGAGCCTAATTCAGTGGATCAGGCTGAGAAAAATTTGCTGGCTTTGTGCCAGGGTCAGGATGATATAGAAGTATATTGTCAGAAATTTAGGAAGTGGTCAGTACTCACTCTGTGGAATGAATCTGCGCTGGCAGCTTTGTTCAGAAAGGGTCTCTCTGAGGCTCTTAAGGATGTCATGGTGGGTTTTCCTATGCCTGCTGGTTTGAATGAGTCTATGTCTTTGGCCATTCAGATCGGTCGACGCATGCGCGAGCGTAAATCTGTGCACCATTTGGCGGTATTGTCTAAGATTAAACTTGAGCCTATGCAGTGCGATAGGACTATGACCAGAGTTGAACGGCAAGAACACAGACGTCTGAATGGTCTGTGTTTCTACTGTGGTGATTCCACTCACGCTATTTCTGATTGTCCTAAGCGCACTAAGCGGTTCGATAGGTCTGCCGTCATTGGTACTGTACAATCCAAATTCCTTCTGTCCATTACCTTGATATGCTCTTTGTCATCGTATTCTGTCATGGCGTTTGTGGATTCAGGCGCTGCCCTGAATCTGATGGATTTGGATTATGCTAAACGTTGTGGGTTTTTCTTGGAGCCTTTGCGGTGTCCTATTCCGTTGAGAGGAATTGATGCTACACCTTTGGCCAAGAATAAACCTCAGTACTGGACCCAGCTGACCATGTGCATGGCTCCTGCACATCAGGAAGTTATTCGCTTTCTGGTGCTACATAATCTGCATGATGTGGTCGTGTTGGGGTTGCCATGGCTGCAAACCCATAATCCAGTATTGGATTGGAACTCTATGTCGGTATCCAGCTGGGGTTGTCAGGGGGTACATGGTGATGTTCCATTTTTGTCTATTTCGTCATCCACTCCTTCTGAGGTCCCAGAGTTCTTGTCTGATTATCAGGATGTATTTGAAGAGCCCAAGTCCGATGCCCTACCTCCGCATAGGGATTGTGATTGTGCTATCAATTTGATTCCTGGTAGTAAACTCCCTAAAGGTCGATTATTTAATTTATCCGTGCCTGAACACGCCGCTATGCGCAGTTATGTGAAGGAATCCCTGGAGAAGGGACATATTCGCCCATCGTCATCACCACTGGGAGCAGGGTTCTTTTTTGTAGCCAAGAAGGATGGTTCGCTGAGACCGTGTATTGATTACCGCCTTCTTAATAAGATCACTGTTAAATTTCAGTATCCCTTGCCATTGTTATCTGACTTGTTTGCTCGGATTAAGGGGGCTAGTTGCTTCACTAAGATAGATCTTCGTGGTGCGTATAATCTGGTGAGAATCAGGCAAGGAGATGAATGGAAAACTGCATTTAATACGCCCGAGGGTCATTTTGAGTATCTAGTGATGCCGTTCGGACTTGCCAATGCTCCATCTGTGTTTCAGTCTTTTATGCATGACATCTTCCGTGAGTATCTGGATAAATTCCTGATTGTTTACTTGGATGACATTTTGATCTTCTCAGATGATTGGGACTCTCATGTGAAGCAGGTCAGAATGGTTTTCCAGGTCCTGCGTGCTAATTCCTTGTTTGTGAAGGGATCAAAGTGTCTCTTCGGTGTGCAGAAAGTTTCATTTTTGGGGTTCATCTTTTCCCCTTCTACTATCGAGATGGATCCGGTTAAGGTCCAAGCCATCCAGGATTGGACTCAGCCGACATCTCTGAAAAGTCTGCAAAAATTCCTGGGCTTTGCTAATTTTTATCGTCGCTTCATCTGTAATTTTTCTAGCATTGCCAAACCATTGACCGATTTGACCAAGAAGGGTGCTGATTTGGTTAATTGGTCTTCTGCTGCTGTGGAAGCTTTTCAGGAGTTGAAGCATCGTTTTTGTTCTGCCCCTGTGTTGTGTCAACCAGATGTTTCTCTTCCGTTCCAGGTCGAGGTTGATGCTTCTGAGATTGGAGCAGGGGCGGTTTTGTCACAGAGAGGTTCTGGTTGCTCAGTGTTGAAACCATGTGCTTTCTTTTCCAGGAAGTTTTCGGCTGCTGAGCGTAATTATGATGTGGGCAACCGAGAGTTGCTGGCCATGAAGTGGGCATTCGAGGAATGGCGTCATTGGCTTGAAGGAGCTAAGCATCGCGTGGTGGTATTGACTGATCATAAGAACCTTACTTATCTCGAGTCTGCCAAGCGCTTGAATCCTAGACAGGCCCGTTGGTCGTTATTTTTTGCTCGCTTCGATTTTGTGATTTCGTACCTTCCGGGCTCAAAAAATGTAAAGGCGGATGCTCTGTCTAGGAGTTTTGTGCCCGACTCTCCGGGTTCATCTGAGCCGGCGAGTATCCTCAAGGAAGGAGTCATTGTGTCTGCCATCTCCCCTGATTTGCGGCGAGTGTTAAAAAAATTTCAGGCGAATAAACCTGATCGTTGTCCGGCGGAGAAACTGTTCGTCCCTGATAGGTGGACTAGTAAAGTTATCTCTGAACTTCATTGTTCGGTGTTGGCTGGTCATCCTGGAATCTTTGGTACCAGAGAGTAAGTGGCTAGATCCTTCTGGTGGCCATCTCTGTCACGGGATGTACGTACTTTTGTGCAGTCCTGTGGGATTTGTGCTAGTGCTAAGCCCTTCTGTTCACGTGCCAGTGGGTTGCTTTTGCCCTTGCCGGTCCCAAAGAGGCCTTGGACACATATTTCGATGGATTTCATTTCTGACCTTCCCGTTTCTGAAAAGATGTCAGTCATTTGGGTGGTCTGTGATCGCTTTTCTAAAATGGTCCATCTGGTGCCCTTGGTTAAATTGCCTTCCTCCTCTGATTTGGTGCCTTTGTTCTTCCAGCATGTGGTTCGTTTGCATGGCATTCCTGAGAATATTGTTTCTGACAGAGGTTCCCAGTTTGTTTCAAGGTTTTGGCAAGCCTTTTGTGGTAGGATGGGCATTGACCTATCTTTTTCCTCGGCTTTCCATCCTCAGACTAATGGCCAGACCGAACGAACCAATCAGACCTTGGAAACATATCTGAGATGTTTTGTTTCTGCAGACCAGGATGATTGGGTGTCCTTTTTGCCGTTGGCTGAGTTCGCCCTTAATAATCGGGCCAGCTCGGCTATCTTGGTCTCTCAATTTTTCTGCAATTCTGGGTTTCATCCTCGTTTCTCTTCAGGACAGGTTGAGTCTTCGGACTGTCCTGGTGTGGATTCTGTGGTGGACAGGTTGCAGCAGATCTGGACTCAGGTAGTGGACAATTTGACCTTGTCCCAGGAGAAGGCTCAACTTTTCGCTAATCGCAGACGCCGTGTGGGTCCCCGACTTCGTGTTGGGGATCTGGTTTGGTTATCTTCTCGTCATATTCCTATGAAGGTTTCCTCTCCTAAATTTAAACCTCGTTTTATTGGTCCGTATAGGATTTCTGAGATTCTCAATCCTGTGTCTTTTCGTCTGACCCTCCCAGACTACTTTTCCATACATAATGTATTCCATAGGTCGTTGTTGCGGAGATACGTGGCACCTATGGTTCCATCTGTTGAGCCTCCTGCCCCGGTTTTGGTGGAGGGGGAATTGGAGTATATTGTGGAGAAAATTTTGGATTCTCGTGTTTCTAGACGGAAACTCCAGTATCTGGTTAAATGGAAGGGTTATGCTCAGGAAGATAATTTCTGGGTTTTTGCCTCTGATGTCCATGCTCCAGATCTTGTTCGTGCCTTTCATGTGGCTCATCCTGGTTGGCCTGGGGGCTCTGGTGAGGGTTCGGTGACCCCTCCTCAAAGGGGGGGTACTGTTGTGAATTCTGTGGCTGAATTCACTCCTGTGGTCACAAGTGGTACTGCAGCTTCTGAGCTTCCTCCCTCAGGTGTTCTGGTGAGCTCGTTGGCTGCTTTGTTATTTAACTCCGCCTGATTCTGTCTTCCTTGCTCCTTGTCAATGTTCCAGTGTTGGATCTGAGCTTTGGATCTTTCCTGTGGCCTGCTGCTCTGCTTAGATAAGTGCTTCATTGCTTTTTTTTTGCTACTTTTTCTGTCCAGCTTGTCTATTCGTTTTGCTGGAAGCTCTGAGACGCAAAGGGTGTACCGCCGTGCCGTTAGTTCGGCACGGTGGGTCTTTTTGCCCCCTTTGCGTGGTTTTTTGCTTTAGGGTTTTTTGTAGACTGCAAAGTTCTCTTTGCTATCCTCGCTCTATCTAGAATATCGGGCCTCACTTTGCTGAATCTATTTCATCCCTACGTTTTGTCTTTTCATCTTGCTAACAGTCATTATATGTGGGGGGCTGCCTTTTCCTTTGGGGTATTTCTCTGAGGCAAGTCAGGCTTGTATTTCTATCTTCAGGCTAGTCAGTTCCTCAGGCTGTGCCGAGTTGCATAGGTATTGTCAGGCGCAATCCACAGCTGCCTTTAGTTGTGTTTAGGATAGGTTCAGGTATTGCGGTCTACAGAGATTCCACGTCTCAGAGCTCGTTCTATTATTTTTGGGTTATTGTCAGATCACTGTATGTGCTCTGATTGCTGGCACACTGTGTCACTGGATTGCCTACATAACAGACCTCGTGTCACCCATGACACGGCGCTCCAACTGTTGGCACTGACTCAGGGCTCGTCCTTGGTCAGCCTTTTTGCTGTCCATTTCCGCACTCTGGCATCTGAGCTGGAGTGGTCGGATAAAGCCCTTATCCCTATATTTTGGAGGGGGCTGGCTGACCACGTTAAGGATGCTCTGGCCACTAGGGAGATTCCTGCCACACTGGAGGAGTTAATAGCAGTATCTACTCGCATTGACCTCCGTTTTCACGAGCGGAGGTTAGAGCGAGCCCAGTGTAGGCAGAGGTTTCGGCTGGCTCTCACCTTCGCCAAACCTTTGGAATCTCCAGTCCAGGCTCCTGAGTTCCAGGAACCTAAGGTGGTGTCACGAGCGGGATCTAAGTCCCAGACCGCTCGTGCACTCCAGGGTTGCCATGTTTGCCAACAGTCAGGACATCTTGCCACCAGATGTCATCAGCGGTCGAGGAAACGTCAGCGTCTAGTGGTAGTAGGTGGAGGTGCACTAGACACTGCGACGTTTGCCTCCAAATTGTCCTTTAAGGGGACAATTACCCTTGGCTCATTCTCCCACTCGGTAAACCTCTGCGTGGATTCTGGGGCGGAGGGCAATTTTATGTCTTCTGCCTTCGCCCAACGTCACGAAATACCCCTGGTTATGCTATCTCAACCAGTAACGGTACGAGTGGTGAATGGGTCGACACTAGTGTTGAGCATTCCGATACCGCAAGTATCGGGTATCGGCCGATATTTGCGGTATCGGAATTCCGATACTGAATTCCGATACTTCCCGCGTATCGGATACCGGAATCGGAAGTTCCCAGAATTCAAATTGAACGCAGCAGCCAATGAGGAATGAATGAAAGTGTGGGCACATCCTGTTTAGCATGGTGGGCATGTAAGTACTGGCAAGGCTGGGATTGGCTGCTGAAATGATGTCACTCTGCACTATAAAAAAGCGCTGCCGCCATTTTGCGCTCACTCTGCTGTGATTTCAGTTAGGGACAGGACGCTGTGTTCTAACTGAGGGCCAGTTGAGCTTGCTAATTGCTTTATTTTCCTTTCCAAAGGCTAATTTAGCAAAACGCTGTGTGTTCTTCACTGTTCACCTTGCTCTTGCCTTGCAGCGCTGTTTTAACAGCGTTCTGCAAGGTCTCTGTGTGTGTGTGTGTGTGCAGCTCACTCTGTAGTCTGTGTGCAGCCATATACCCGGTTGTATTCAGCTCAGGGGGGGTTCACACTGCCTCACACAGTTGTTCTTTTTTGCTCTTAGTGCAGCCTGCTGCACATTTTTTCTCAAATTTCCTATTAGTGTTTTTCCACCAGTCTCCAGCTCTATTGTGGAAAAACACTACATAGGATAACCTAGAGGGGGGTTTTTGGGCCTTGCAGCGCCGTTTACGGCTGTCTGCACAGTCTCCGTGTGAGCCCAGCTCGCCCTGTAGTCTGTGTGCAGCCATAGCCGGTTGGATTCAGCTCAGGGTTCGTTACTGGCTCATACCTTGAGAAAAATTTTCCTTTTTTTGAAATAGTGCAGCCTGTTTAAAATTTGAAAAAAAAAAAATTCCTATTAGTGTCTTTCCACCAGTCTCCAGCTCAATTGTGGAAAAACACTACATAGGATAACCTAGAGGGTTTTTTTGGGGCCTTGCAGCGCCGTTTACGGCTGTCTGCACGGTCTCTGTGTGAGCGCAGCTCGCCCTGTAGTCTGTGTGCAGCCATAGCCGGTTGGATTCAGCTCAGGGTGCGTTACTGCCTCATACCTTGAAAAACAATTTCCTTTTTTTCAAATAGTGCAGCCAGTTTAAAATTTGAAAAAAAAAATTCCTATTAGTTTCTTTCCACTTGTATCCAGCTAAATAGTGGAAAAACACTATATAGGATAACCTAGAGGAGGGTTTTTTGGCCTTGCAGCGCCGTTTACGGCTGTCTGCACGGTCTCCGTGTGATTTAAACTAGCTCTGTAGCCCGATCTGCACCAAAAAAAAAGTTAAGTTCACCAAACACAACTTAACACTTGTGTAGGCCACATTTGAAAAATAATAAAGTTTAGTCCACAATTTACAACATTAGTGTTTCTTACACCTGTTAGGAGGAGCATTACAGGAATAAGCACACTTAGGCCTTAGTACTTTTCTGCTTATCTTTATCTGTCAACCAAGATGAAGAGGGCAGGGAGTAAGGCACGTGGGCGTGGGCGCGGAGCAGGGAGAGGAGCAGGGAGAGGACGTGGTGATTCTGTGCCTGCTGCGGGCGCCGGTGACTCGTCGTCACTCAGTTTCAGCAGGGAACAGTCCTTCATGCGCAGCTTTGTCGGAGAGCGCCGTGCACCGCTGCTGCGTGAAGACCAAATTGAAGCCGTTGTCGGGTGGATGGCAGCTAACGCCTCGGCATCGACTTCAGTTAGTGCCACATCCTCTCAGGCACAGAGCACTGGAGAGCAGCCATCTGTCTCTTCACCACCTGCCAAATTGGCCAGGCAGTCAGAGAGCCCAGGACAGGAGCCGTCTCTACTTCTGTTCTCTGAATCTCTTGGCTTGGAAACAGGGGGCCAGCCAAGCAGCATTGGAGAAATGGAAGAAGAGGCAGTGTGCAGTGATGCCCAACACCTTTTTCTCTCTGACTCTGAAGAGGCAGGTGGGCCAGTGCCTCCGGTGACCACAGCGCAGTACGCATCTGATGATGAAACTCAGGTGCCGCTTTCTCGTGCGTACTGTGCTGCTGAGACTACCCAGGAGGAGCAGTTGGTGGCAGAGGGTAGTGGAGATGATGAGGTCCTTGACCCATCGTGGCGTGAGGAACAGGAAGGTGGTGGGAGCAGCTCAGAGGAAGAGCTTCCTCTTACGGGCCAAAGAGGGAGAGGGAGGGGGAAGACTGCGGAGCCTGTAGCCTCCACTTTGGCACCCGTTAGGAGCCTGTCTCTTTCCAAAGCCAAAAAGGGCGCTTCCAAGACTTGCAGTGCCTGGTCCTTTTTTGACACAGTTGCAGATGACATTTGTTTTGTCAAATGCAAGCTGTGTCATCATAAAGTTAAAAGAGGGAAAAATGTCAGCAACCTCAATACCACAAATATGTGGAAACATGTGCGGACCAGGCACGCGGTGGAGTTACAGAAACACACTGAAGATGTAGGCCAACCAACAGCGGCAGCTACCACCTCTTCAGCTCGTGTTGCCTCTTCCTCCAGCTCACACACAGCTGGTTTGGCTTCCTCCCAGAGACCTTGTGTAATTCCACCCACAGCACCACCTTCCCAGTCATCCTCACACTCCCAGTCTACTCTACAGCCATCGGTAGTACAGGCATGGGAGAAAAGGCGGGCATTCTCGGCCAACCACCCCCGAGCACAGGCTCTGAATGCAGGCATTGCCAAACTGTTGTCCCTGGAAATGCTCTCGTTCAGGCTGGTGGAGACTGACAGCTACCGTGACTTGATGGCATTGGCAGTCCCACAGTACAAGGTGCCCAGCCGCTTTTACTTCAGCAGGCAGGCTGTCCCTGCCCTGCACAGGCATGTTGAGGCAAACATAAAACATGCGCTACTGAACGCCGTCAGTAGCAAGGTCCACCTCACCACCGATGCGTGGACCAGTCAGCATGGACAGGGGCGATATGTTTCCCTCACTGCCCATTGGGTTAATGTTGTTGAGCCAGGTACAGATCGTGCGAGTGGCGCAGGACGTGTCCTGCCCACTCCAAGGATTGCAGGAATCCAGTCTGTACGCATCGACTCCTCCTCTTACACCAGTTCCTCTGATTCCTCTCTGCAGGATCCGTCACAGTCCACCCCCACATGGACCCGTGAACGTTTACCTATGACCGACATGAGCACAGCCGTGGCCAAACGTCAGCAGGCCGTCTTGAAACTAGTTTCATTGGGGCATCGAAGCCACACAGCGCAGGAGCTCTGGAATGCCATAAAGCAGGAGAGCGATGTGTGGTTACTGCCAGCGAATCTCCAGCCAGGCATGGTAGTGTGTGACAATGGCCGAAATCTGGTGGCAGCTTTGGCCCTTGGCAACCTCACTCACATCCCATGTCTGGCACATGTGCTCAATTTGGTTGTGCAGAGTTTTCTGAGGGACTATCCGGATCTTGATGCCCTGCTGCACAAGGTCCGCCTAGAGTGTGCTCACTTGCGGCGTTCCAGCTTGGCCAGATCCCACATTGCTGCTCTGCAGCGCCGATTCCGCCTTCCGGAACACCGCATCATATGTGACCTACCTACCCGGTGGAATTCCACGTTACATATGTTGGAGCGGTTGTGTGAGCAGCAGCAAGCAGTTATGGAGTACCAGCTGCATCAGGCGCAAAGAAGTCGCAGTCAGCGCCGATCAGACTTCACAACCACAGAGTGGGCCACTATGAAGGACGTCTGCCAGGTTTTGCGTCCTTTTGATTATTCCACGCGGATGGCAAGTGCAGATGATGCACTAGTCAGCATGACTGTCCCCCTTATCTGCCTGCTTCAGCAAACTTTGCAAGGGTTAAGGGATGATGTGGTGGAAGAGGTGGAGGATGAGGAGTCACCTTTTCCATCAGCTTCTGGAGAGTCAGCGCCACGTGGTTCCTCACAAAGGGGTACGCAGGGGCCAATTTGTGAGGAGGATGAGGAGGAGTCAATGGAGGAGGAAGAGCTCCGTCCAGAGGAGGGAGCGACACAATTGTCCAGTGGTCAGTGTGTACAGCGAGGGTGGGGTGATGACGAGCGGGCAGAGATCATGTCTCAAGCAGGGGACAGCGTTTCTGGGCCAGTTGGCACTCTGCAGCACATGGTGGATTTCATGCTGCAGTGCCTGAGAAACGACCGCCGCATCGACCACATTCTCAACATGCCTGATTATTGGGTGTTCACCCTCCTCGATCCTCGCTACCGGGACAACGTCCAAAACCTCATCCCTGCGTTGACCCGGGAGCGTAAATTGCGGGAGTACCACGACACACTGGTGAATTCCATCATCTTCTCCTGTCCAACTGAGAGGAGTGCTGCTAGTGCTTTACAAAGCAGCTCAGTGCGTCGAGGCAGTGGGGGAGGCTCTGCCCAAAGAGGGAGCAGAAGCAGTGCCTCTGCCCAAGGCAAGCCCAGTATGGCACAACTCTGGCACACTTTTGTGTGCCCGCCCCAAATGTCTACACCATCACCGGCGGCTCCAGTCAGCAGGAGGCAACGGTTCCGTCAGATGGTGACAGACTACATGGCTTGCCCTCTTACTGTACTCCCAGACAGCTCTTCCCCGTTCAAGTTTTGGGTCTCTAAGCTGGATACATGGCCAGAGCTAAGCCAGTATGCATTGGAGGTGCTGGCTTGCCCTGCGGCTAGTGTCTTATCGGAACGTGTCTTTAGTGCCGCAGGTGGTGTACTAACAGACCGTCGCATGCGACTATCCTCCGATAACGTTGACCGGCTTACTTTCCTGAAAATGAACCAGGCCTGGATCTCGCAGGAATTTGCCACTCCTCTGCCTGATTAAGTAATTGGGTGTCATCCAGGTCTCCTGCTGTGTTCATCTTTCTACCACCTGAACTGCTATTCCTGGGCTCCAACACCGCCAGTTGCGGCTCAGAAGTGCAGGCTGCACAGTAAAAACATACGACCCAGTGTTATTGGGTTTCAGTAACGTCAGCTGATCCCCAGCTGTGTAGCCGGCAATGTGTCCTGCGACCGCCACGCTGGCACAACAACCTAAATGTAAGGGAACCTGTCCCCCCCCCCCCGTCGTTTGTTACTGAAAGAGCCATCTTGTGCAGCAGTAATGCTGCACAAGGAAAAGGTAGCTTTTTTTTTTTAGCTCTTTGCACACGCAGAACTTAACACTTATAAAATGTGTTCACTGATACCGTTATACCGTCCCGGAGCTGGGACTTTCCTTCGTAATGTGACGCAGCACAGCCATCATTCCTACCCCCTTGGTGCCATGCGCTGCCTCCTCAGCGTTGTTTTAAGCTGTCACGGAGCCTGCGCTGTTCTGTTATCCCTTGGGCATGCCCTATTTGCGCTGCCTGTCTTCTGACATAATTTGGTGTCAGGCTGGCTGCGCCTGTGCGGCCGCGGTGCCCGAGATCCCGCCTCGCAGTGTCTTCTGATTGAGTCACACTGCGGGCCTGGGATCCATGGGCATGCGCAGTGCATATCTTCCCCTCGGGCTCTCGCTCATTTCCCTCCGCCTTCTTTAGACTGTGCGCCGTCAGCTGATCCCTAGCATGCCACGGCCGTGACACCGCACAGTCTGAAGAAGAGGGAAGGAAGGGAGTGAGAGTCGAGGTTATGCACTGTGCATGCCCATAGTTCCAAGGCCCGCAATGGGATTACGTTAGATGAGACTGCGAGGTGGGATCTGGAGCAGCGTGGACGCACAGGCACTGACAGCCTGACACCAAATTATGTCAGAAGACAGGCAGCGCTAATTGGGCATGGCCAAGGGCTAACAGAACAGCGCAGGCTCCGTGACAGCTTAAAACAACGCTGAGGAGGCAGCGCACGGCATCAAGGGGATAGGAATGACAGCTGTGCTGTGTCCCATTACGAAGGAAATTCGCACCTCCGGAACGGTTTAACGGTATAAAGGGACACATTTTTAGTGTTTACTTCGGTGTTTGCAAGGAGCATAATTAAAAGAGCAACCTTTTCCTTTTGCATCCTTAGTGCTGCACAACATGGCTCTTTCAGCTACAAACGTCTTGGGGGGGGGTTAAAGGTTTCCTTTCAACTTGCTCCAATCAGGCTTCGGCCTACACTCTGTTCCTCTGCTCCTCCTGCTGTCCCTGGGCTCTAACACCGCCAGTTGGTGCCTGGAAGTGCTGTGTGCACAGTCAACAGTCGCTCCTCTGTTATTGGGGTTCAGTAACGTCAGCTGATCCCCAGCTGTGTGTGCGGCAATACCTCCAATCTGCTCCTCCTGCTGTCCCTGGGCTCTAACACCGCCAGTTGGTGCCTGGAAGTGCTGTGTGCACAGTCAACAGTCGCTCCTCTGTTATTGGGGTTCAGTAACGTCAGCTGATCCCCAGCTGTGTGTGCGGCAATACCTCCAATCTGCTCCTCCTGCTGTCCCTGGGCTCTAACACCGCCAGTTGGTGCCTGGAAGTGCTGTGTGCACAGTCAACAGTCGCTCCTCTGTTATTGGGGTTCAGTAACGTCAGCTGATCCCCAGCTGTGTATCCGGCAACGTGTCATGCGACCGCCACGCTGGCACAACTAAAATGTAAGGGGACCTGTCCCCCCCCCCCCTAGGTGTTTGTTACTGAAAGAGCCACCATGTGCAGCACTAATACTGCACAAGGGAAAGGTCGCTCTTGAAATTATGCTCCTTGCAAACGCTGAACTACACACTCATGTAATGTGTCCCCTCACACCGTCCAACCGTCCCGGAGGTGGGACTTTCCTTTGTAATGTGACGCAGCACAGCCGTCATTGCTACCCCCTTGGCACCGTGCGCTGCCTCCTTAGCGTTGTTTGATTCCGTCATGGACCCTGCGCTGTTATGTTATCCCTTGGCCATGCACAGTTTGCGCTGCCCGTCCTCTGACATCATTTGTTGTCGTCCTGGCTGCGCCTGTGCGTCCACGCTGCCCGAAATCACACCTCGCAGTGTCGTCTAATGTGATCCCACAGTGGGCCTGGTATCCATGGCCATGCGCAGTGCATATACTAGCCTCTCACTCCCCTTCTTCACGCTTCTTCAGACTAGGCGGCGTCAGCTGATCCCTAATAGCATGCCACGGCCGTGACGCCGCACAGTCTGAAGAAGCAGGAAGGAGGTGAGTGAGAGGCGATGATATGCACTGCGCATGCCCATGGATCCCTGGCCCGCAGTGGGACTACATTAGATGACACTGCAAGGTTGGATCTCGGGCAGCTTGGACGCACAGGCACTGCCAGCCTGACACCTACATGATGTCAGAAGACGGGCACCGCTAACTGTGCATGGCCAAGGGATAACATTACAGCGCGGGCTCCGTGACAGAACCAAACAACGTTGAGGAGGTGGCGCCCGGCACCAAGGGGGTTGGAATGACGGCTGTGCTGTGTCACATTACAAAGGAAAGTCCCACTTCCGGGATGGTTTGACGGTGTGAGGGGACACATTATATGAGTGTGTACTTCAGCGTTTGCAAGGAGCATAATTTTCGGAACAACCATTTTCCATGTGCAGTATTACTGCTGTACAAGATGGCTCTTTCAGCAACAAATGCCTGGGGGGGGGGGTTAAAGGTTCCCTTTCAACTTGCTCCACTGCAGGCTTCGGCCTACACTCTGCTCCTCTTTGATTCCCTGGGTTTCAACACTGTCAGTTGCCACCTGGAAGTGTTGTCTACACAGAAAAAACACTAGGTGATGTGTCAGTGGGGTTCAGCACCGCCAGCTGTTCCCCTGCTGTGTAGTCGGCAACGTGTCCAGCACAAGCCACGCTGGCACAACAGAACAAAAGCTGCCACCAGTGCAGGCTTCGGCCTACACTCTGCTCCTCTCCTCCTCCTGCTGACCCTGGGCTCAAACACCGCTAGTTTTTGCCCGGAAGTGCTAGCTGCACAGAGAAAAACACCAGCCAATGTGTTAGTGGGGTTCAGCAACACCAGCTGTTCCCCTGCTGTGTAGCCGGCAACGTGACCTGCAAACGCCATGCAGGCACAGGAACTGAAATTAAAAGGGAACCTGGCCCCACCCCCCCAGGTGTTTCTATGTATAACAGCCACCTAGTACAGCAGTACTGCTGCATTTGTACAAGGTGGCTGACTTTTTCTCCTTGCCCACGTGGAACACAACACGTACAAAATGTGTCTCATTGAGACCATTCCACTGTCCCTGAGGTGTGACTTTCCTTTGTAATGATACGCAGCACCCCCCTTGGTAGCGTTTCCCATCTTTTGTCATCATGGTTAGCTGGCTGCGCCTGTGCATCCGCCCTGCTAGAAACAACGCCCCTCGTTGTCATATTTATTTTGTCAGCGAGGGTGTGGTTTATGGGCACGAGCAGTGCATATGTTCGCCTGTCTTAACTCATCTCCTTCCGCCTTCTTCAGACTGTGCGGCCTCCTGGCCGTGGTAGGCGATAAGGGATCAGCTGAGGCCGCCCAGTCTGGAGCAGGTGTAAGGACATGTGTAAGCGGCAAACCTATTTACTGCACAAGGCCACGAATCCCAGCCACGCAGTGTGATTTTTTGAAAACACACTGTGGGTCTGGGATTCATGTCCATCGCTAACCGCAACGGCCGACATGAAATGAGGTCAGAAGACAGAAAGCGCTCACAGCGCATGGCCAAGGGATCACAATAGCGCAGACTCCTGTACAGCAAATAACAACGCTCAGGAATCTGCGCCCAGTACCTAGGTGCAAATTTTGACACCTGTGCTGCGTCTCGTTAAAAAGACAAGTCACGCCTCCACAACTGTTTGACAGTATAATGGGCTAAATAGTGTACGTGTTTTAGTCAGCGTGTGCAAGGAGCAAAACAAATAGAGCAACCTTTTACTTGTGCAGCATTAATGCTGCACAAGGTGTGGCTCTTGTACCTTGCAACACCTGAGGGGGGTTAAAGGTAACCTTTGAAATTGGTTCAACTAGGCTTCGGCCTACACTCTGCTCCTCTACTCCTCCTGCTGACCCTGGGCTCAAACACCGCTAGTTTTTGCCCGGAACTGCTAGCTGCACAGAGAAAAACACCAGCCAATGTGTTAGTGGGGTTCAGCACCGCCAGCTGTTCCCCTGCTGTGTAGTCGGCAACGTGTCCAGCACAAGCCACGCTGGCACAACTGAACAAAAGCTGCCACCAGTGCAGGCTTCGGCCTACACTTTGCTCCTCTCCTCCTCCTGCTGACCCTGGGCTCAAACAACGCCAGTTTCTGCCCGGACATGCTAGCTGCACAGAGAAAAACACCAGCCAATGTGTTAGTGGGGTTCAGCACCGCCAGCTGTTCCCCTGCTGTGTAGCTGGCAACGTTTCCTGCAAACGCCACGCAGGAACATGAACTGAAATTGAAGGGAGCCTGCCCCCCACCCCCCCAGGTTTTTCTATGTATAACAGCCACCTTGTACAGCAGTACTGCTGCATTTGTACAAGGTGGCTGACTTTTTCTCCTTGCACACGTGGAACTCAACAAGTACAAAATGTGTCTCATTACAGACCATTACAATGTCCCTGAGGTGTGACTTTCCTTTTTAATGACACGCAGCACCCCCATTGTTAGCGCTGCCCGTCTCCTGACATCATTGGTTGGCTGGCTGTGCCTGTGCGTCCCCCCTGCCCGACACAACGCCCCCCGTTGTCTCATATATTTTGACTGCGAGGGTGTGATTGATGGGCACGAGCAGTGCATATGTTCCCCTGTTTTCACTCCCCTCCTTCCGCCTTCTTCTGACTGTGCGGCCTCATGGCCGCGGCATGCGATAAGGGATCAGCTGAGGCCGCCCAGTCTGAAGCAGGTGTAAGGACATGTGTGAGCGGCGAACATATTTACTGCACAAGGCCACGAATCCCAGCACCGCAGTGTGACTTTAGGAAAAGCCACTGTGGGTCTGGGATTTATGGCCATCGTTAACCGCACCGGCCAACATGAAATGAGGTCATGAGACGGCCTGCACTAACAGGGTATTGCCAAGGGATAACACAAGAGCGCAGTTTCCTGTACTGCAAATAACAACGGTAAGGAATCTGCGCACAGCACCTAGGTGTAAATTTGTACACCTGTGCTGCGTCTCCTTAAAAAGACTAGTAGTCACGCCTCCACTACTGTTTGACAGTATAATGGGCTAAATAGTGTACGTGTTTAATTCAGCGTGTGCAAGGAGCAAAATTAAATAGAGCAACCTTTGACTTGTGCATCATTAATGCTGTTCAAGGTGTGGCTCTTGTACCTTGCAACACCTGAGGGGGGGTTAAAGGTAACCTTTGAAATTGGTTCAACTAGGCTTCGGCCTACACTCTGCTCCTCTACTCCTCCTGCTGACCCTGGGCTCAAACACCGCTAGTTTTTGCCCGGAAATGCTAGCTGCACAGAGAAAAACACCAGCCAATGTGTTAGTGGGGTTCAGCAACGCCAGCTGTTCCCCTGCTGTGTAGTCGGCAACGTGTCCAGCACAAGCCACGCTGGCACAACAGAACAAAAGCTGCCACCAGTGCAGGCTTCGGCCTACACTTTGCTCCTCTCCTCCTCCTGCTGACCCTGGGCTCAAACAACGCCAGTTTCTGCCCGGACATGCTAGCTGCACAGAGATAAACACCAGCCAATGTGTTAGTGGGGTTCAGCACCGCCAGCTGTTCCTCTGCTGTGTAGTCGGCATCGTGTCCAGCACAAGCCACGCTGGCACAACTGACCAAAAGCTGCCACCAGTGCAGGCTTCGGCCTACACTTTGCTCCTCTCCTCCTCCTGCTGACCCTGGGCTCAAACAACGCCAGTTTCTGCCCGGACATGCTAGCTGCACAGAGATAAAAAAAACAGCCAATGTGTTAGTGGGGTTCAGCACCGCCAGCTGTTCCCCTGCTGTGTAGCTGGCAACGTGTCCTGCAAACGCCACGTAGGCACATGAACTGAAATTGAAGGGAGCCTGCCCCCCACCCCCCCAGGTGTTTCTATGTATAACAGCCACCTTGTACAGCAGTACTGCTGCATTTGTACAAGGTGGCTGACTTTTTCTCCTTGCACACGTGGAACTCAACAAGTACAAAATGTGTCTCATTACAGACCATTACAATGTCCCTGAGGTGTGACTTTCCTTTTTAATGACACGCAGCACCCCCATTGTTAGCGCTGCCCGTCTCCTGACATCATTGGTTGGCTGGCTGTGCCTGTGCGTCCCCCCTGCCCGACACAACGCCCCCCGTTGTCTCATATATTTTGACTGCGAGGGTGTGATTGATGGGCACGAGCAGTGCATATGTTCCCCTGTTTTCACTCCCCTCCTTCCGCCTTCTTCTGACTGTGCGGCCTCATGGCCGCGGCATGCGATAAGGGATCAGCTGAGGCCGCCCAGTCTGAAGCAGGTGTAAGGACATGTGTGAGCGGCGAACATATTTACTGCACAAGGCCACGAATCCCAGCACCGCAGTGTGACTTTATGGAAAGGCACTGTGGGTCTGGGATTTATGGCCATCGTTAACCGCACCGGCCAACATGAAATGAGGTCATGAGACGGCCTGCACTAACAGGGTATTGCCAAGGGATAACACAAGAGCGCAGTTTCCTGTACTGCAAATAACAACGGTAAGGAATCTGCGCACAGCACCTAGGTGTAAATTTGTACACCTGTGCTGCGTCACCTTAAAAAGACTAGTAGTCACGCCTCCACTACTGTTTGACAGTATAATGGGCTAAATAGTGTACGTGTTTAATTCAGCATGTGCAAGGAGCAAAATTAAATAGAGCAACCTTTGACTTGTGCATCATTAATGCTGTTCAAGGTGTGGCTCTTGTACCTTGCAACAACTGAGGGGGGGGTTAAAGGTAACCTTTGAAATTGGTTCAACTAGGCTTCGGCCTACACTCTGCTCCTCTACTCCTCCTGCTGACCCTGGGCTCAAACACCGCTAGTTTTTGCCCGGAAATGCTAGCTGCACAGAGAAAAACACCAGCCAATGTGTTAGTGGGGTTCAGCACCGCCAGCTGTTCCCCCGCTGTGTAGCCGGCATCGTGTCCAGCACAAGCCACGCTGGCACAACCGACCAAAAGCTGCCACCAGTGCAGGCTTCGGCCTACACTTTGCTCCTCTCCTCCTCCTCCTGCTGACCCTGGGCTCAAACACCGCTAGTTTTTGCCCGGAACTGCTAGCTGCACAGAGAAAAACACCAGCCAATGTGTTAGTGGGGTTCAGCACCGCCAGCTGTTCCCCCGCTGTGTAGCCGGCATCGTGTCCAGCACAAGCCACGCTGGCACAACCGACCAAAAGCTGCCACCAGTGCAGGCTTCGGCCTACACTTTGCTCCTCTCCTCCTCCTCCTGCTGACCCTGGGCTCTAACACCGCCAGTTTCTGCCCGGACATGCTAGCTGCACAGAGAAAAACACCAGTCAATGTGTCAGTGGGGTTCAGCAACGCCAGCTGTTCCCCTGCTGTGTAGCTTGCAACGTGACCTGCAAACGCCACGCAGGCACATGAACTGAAATTGAA
This sequence comes from Ranitomeya imitator, assembly GCF_032444005.1. Classification (NCBI taxonomy): domain Eukaryota; kingdom Metazoa; phylum Chordata; class Amphibia; order Anura; family Dendrobatidae; genus Ranitomeya; species Ranitomeya imitator. The sequence continues at coordinate 541,961,513 of NC_091287.1, read as the reverse complement.
GGGAGCCTGCCCCCCACCCACAGGTGTTTCTATGTATAACAGCCACCTTGTACAGCAGTACTGCTGCATTTGTACAAGGTGGCTGACTTTTTCTCCTTGCCCACGTGGAACTCAACACGTACAAAATGTGTCTCATTAGAGACCATTACAATGTCCCTGAGGTGTGACTTTCCTTTGTAATGACACGCAGCACCACCCTTGTTAGCGCTGCCCGTCTTTTGACATCATTGGTTAGCTGGCTGCGCCTGTGCATCTCCCCTGCTCGAAACAACGCCCCACGGTGTCTTATTTTTTTGGACAGCGAGGGTGTGATTGATGGGCATGTGCAGTGCATATGTTTGCCTGTGTTCACTCATCTCCTTCCGCCTTCTTCAGACTGGGTGTCCTCATGGCCGCGGCAGGCGATAAGGGATCAGATGAGGCCGCCCAGTCTGAAGCAGGTGTAAGGACATGTGTGAGCGGCAAACATATTTAGTGCACCAGGGCACGAATCCCAGCACCGCAGTGTGATTTTTTAAAAACACACTGTGGGTCTGGGATTCATGTCCATCGCTAACCGCAACGGCCAACATGAAATGAGGTCATAAGACAGGAAGCGCTCACAGCGCATGGCCAAAGGATCACAAGAGCGCAGACTCCTGTACAGCAACTAACAACGCTCAGGAAGCTGCGCCCATGCAAAAAGGTGTTGTTTTCGACACCTGTGCTGCTTTTCTTTAAAAAGACAAGTCACGCCTCCACTACTGATTAACAGTATAATGGGCTAAATAGTCTACGTGTTGCATTCAGCTTGTGCAAGTAGAAAAATTAATAGAGCAACCTTTTACTTGTGCAGCATTAATGCTGCAGAAGGAGTGGCTCTTGTACTTTGTAACACCTGAGGGGGGGTTAAAGGTAACCTTTGAAATTGGTTCAACTAGGCTTCGGCCTACACTCTGCTCCTCTCCTCCTCCTGCTGACCCTGGGCTCTAACAACGCTAGTTTTTGCCCGGAAATGCTAGCTGCACAGAGAAAAACACCAGCCAATGTGTTAGTGGGGTTCAGCACCGCCAGCTGTTCCCCCGCTGTGTAGCCGGCATCGTGTCCAGCACAAGCCACGCTGGCACAACCGACCAAAAGCTGCCACCAGTGCAGGCTTCGGCCTACACTTTGCTCCTCTCCTCCTCCTCCTGCTGACCCTGGGCTCAAACACCGCTAGTTTTTGCCCGGAAATGCTAGCTGCACAGAGAAAAACACCAGCCAATGTGTTAGTGGGGTTCAGCACCGCCAGCTGTTCCCCTGCTGTGCAGCTTGCAACGTGACCTGCAAACGCCACGCAGGCACATGAACTGAAATTGAAGGGAGCCTGGCCCCCACCCCCAGGTGTTTCAATGTATAACAGCCACCTTGTACAGCAGTACTGCTGCATTTGTACAAGGTGGCTGATGTTTTCTCCTTGCCCACGTGGAACTCAACACGTACAAAATGTGTCTCTTTGAGACCATTCCACTGTCCCTGAGGTGTGACTTTCCTTTCTAATGATACGCAGCACCCCCCTTGGTAGCGCTTCCCGTCTTCTGACATCATTGGTTGGCTACTTGCGCCTGTTCGTCCGCCCTGCCTGAATAAAATGCTCCTCGTTGTCTTAATTGTTTTGACTGCGAGGGTGTGATTGATGGGCACGAGCAGTGCATATCTTCGCCTGTCTTAACTCATCTCCTTCCGCCTTCTTCAGACTGTGCAGCCTCATGGCCGCGGCATGCGAGAAGGGATCAGCAGAGGCCGCCCAGTCTGAAGCAGGTGTAAGGACGTGTGTGAGCGGCCAAAATATTTACTGCTCAAGGCCACGAATCCCAGCACCGCAGTGTGGCTTTATGAAAAGACACTATGGGTCTGGGATTTATGGCCATCGTTAACCGCACCGGCCAACATGAAATGATGTCATAAGATGGGCAGCGCTAACAGGGCATTGCCAAGGGATAACACAAGAGCGCAGACTCCTGTACAGCAAATAACAACGCTCAGGAAGCTGCGCCAAGCACCAAGGCGTTATTTTGGACACCTGTGCTGCGTCTCATCAAAAAACCAAGTCACGCATCCACTACAGTTTGACTGTAGAATGGGGTAAATTGTGTATGTCTTTCATTCAGCGTGTGCAAGTAGACAAATTAATAGAGCAACCTTTCACTTGTGCAGCATTAATACTGCACAAGGTGTGTCTCTTGTACTTTGTAACACCTGAGGGGGGGGTTAAAGGTTTCCTTTGAAATTGGTTCAACTAGGCTTCGGCCTACACTCTGCTCCTCTCCTCCTCCTCCTGCTTCAACACGGGCTCTAACATCGCTAGTTTTTGCCCGCAAGTGCTAGCTGCACAGAGAAAAACACACGCCATTGTGTTAGTGGGGTTCAGCAACGCCAGCTGTTCCCCCAGTGTGTAGCCGGCAAAGTGTCCTGCAAACGCAACGCAGACACAAAGCTGCCTCCAGTGCAGGCTTCGGCCTACACTCATCTCCCCCTGCTTACCCTTTGCTCCAACACCGCTAGTTGGGGCTCTAGGAAGACAATCTTTAATAGGCAAGGCAACGCATCTGGGTTCCAGCACCGCCAGCTGGTTCTCGGCAGTGTTCTTGTCACAGGTACTCCCTCGTGCCAAGCCTGGTTTCAGCACCGTCAGCTGTTTCCGGGTTGTGTCAACTTCACTGAGACGCCTATGCTTGCCCCGTCGTGGTGCGGTCGAGTTAGCCAACTCCAGGGTGCCTCCAGTTTAGGAGCTTCCTATGTGGGCTGCGTGAACTGGTAGTCAAGGCTGGTTCTGTAGTGCCAGTAGGCCCAGCTCCCCCTGTAGGACTGTTTGGGTTCGGTAACTGCGGCTGCCTCGCGGCCTAGCTGTTCTCTCCTCTCCTGTGGGCCTTGGGGTCCACCACCTGGTTCCAGCACCGTCAGCTGGTTCCGGGCCGAGCCTTTGGCTTAGGTGCCTCCTCCTGGGTATCCGAGTTCCGCCAACGCCAGGCGGTCCTTGGTAGTGCTTTTAAGCGCGGGCACCTACAGCTTAGTAACCGGGTTCCAGCACCGTCAGCTAGTCCTCGGTCGTGCCATTGGCTCTTGCACACTGGGGCAACGCATCCGGGTTCCAGCACCGCCAGCTGGTTCTCGGCAGTGTTTTTGTCACAGGTACTCCCTCGTGTCAAACCTGGTTTCAGCACCGTCAGCTGTTTCCGGGTTGTGTCAAGCTCACTGAGACACCTATGCTTGCCTCGTCGTGGTGCGGTCGGGTTAGCCAACTCCAGGGTGCCTCCAGTTTAGGAGCTTCCTATGTGGGCTGCGTGAACTGGTAGTCAAGGCTGGTTCTGTAGTGCCAGTAGGCCCAGCTCCCCCTGTAGGACTGTTGGGGTTCGGTAACTGCGGCTGCCTCGCGGCCTAGCTGTTCTCTCCTCTCCTGTGGGCCTTGGGGTCCACCACCTGGTTCCAGCACCGTCAGCTGGTTCTGGGCCGAGCCTTTGGCTTAGGTGCCTCCTCCTGGGTATCCGAGTTCCGCCAACGCCAGGCGGTCCTTGGTAGTGCTTTTAAGCGCGGGCACCTACAGCTTAGTAACCGGGTTCCAGCACCGTCAGCTAGTCCTCGGTCGTGCCATTGGCTCTTGCACACTGGGGCAACGCATCCGGGTTCCAGCACCGCCAGCTGGTTCTCGGCAGTGTTTTTGTCACAGGTACTCCCTCGTGCCAAACCTGGTTTCAGCACCGTCAGCTGTTTCCGGGTTGTGTCAAGCTCACTGAGACACCTATGCTTGCCTCGTCGTGGTGCGGTCGGGTTAGCCAACTCCAGGGTGCCTCCAGTTTAGGAGCTTCCTATGTGGGCTGCGTGAACTGGTAGTCAAGGCTGGTTCTGTAGTGCCAGTAGGCCCAGCTCCCCCTGTAGGACTGTTGGGGTTCGGTAACTGCGGCTGCCTCGCGGCCTAGCTGTTCTCTCCTCTCCTGTGGGCCTTGGGGTCCACCACCTGGTTCCAGCACCGTCAGCTGGTTCTGGGCCGAGCCTTTGGCTTAGGTGCCTCCTCCTGGGTATCCGAGTTCCGCCAACGCCAGGCGGTCCTTGGTAGTGCTTTTAAGCGCGGGCACCTACAGCTTAGTAACCGGGTTCCAGCACCGTCAGCTAGTCCTCGGTCGTGCCATTGGCTCTTGCACACTGGGGCAACGCATCCGGGTTCCAGCACCGCCAGCTGGTTCTCGGCAGTGTTTTTGTCACAGGTACTCCCTCGTGCCAAACCTGGTTTCAGCACCGTCAGCTGTTTCCGGGTTGTGTCAAGCTCACTGAGACACCTATGCTTGCCTCGTCGTGGTGCGGTCGGGTTAGCCAACTCCAGGGTGCCTCCAGTTTAGGAGCTTCCTATGTGGGCTGCGTAAACTGGTAGTCAAGGCTGGTTCTGTAGTGCCAGTAGGCCCAGCTCCCCCTGTAGGACTGTTGGGGTTCGGTAACTGCGGCTGCCTCGCGGCCTAGCTGTTCTCTCCTCTCCTGTGGGCCTTGGGGTCCACCACCTGGTTCCAGCACCGTCAGCTGGTTCCGGGCCGAGCCTTTGGCTTAGGTGCCTCCTCCTGGGTATCCGAGTTCCGCCAACGCCAGGCGGTCCTTGGTAGTGCTTTTAAGCGCGGGCACCTACAGCTTAGTAACCGGGTTCCAGCACCGTCAGCTGGTCCTCGGTCGTGCCATTGGCTCTTGCACACTGGGGCAACGCATCCGGGTTCCAGCACCGCCAGCTGGTTCTCGGCAGTGTTCTTGTCACAGGTACTCCCTCGTGCCAAGCCTGGTTTCAGCACCGTCAGCTGTTTCCGGGTTGTGTCAAGCTCACTGAGACACCTATGCTTGCCTCGTCGTGGTGCGGTCGGGTTAGCCAACTCCAGGGTGCCTCCAGTTTAGGAGCTTCCTATGTGGGCTGCGTGAACTGGTAGTCAAGGCTGGTTCTGTAGTGCCAGTAGGCCCAGCTCCCCCTGTAGGACTGTTGGGGTTCGGTAACTGCGGCTGCCTCGCGGCCTAGCTGTTCTCTCCTCTCCTGTGGGCCTTGGGGTTCACCACCTGGTTCCAGCACCGTCAGCTGGTTCCGGGCCGAGCCTTTGGCTTAGGTGCCTCCTCCTGGGTATCCGAGTTCCGCCAACGCCAGGCGGTCCTTGGTAGTGCTTTTAAGCGCGGGCACCTACAGCTTAGTAACCGGGTTCCAGCACCGTCAGCTAGTCCTCGGTCGTGCCATTGGCTCTTGCACACTGGGGCAACGCATCCGGGTTCCAGCACCGCCAGCTGGTTCTCGGCAGTGTTTTTGTCACAGGTACTCCCTCGTGCCAAACCTGGTTTCAGCACCGTCAGCTGTTTCCGGGTTGTGTCAAGCTCACTGAGACACCTATGCTTGCCTCGTCGTGGTGCGGTCGGGTTAGCCAACTCCAGGGTGCCTCCAGTTTAGGAGCTTCCTATGTGGGCTGCGTGAACTGGTAGTCAAGGCTGGTTCTGTAGTGCCAGTAGGCCCAGCTCCCCCTGTAGGACTGTTGGGGTTCGGTAACTGCGGCTGCCTCGCGGCCTAGCTGTTCTCTCCTCTCCTGTGGGCCTTGGGGTCCACCACCTGGTTCCAGCACCGTCAGCTGGTTCCGGGCCGAGCCTTTGGCTTAGGTGCCTCCTCCTGGGTATCCGAGTTCCGCCAACGCCAGGCGGTCCTTGGTAGTGCTTTTAAGCGCGGGCACCTACAGCTTAGTAACCGGGTTCCAGCACCGTCAGCTAGTCCTCGGTCGTGCCATTGGCTCTTGCACACTGGGGCAACGCATCCGGGTTCCAGCACCGCCAGCTGGTTCTCGGCAGTGTTTTTGTCACAGGTACTCCCTCATGCCAAACCTGGTTTCAGCACCGTCAGCTGTTTCCGGGTTGTGTCAAGCTCACTGAGACACCTATGCTTGCCTCGTCGTGGTGCGGTCGGGTTAGCCAACTCCAGGGTGCCTCCAGTTTAGGAGCTTCCTATGTGGGCTGCGTGAACTGGTAGTCAAGGCTGGTTCTGTAGTGCCAGTAGGCCCAGCTCCCCCTGTAGGACTGTTGGGGTTCGGTAACTGCGGCTGCCTCGCGGCCTAGCTGTTCTCTCCTCTCCTGTGGGCCTTGGGGTCCACCACCTGGTTCCAGCACCGTCAGCTGGTTCCGGGCCGAGCCTTTGGCTTAGGTGCCTCCTCCTGGGTATCCGAATTCCGCCAACGCCAGGCGGTCCTTGGTAGTGCTTTTAAGCGCGGGCACCTACAGCTTAGTAACCGGGTTCCAGCACCGTCAGCTAGTCCTCGGTCGTGCCATTGGCTCTTGCACACTGGGGCAACGCATCCGGGTTCCAGCACCGCCAGCTGGCTCTCGGCAGTGTTCTTGTCACAGGTACTCCCTCGTGCCAAGCCTGGTTTCAGCACCGTCAGCTGTTTCCGGGTTGTGTCAAGCTCACTGAGACACCTATGCTTGCCTCGTCGTGGTGCGGTCGGGTTAGCCAACTCCAGGGTGCCTCCAGTTTAGGAGCTTCCTATGTGAGCTGCGTGAACTGGTAGTCAAGGCTGGTTCTGTAGTGCCAGTAGGCCCAGCTCCCCCTGTAGGACTGTTGGGGTTCGGTAACTGCGGCTGCCTCGCGGCCTAGCTGTTCTCTCCTCTCCTGTGGGCCTTGGGGTCCACCACCTGGTTCCAGCACCGTCAGCTGGTTCCGGGCCGAGCCTTTGGCTTAGGTGCCTCCTCCTGGGTATCCGAATTCCGCCAACGCCAGGCGGTCCTTGGTAGTGCTTTTAAGCGCGGGCACCTACAGCTTAGTAACCGGGTTCCAGCACCGTCAGCTAGTCCTCGGTCGTGCCATTGGCTCTTGCACACTGGGGCAACGCATCCGGGTTCCAGCACCGCCAGCTGGTTCTCGGCAGTGTTCTTGTCACAGGTACTCCCTCGTGCCAAGCCTGGTTTCAGCACCGTCAGCTGTTTCCGGGTTGTGTCAAGCTCACTGAGACACCTATGCTTGCCTCGTCGTGGTGCGGTCGGGTTAGCCAACTCCAGGGTGCCTCCAGTTTAGGAGCTTCCTATGTGAGCTGCGTGAACTGGTAGTCAAGGCTGGTTCTGTAGTGCCAGTAGGCCCAGCTCCCCCTGTAGGACTGTTGGGGTTCGGTAACTGCGGCTGCCTCGCGGCCTAGCTGTTCTCTCCTCTCCTGTGGGCCTTGGGGTCCACCACCTGGTTCCAGCACCGTCAGCTGGTTCCGGGCCGAGCCTTTGGCTTAGGTGCCTCCTCCTGGGTATCCGAGTTCCGCCAACGCCAGGCGGTCCTTGGTAGTGCTTTTAAGCGCGGGCACCTACAGCTTAGTAACCGGGTTCCAGCACCGTCAGCTGGTCCTCGGTCGTGCCATTGGCTCTTGCACACTGGGGCAACGCATCCGGGTTCCAGCACCGCCAGCTGGTTCTCGGCAGTGTTCTTGTCACAGGTACTCCCTCGTGCCAAGCCTGGTTTCAGCACCGTCAGCTGTTTCCGGGTTGTGTCAACTTCACTGAGACGCCTATGCTTGCCCCGTCGTGGTGCGGTCGAGTTAGCCAACTCCAGGGTGCCTCCAGTTTAGGAGCTTCCTATGTGGGCTGCGTGAACTGGTAGTCAAGGCTGGTTCTGTAGTGCCAGTAGGCCCAGCTCCCCCTGTAGGACTGTTGGGGTTCGGTAACTGCGGCTGCCTCGCGGCCTAGCTGTTCTCTCCTCTCCTGTGGGCCTTCGGGTCCACCACCTGGTTCCAGCACCGTCAGCTGGTTCTCGGCAGTGTCTTTTGCTCTTGTACCTTCTGCTCCCCATCCTGGTTCCAGTACCGTCAGCTGGTTCCGGGCAGAGCCTTTGGCTTAGGTGCCTCCTTCTGGGTATCCAAGTTCCACCAACGTCAGGTGGTCCTTGGTAGTGCTTTCAGGCACGGGTACCTCCTGCTTAGTAACCGGGTTCCAGTAACGTCAGCTGGTCCTTGGTAGTTCCATTGGCTCTTGGACCTTCGGCTACCCATCCGGGTTCCAGTACCGTCAGCTGGTTCTCGGCAGTGTCTTTTGCTCTTGTACCTTCTGCTCCCCATCCTGGTTCCAGTAACGTCAGCTGGTTCCGGGCAGAGCCTTTGGCTTAGGTGCCTCCTTCTGGGTATCCGAGTTCCGCCAACGTCAGGCGGTCCTTGGTAGTGCTTTTTAGCACGGGTACCTCCTGCTTAGTAACCGGGTTCCAGTAACGTCAGCTGGTCCTCGGTAGTTCCATAGGCTCTTGAACCTTCGGGTAGCCATCCGAGTTCCAGTTCCATCAGCTGGTTCTTGGCATTTTCTCAGCCTTCTTGTACCTTCTGCTACATTTCCAAGTTGAAGACCCTAACGTCGACGACCCGGAAGACCACCCCGATGACGACGACCCGGAAGACCACCCCGATGACGACGACGACGACGGCGGAGACGACGACGGCGGAGACGACGACGGCTGAGACGACAACGGCGGAGATGACGACACTGGAGACGACGACCCTGGAGACGACAACATGGAAGACCGAGAAGCAGAAGAACAAGAGGCTGCAGAACAAAGAGCAGAAGAACATTAAGCATAAGACTTAATATCAGAGCAAAAGATATTATCTAAATTATATGCAGAAGAAGACTAAGCAGTGTATGGGGGTGAGTCCGTTCCTCCTCGTGGTGCCCCTGGATAAAGCCTGATGCTGCAGGCCAAACTGAACGCGGACAAATGTAACTTTTGTGACTGGCAGAACGGAAGGTGTAATCTTCCAACTTTTATAGATAACAACTACGGGAATGCCTGTCACAAATGAGAATATGATGAAGAAGTAGAATAGGAAGAATAATAACAGTGGCATAAAAAGAATATGTAGAATAGGAAGAATAATAATAGTTGAAGAAAATGAATATGAAGAATGTAATAAAAAAAAAAATATAGGTAGAAGATGAAGAAGAAGATGAATAAGGTGAAGAAGTTGATGTCAAAGATGCTGATGATGATGAAGATGAAAGTGTGGGAAAAGGAAAAAAAAGAAGGGGAAGGTCGTGGAATAGTGAAACATCAATATCTGACAAAATAAAAAAAATTTACATAGTCAATATCTTTTTCAATCCGAACGTCTTTAAAAAAAAAAAAAAATCATGCTATTCTATTTGATTGGACTAATCCTCATTGCCTTTAATGTCTCCGCCACCTCCCCCATACATCCTACATTATTCTTAGTTGTTTTCCTTCATGTAGAATGAACCTACAAGGAAAGAAAGGGTTTATTTTAATTCCGATATTTTGGTCCCATTGACTTGCATTGGGATCGGGTATCGGTATCGGCGATATCCGATATTTTTTGAATATCGGCCGATCCAAACCGATACCGATACTTTCCGATATCGGAAGGTATCGCTCAACACTAGTCGACACTCCCCGCACAGATAACACATCAGACCATCCCTGTTACTCTGTCCCTGTCGCCATCCCATCAGGAGATTATTTCTCTGCTCGTCATTCCTGAGGGTATTGATGAGGTCCTGTTGGGGATACCTTGGCTACGGTACCACCCTCCTCACATCGAGTGGTCCTCAGGCAGAATTCTGGGATGGGGTGAATCATGTGGGGGTAGGTGTCACCGAGAGTGCGTTCAGGTTGCTACTACTGAGGTACCCGCAGATCTATCCTCTCTCCCCAAGCAATATTGGTCTTACGCAGACGTGTTCTCCAAGAAGGCGGCGGAGACCCTTCCGCCCCATCGCCCCTATGACTGTCGTATCGATCTCTTGCCTGGTGCGGAGCCTCCCCGGGGTCGAGTTTATCCATTATCTCTCCCGGAGACGGAGGCCATGTCTCAGTACATTCAAGAGAATCTGGCAAGAGGGTTTATCAGGAAGTCAGTGTCACCTGCTGGGGCAGGGTTCTTCTTCGTGCAGAAGAAGAATGGGGAGCTACGTCCATGCATAGACTACAGGGGTCTTAACGCTATCACCGTAAAGAACAAGTATCCTTTGCCCTTGATATCTGAGCTCTTCGATAGGCTTCGGGGAGCAAGGGTATTTACTAAATTAGATCTGCGGGGTGCTTACAACCTGATTCGCATCCGTGATGGGGACGAATGGAAAACGGCGTTTAACACCAGAGATGGGCACTATGAGTATCTGGTGATGCCCTTCGGGCTCTGTAATGCCCCAGCCGTTTTTCAAGACTTTGTCAACGACATCTTCCGGGATATGCTTTCCACCTCAGTTGTAGTCTATCTGGATGATATTCTCATCTTTTCTCCAGATATTGACTCCCACCGGAGAGATGTTGGCAGAGTCTTCGACCTCCTACGGGCAAACTCTCTTTACGCTAAGTTGGAGAAGTGTATGTTTGAGCAGGAGTCTTTGCCGTTCCTGGGCTATATCATCTCCGCCCAGGGATTGGCTATGGATCCTGCCAAACTACAGGCTGTGATGGACTGGCAAGAGCCCCATTCTCTTAAAGCGGTGCAGCGCTTTATGGGGTTCATTAACTATTACCGCCAGTTCATTCCCCACTTCTCAACTCTGGTAGCTCCCTTGGTAGCCCTCACCAAGAAGGGAGCGAATCCTAAATTGTGGTCGGAAGAGGTCTCCAAGGTCTTCACTTCTATTAAGTCCCACTTTGCTAGCGCTCCCATCTTACATCGTCCCGATGTGGATAAGCCATTCCTAATGGAGGTGGATGCCTCGTCCGTTGGTGCTGGAGCAGTCCTCTACCAGAAGGATGCTCAAGGTCGGAAGCATCCATGCTTCTTCTTCTCTAAGACTTTCTCACCAGCGGAGAGAAACTACTCCATCGGGGATAGGGAGCTGCTAGCAATGAAGTTGGCCTTTTCAGAGTGGAGACATCTTCTGGAAGGTGCGCGGTTTCCCTTCCAGGTTTACACTGACCACAAAAATTTGGTCTACTTACAGACAGCCCAGCGGCTAAATTCTCGCCAAGCCAGATGGTCCTTTTTCTTTTCCTGGTTCCACTTTTCTCTTCATTTTCTCACCGGGGAGAAGAATATTCATGCTGATGCTCTCTCTCGCTCCCTTATGACATCGGGTTCGTCTACGGACGATTTCGAGGTGAACGCTATCTTGGGGTGCAAGGTGGTACGTGGCAAAACATTTTTTTTGGTGGACTGGAAGGGTTACGGCCCTGAGGATAGGTCCTGGGAGCCTGCTGAGCACATTCGGGCTCCGCAGCTCATTGCTGCCTTCGAACGTAGCGAGGCCCAAGGAGGGGGGGCCCTAGGGGGGGGGTAATGTTAGGGGTCGAGTTCCCGCTTCTGCACAGGGGGAATCTCGAGCCACCTCCACTGCGGTCTCCCATTCTTGTCCAGCCGCAGTGGAGTCTGCTCAGCAAGGACGTCGGTCCCAGCGTCTTGCTCATTCTCACTCTGTTCTGAGAGTTACTGCTGCTTCTCCAGTCTCTGCTATTAAAGTCTGTGCTGGCCAGCAGCGAGCGGACTTCTCTGGGACTAAGTCCTTGTCTGCACGTACTGAGCATGCCCAGCGTAAGGTTTCCCGTTGGAGATCGAGGGTCATGTGCTCAGGCTCTGCAGCACATTCCATTGGTCCTCTTGGCAGGTCCTAGAAGGGCAAAAGTGCTGTGGCCACTTCCTGTGCTGCTGCTATATAAACTGCGCATGACCGCACGGCCATGCGCTAGTATTGTCAAACAATTGCTAATGTGTGTATGTTGTGAGTGCAAGTCGTCCTTGGATACCCCTACCCTATGGTATGACTGTTCGCGGAAGGTGTATGGCTGCTACCTTGCGCCCGACTTATCCTACAGCACTAGTCACACATTATAGCGTCCAGTTGCTGTGACCGCCAGTACGGCGCCGTGCACTTCCTCTGTGCTTTCCTTACCCAAGCCTGGGTGGTTAGTGGCGTTCGTCAGTGCGGCACTGCATGCTCTTCTGTTTCATTTCACACCCAGTTGCGGTGTTGCGCCAGCAAGGGTCTAATCGGACTTCAATCCCAGTTGGGGTTGAGTTCGCTGACTACTTGCTCGCGCTTTAGGTGCGGTACCGCGGTCCTGTGCCTTAACAGGATTGCTTCTTTCACGCTGGGTGAGGTTAACCCACGCGTGTATACTCTAGTGTACCGCCATATAGTCTGCTAATTGCTAGCAGCAGGTTTTCACCTGCACGGTGGACCCCGGACTGCGAACGCATCAATACCATCTGTCTTGGTGCGTTCCGCCAGTCCTAACAGCGGCAACACAGGTGCAAGAATACTGATGAGAGCGGTTGTCTCATCGGTATTCTTGCACCTGTGTTGCCGCCATCTTAACTATATGGGTCCACTGCATCCTGATAGTGTATTTGTTTGGAGGCCTGGGCAGATAAGCATCTCTGCTTTTTTGCTGTGTTTTTGAATTTTTTGAGGATTTTTAAGTGCTGAGGGTAAAATAAAATTTTTGCGGTAAAAATGTAACTTTTTTCTTCACTGCCAAATGTTATGAAATTTCTTGACCCACCTGTGCTTTCAATATAATCACTGCAACCCTAGATTAATTCATTGAGAGGTGCAGTTTGTAAAATGAGGTCTCTTACGTCAGGGTTCTGCTGTTCTGGCACCTGAGGAGCTCTGCCAATGTGAGAAGGCACCATCAAACTTGTCGAGCAAGATCTTAGCCCCAATATGGCGCCTCTTCCCTTCTGAGCTTTGCACTATGCCTCAAAAGTAGTTTTGACCACATGTTTGGTATCAACATACTTAGGAGAAATTCGACATGGCATTCGCTAATTCCAGCAAATATTGCATTCAAGAAGTCAAATGGCCCTCCTTCCTTTAAAAACCATGCCGTGTGCCCAAACAGTGGTTCTCCCCCACATATGGGATATCGACGTGCTCAGGAGAAACTCCACAATTCATTTTTATGTCCACTTTCTCCTGTTAACTGTGAGAAAATAAAAAATTTGGGTTCAAATTAAAATTTTATTTCACTACTTCCTGTGAAACACCTGAAGGGTTAATAAACTTCTTGAATGTGGTTTTGAGCACCTTGAGAGGTGCAGTTTTTAGAAGGGTGCCACTTTTGGGTATATTCTGTCATATAGACTCCTCAAAGTCACCTGAAATGTGAGGTGGTCCCTAAAAAATGGTTTTGTAAATTTTGTTGGAAAAATTTGAAATGCTTTTCAATTTTTGATTCTTATATCTTCCCAAAGAAAAAAAAATAGGTTTCAAACATTGTGCTAATGTAAAGAAGACATGTTGGAAATGTTATATATTAATTATGTGTTGTGACATAACTCTCGGATTTAAGGGCATAAGAATGTAAAATTTGAAAATTGCAAATTTTCACAATTTTTGCCAAATTTACATTTTTTTCACAAACGCAAGTAATATTGAGCAAATTTTGCCGCAGTCATGAAGTACAATATGTAATGAAAAAACAGACTCAGAATCAGTGAGATCTGTTGAAGCATTCCAGAGTTATTACCTCATAAGGTGACACTGGTCAGAATTGTAAAATTTGGCCAGTTCATGAAGGTGATAACAGGCTCGGGAGTATGAAGGGGTTAAAAGAAATGCCCTGGAGACCACTCTATTCTTGATACCTAAACATGATAAAGCTAAAAGCTGAGGTTTGCAGTCCACAGCTGTCAGTTTTGCCTGTGCTGGTTATCACAAATTTAAATAAAAATGATGTGTGGTCTTTCTAATTTATTTTTCCCTCTGGTGACAGCTGATGAATACTCCCATCAGCGGTCCCTGCTCTTGCTGTTACCAGCGACAGCAGGCATAGGCTGATGGGAGTAGTACTCTTATTAGCTGAACCCAGTGATCAGCGGTTACCTTTTTACCGCTGGCCACAGCTGCTTGCTCACGCTGTCATCTGACAGTGTGGGAACCGCAGCTCTCTGTCCAGCTGTAGTGATTTTACCGCCAATCAGAGCCCCGGAGTTTTTCCTGCGGTCATTCAGATGACAGCGTGGGAAACACTCAATGTTCAGGTTGCCGACTTCCTGGAGAAGTCTGTCTTTAGGGTTCGTTCCTGAGCACTAGGTGTTTGTTATGGACCCTGAACTTTACTGTTCTGGTTCGCTCATCGCTATATGTATGCTACTTTGTGTTAGAAGTGTCATAAAAATGGTTACATTTCATCAGTAGAACCATATTTTCAGAGGAATGATCAAAAAGGAAATGAATGTCTGTGTCCTTTACTTATTCTTTCCTAAATGCCTTTGTGTAAGTGAACGTCAGCCATTCATTTCTCCTGGATACAAATGATTGAATTGTTAAGTGTCTTTTAGCTGGAAGAGAACATTTATTCATTTCATTTGCGTCGCTGCGTTGGCCTCTGTTATCGACAACATCGGAGGAAGCAGGTCTAAGGTAACGGCAATCTCTTTATTGGATAACTGCTCTTCATTACAATGCCAAAGCTCGCTCCACTCACAGAGGAAATAAGAGAGAAGCTGAAAGAAATGTTGATTATTCCTACAACTAGATATTTCCCTACAATAAAAACTGAATTTTCTGGAATCAAAGGAACAGTCCCATTATTTATAATAATAATGGACACACCATAACTTCTGCTGTTGACTACCAAAGTTACAAAAGGAGATGTCTCATGACGAGGACAGCCATTTCTATCTACTTGCCTTTGGGACATCTTTTTCCAGGTTCTCTCCATTTGACTAAGAAGATCTGTAAAAAAATGGCTACCATGTCTTATTATATACTGTATCCTCCACACCAGTCAATTTCAAGGAAATGTTTGGCTAGAAAAGGCGTCCCCCTTTGCAACATTCTCAATTTGTTTGAGGAGACAGGAAAAAGTGCTTTATGAATTTACCGTATATCACAATTGTGAAGAATTGAGCCCAAATAAAAAACAATAACAAAAGCACATAAAAATCTATTTTCTTAGCCATAGATAAAAAAATTCTAAATGAGTAAAGAAGGTCAAACTATTATCTAGAAAGAATAAGCACTGTAATAACCAATAGTGTTGGGTAGTAGATCCAATTAGGACTCTACACTGATGGTTACAAACATAGAATCATAGAATGGTAGAGTTGGAAGGGACCTCAGGTGTCTTCCTGTCCAACCTCCTGCTCAATGCAGGATTCACTAACCCATCTCAGACAGATGTCTGTCCAGCCTCTGTTTGAAGACTTCAATTGAAGGAGAAATCACCACCTCTCGTGGCCGCCTGTTCCACTCATTAATCACCCTCACGGTTTAAAAGTTTTGTCTAATATCTAATCTGTATCTTGTCCCTTTCAGTTTCATTCCATTGCTTCTCTAGCTTTCATGTGTAAATGAGAATAACGATGATCCCTCTAAACTTGGACAGCCCTTCAGATATCTGTAAGCAGCTATGATGTCCTCTTAGCCTTCTATTTTGCAAGCTAAACATTCCAAGATCCATTACACTGGTCTACAAAAAAAAAATTCTGGCATGGCCTTTAAGAACAGTTTTAGACTAATTTGAGGGTGCTGAATTCAAATCTGATCTTATAATTTCTCTATCACATCAAGTTTTTGCACTGTAGGTATATAGCCATTTTCATGAATTCCATGATAAATATAAGTAGTGTATGAAAAGTGCCAGTTTATACGGTTCACTAAGGTAAATTTAGTTATACATTACACATTTATTTTCACTAAATTTAGTTTTCATTTGCTCTCCGAATAAATGTGAGAATATCTTTGTTTTCTTTGAACATGCATAATTATATTTGTTATGATAACACCCATGTTTTCTGTGCTACTGGGACAGTAGAGCTACAGCAGAGCATTAGGTGAAAACTGAATTGCCTCAGCGACAGAGTTTGGCATCTGGCGATAAGAATGTCATCCATGATCCTCTAGTGCATAGGAAGGACATTGTCTTTCCTCCCTTACACATAAAACTTGGATTGATGAAGCAGTTCATCAAAGCTCTCAATCACAGTGGAGAATGCTTTAACTATATATGTTCAACTTTTCCTGGTCTTAGTGAAGAGAAGAAAAAGGCTGGAATATTTGATGGACCTCAAATAAGAACACTTATGAGAGACCCAAATGTTATCACATCAATGCATGAGACAGAAGAAAGAGCTTGGAATGCATTTTGTAATGTGGTGCAGAATTTTCTAGGGAATAAGAAAGCAGACAACTATGAAGAGATTGTGGAAGAGCGACTAATGAGCCTGCAAAATCTTGGATGGAGAATGAGGATCAAGATTCACTATTTACACAGCCATTTGGACTTTTTTCCAGAGAACCTTGGGGATGTGAGCAAAGGAACAAGGGGACCGTTTATAGCAGGACATTAAAACAATGGAAGAACGATATCAAGGCCGGTGGAACTCACATATGATGGCTGACTATTGCTGGAGCTTGATGAGAGACAACCTAGCAGCTGTACATCACAGATCAGCCAAGAAAAGAAAGTTCAAATAACGGCCATTTGTCATTCATCTGTGTGACATATATATGTGTTTTTATATTTTGCAGTTTTATTTTGTAAGTATATTTGATTTTATTTGAAATCTTTGTTATTCCTTGATTAAAAATATACAAAATGTAGTACCGAAAATCATGTGTTTTTATCATAAAACATTAGGAGTAATTTTCATCAAAAAATGAAAATATCTCTAAATCCTGATGTGATAGCCAAAAACGGAGTTCATATTTGTAATCAGCAGCCAAAATATGTTTTAAAACCTTTTGCCAGAAAAATTGCGTTAACCAGTGTTATTGGTTCCTCGTAGGACATACTTTGCAATTCACTCACCATCCTGATAGCTCTTCTCTGAACTTGCTCCAGTTTTTCAATGCCTTTTGTAAAATGTGGTGCCTAGAAGAGGACACAATATTCCAAATGAGGCCTTACCAAGGAGGAGTAGAGGGGGATAATTACTTCACATGATCTAGACTCTATGCTTCTCTTAATACATCCTAGAACTGTGTGTTAGGGCTAGCGGAACACACCAAATAATAAGACAGATAGTGTATCGTGCGTTCGCAGCCCGGGGTCCACCGTGCAGAGATGGAACCTGCTGCTAAGTAATGACGGACTATATGACGGTACTCATAAGTATACACACGTGGGTTAAACTTCACCCAGGGTGAAGGAAGCGATCCTGTTGCGTCACAGGATCGCGGTACCGCACATAGAAGGCGAGCAAGTAGTCAGCGAACTCAACCCCAACTAGGATTGAAGTCCGATTAGACCCTTGCTGGCACAACACCGCAACTGGGTGTGTAAGGAAGCAGAATAACAATATTAAGGCACAAGAGTGCATGCGGTGCCGCACTGACGAACGCCACTAACCACCCAGGCTTGGGTAAGGAAAGCACAGAGGAAGTGCACGGCGCCGTACTGGCGATCACAGCAACTGGACGCTGTTACGTGTGATTAGTGCTGTAGGATAAGTCGGGCGCTAGATAGCAACCATACACCTTCCGCGAACAGACATTCAATAGGGAAGGTGTATCCAAGGACGACTTGCACTCACAACAAACACACGTAAGCAAATGTACACTAGCGCATGGCCGTGCGGTCATGCGCAGTTTATATAGTTGCAGCACAGGAAGTGGCCACAGAAACTTTGCCCTTCCAAGACCTGCCAAGAGGACCAATGGAATGTGCTGCAGAGCCTGAGCACATGACCCTCGATCTCCAACGGGAGATCTTGCCTTGGGCATGCTCAGTGTGTGCAGACAAGGACTTAGTCCCAGAGAAGTCTCGCTGCTGACCAGCACTGGCTTTAATGGCAGAAGCTGAAGAAGCAGCAGTAACTCTCTGTACAGCGTGAGACTGAGCAAGACGCTGGGACCGACGTCCCTGCTGAGCAGACTCCACTGCGGCTGGATAAGAATGGGAGACCGCAGCGGAGATGGCCCGAGATTCCCCCTGTGCAGAAGCGGGATCTCGAGACCTAACATTGCCCCCCCCTCCTAGGGCCCCCCCTCCTTGGGCCTCGCTACGCTCGAAGGCAGCAATGAGCTGTGGGGCCCGAATGTTTTCAGCAGGCTCCCATGACCTGTCCTCTGGGCCATAACCCTTTCAATCCACCAGATAGAACTTTTTGCCGCGTACCACCTTGCACCCCAAAATAGCGTTCACCTTGTAATCGTCCGTAGACAAACCCAATGTCCCGGCAGATGACTCGGAAAACCGGGACATGTATACGGGTTTCAAAAGGGACACATGAAAGGTGTCGGTGATACCCAAGCGTGGAGGAAGAGCCAAACGGTAGACCACAGGATTAACCTGTTCGAGAACCTTGAAGGGACCCAAGTAGCGAGGAGTAAACTTAGTGGACTCAACTCGCAGCCTGATGTTACGGGCGGAGAGCCACACCAAGTCGCCAGGAGCAAAGGTCGGAGAGGGGCGCCGATGAACATCGGCGGAGGACCTCATTCTCTCCTTGGAGGCCCGAATGGCATCCTGCGTGCGGTCCCAAATGTCCCATGCCTCCACAGCCCAGTCTGCCACCCTGGAGTCAGCAGAAGACACAGGTATGGGTACAGGAACACGCGGATGCTGGCCGTAATTTAGGAGGAATGGAGTCTGACCGGTGGAGTCGGCTACGGCATTGTTAAGTGCAAACTCTGCCCACGGTAGCAAGGATGCCCAGTCATCCTGCCTGGCAGAAACAAAATGTCGTAAATATGTGACCAAGGTCTGGTTGGCCCTCTCTACCAACCCATTCATCTCGGGATGGTATGCCGAAGAGAGATTCAACTCAATACTGAGTAGACGACAAAGCTCTCTCCAGAATCGAGACGCAAACTGGGGACCCCGGTCACTAACAATTTTGTCTGGCATACCGTGTAGGCGAAAGATATGCTTGACGAACAAGACAGCCAACGCCGGTGCAGAAGGTAGCCGTGGAAGAGGCACCAAGTGCACCATTTTGGAAAAATGGTCGGTGATCACCCAGATAATGGTGCAGTTACGAGACTTGGGTAAGCCCACCACAAAGTCCATCCCGACCATCTCCCAGGGCCTGTCCGCCACCGGCAGAGGAAAAAGCAAACCAGCTGGCCGTTGCCGAGGAGTCTTGTTCTTGGCGCAAGAGACACACGCCCGAACATACTCTGCGACATTACGAGCCATATGCGGCCACCAGTACGTCCTCACCAGTAACTCAGATGTCCTTTTGGTACCAAAATGTCCACCCACCCTGGACGAGTGTGCCCAAGAGAGAACCTCCGGTCGCAAATTGGATGGAACAAAAGTCTTGCCCGGGGGCACAGACTCTAGCGAAACCGGGGCCACAGTTCTCAAGCTCTCGGTGGGGACAATAAGCCGAGGCTCCTCCTCCTCCTCCGCAGATGACACAACAAAGCGAGAGAGAGCGTCGGCCCGAATGTTCTTCTCCCCAGAAAGAAAATGGAGGGTGAAATGAAACCGGGAGAAGAATAAGGACCATCTGGCCTGGCGAGAATTCAACCGCTGGGCTGTCTGCAAGTACACCAAATTTTTATGGTCTGTGAAGACTTGGAAGGGAAAACGTGCTCCCTCCAAGAGATGTCTCCACTCCGAGAAAGCCAACTTCATGGCTAGCAACTCCCTGTCCCTGATGGAATAATTCCTCTCTGCTGGTGAGAAGGTCTTGGAGAAAAAGAAGCAAGGATGCTTCCGACCTCGAGCATCCTTTTGGAAGAGGACTGCTCCAGCACCAACAGAAGAGGCATCCACCTCCATGATAAATGGCTTATCAACATCGGGGCGATGTAGGATAGGAGCGCTAGCGAAGTGTGACTTTATAGACTTAAAGGCCTTGGAGACCTCCTCAGACCACAATTTGGGATTCGCCCCCTTCTTGGTGAGGGCAACCAAGGGAGCTACCAAAGTTGAGAAGTGCGGAATGAACTGGCGATAATAATTAATGAACCCCATAAAGCGCTGCACCACTTTAAGAGAATGGGGTTCCTGCCAGTCCATCACAGCCTGTAGTTTGGCAGGATCCATAGCCAATCCCTGGGCAGAGATGATGTAGCCTAGGAAAGGTAGGTACTCCTGCTCAAACATACACTTCTCCAACTTGGCATAGAGGGAGTTTGCCCGTAGGAGGTCGAAGACTTTGCAAACATCTCTCCGGTGGGAGTCAATATCTGGAGAGTAGATGAGAATATCATCCAGATAGACTACGACCGAGGTGGAAAGCATATCCCGGAAGATATCGTTCACAAAGTCTTGGAAAACGGCTGGGGCATTACAGAGACCGAAGGGCATCACCAGATATTCATAGTGCCCATCCCTGGTGTTAAAAGCCGTCTTCCATTCGTCCCCCTCACGGATGCGAATCAGGTTGTAAGCACCCCGCAGATCTAAAGACACAAAAGAGAATAGTAAAACCAAAAACACTCAGTTTGAAAAAATGTTGCAGTAATCCGCAAGTGCTAGTAAAAGATGTAAAAAACAGGGTATTTGGTTGATACGTTTTTTGCAAAAAATGTATACTAAGCTGCTCTACCAATCTTCACGGTATACCCTTATCAGAGCAGTCCTAACTAATGTATGCAATCCCTATCTGATGTATTTAAAAACCTGATCATCTGTATATAACCTGTGTGAACAGGGTTCAGAGAGGAAAAAATCCATGTGTGCATACAGGGTAGAACAGCTTATGTGCAGATAGCCCAAGAGGAGTGGTGGAACTCCCCAGTCTTGTAGACACAAGAGAACAATTATGGAAACAGGAACACATGGGCTACTTGCACAGTGAACAAGTCTGTATGATCATGTTCACACACCACCAAGAAACCTGAAGACACAAAAGAGAATAGTAAAACCAAAAACACTCAGTTTGAAAAAATGTTGCAGTAATCCGCAAGTGCTAGTAAAAGATGTAAAAAACAGGGTATTTGGTTGATACGTTTTTTGCAAAAAATGTATACTAAGCTGCTCTACCAATCTTCACGGTATACCCTTATCAGAGCAGTCCTAACTAATGTATGCAATCCCTATCTGATGTATTTAAAAACCTGATCATCTGTATATAACCTGTGTGAACAGGGTTCAGAGAGGAAAAAATCCATGTGTGCATACAGGGTAGAACAGCTTTTGTGCAGATAGCCCAAGAGGAGTGGTGGAACTCCCCAGTCTTGTAGACACAAGAGAACAATTATGGAAACAGGAACACATGGGCTACTTGCACAGTGAACAAGTCTGTATGATCATGTTCACACACCACCAAGAAACCTGAAGACACAAAAGAGAATAGTAAAATCAAAAACACTCAGTTTGAAAAAATGTTGCAGTAATCCGCAAGTGCTAGTAAAAGATGTAAAAAACAGGGTATTTGGTTGATACGTTTTTTGCAAAAAATGTATACTAAGCTGCTCTACCAATCTTCACGGTATACCCTTATCAGAGCAGTCCTAACTAATGTATGCAATCCCTATCTGATGTATTTAAAAACCTGATCATCTGTATATAACCTGTGTGAACAGGGTTCAGAGAGGAAAAAATCCATGTGTGCATACAGGGTAGAACAGCTTTTGTGCAGATAGCCCAAGAGGAGTGGTGGAACTCCCCAGTCTTGTAGACACAAGAGAACAATTATGGAAACAGGAACACATGGGCTACTTGCACAGTGAACAAGTCTGTATGATCATGTTCACACACCACCAAGAAACCTGAAGACACAAAAGAGAATAGTAAAACCAAAAACACTCAGTTTGAAAAAATGTTGCAGTAATCCGCAAGTGCTAGTAAAAGATGTAAAAAACAGGGTATTTGGTTGATACGTTTTTTGCAAAAAATGTATACTAAGCTGCTCTACCAATCTTCACGGTATACCCTTATCAGAGCAGTCCTAACTAATGTATGCAATCCCTATCTGATGTATTTAAAAACCTGATCATCTGTATATAACCTGTGTGAACAGGGTTCAGAGAGGAAAAAATCCATGTGTGCATACAGGGTAGAACAGCTTTTGTGCAGATAGCCCAAGAGGAGTGGTGGAACTCCCCAGTCTTGTAGACACAAGAGAACAATTATGGAAACAGGAACACATGGGCTACTTGCACAGTGAACAAGTCTGTATGATCATGTTCACACACCACCAAGAAACCTGAAGACACAAAAGAGAATAGTAAAACCAAAAACACTCAGTTTGAAAAAATGTTGCAGTAATCCGCAAGTGCTAGTAAAAGATGTAAAAAACAGGGTATTTGGTTGATACGTTTTTTGCAAAAAATGTATACTAAGCTGCTCTACCAATCTTCACGGTATACCCTTATCAGAGCAGTCCTAACTAATGTATGCAATCCCTATCTGATGTATTTAAAAACCTGATCATCTGTATATAACCTGTGTGAACAGGGTTCAGAGAGGAAAAAATCCATGTGTGCATACAGGGTAGAACAGCTTTTGTGCAGATAGCCCAAGAGGAGTGGTGGAACTCCCCAGTCTTGTAGACACAAGAGAACAATTATGGAAACAGGAACACATGGGCTACTTGCACAGTGAACAAGTCTGTATGATCATGTTCACACACCACCAAGAAACCTGAAGACACAAAAGAGAATAGTAAAACCAAAAACACTCAGTTTGAAAAAATGTTGCAGTAATCCGCAAGTGCTAGTAAAAGATGTAAAAAACAGGGTATTTGGTTGATACGTTTTTTGCAAAAAATGTATACTAAGCTGCTCTACCAATCTTCACGGTATACCCTTATCAGAGCAGTCCTAACTAATGTATGCAATCCCTATCTGATGTATTTAAAAACCTGATCATCTGTATATAACCTGTGTGAACAGGGTTCAGAGAGGAAAAAATCCATGTGTGCATACAGGGTAGAACAGCTTTTGTGCAGATAGCCCAAGAGGAGTGGTGGAACTCCCCAGTCTTGTAGACACAAGAGAACAATTATGGAAACAGGAACACATGGGCTACTTGCACAGTGAACAAGTCTGTATGATCATGTTCACACACCACCAAGAAACCTGAAGACACAAAAGAGAATAGTAAAACCAAAAACACTCAGTTTGAAAAAATGTTGCAGTAATCCGCAAGTGCTAGTAAAAGATGTAAAAAACAGGGTATTTGGTTGATACGTTTTTTGCAAAAAATGTATACTAAGCTGCTCTACCAATCTTCACGGTATACCCTTATCAGAGCAGTCCTAACTAATGTATGCAATCCCTATCTGATGTATTTAAAAACCTGATCATCTGTATATAACCTGTGTGAACAGGGTTCAGAGAGGAAAAAATCCATGTGTGCATACAGGGTAGAACAGCTTTTGTGCAGATAGCCCAAGAGGAGTGGTGGAACTCCCCAGTCTTGTAGACACAAGAGAACAATTATGGAAACAGGAACACATGGGCTACTTGCACAGTGAACAAGTCTGTATGATCATGTTCACACACCACCAAGAAACCTGAAGACACAAAAGAGAATAGTAAAACCAAAAACACTCAGTTTGAAAAAATGTTGCAGTAATCCGCAAGTGCTAGTAAAAGATGTAAAAAACAGGGTATTTGGTTGATACGTTTTTTGCAAAAAATGTATACTAAGCTGCTCTACCAATCTTCACGGTATACCCTTATCAGAGTATCAACGTATCAACCAAATACCCTGTTTTTTACATCTTTTACTAGCACTTGCGGATTACTGCAACATTTTTTCAAACTGAGTGTTTTTGGTTTTACTATTCTCTTTTGTGTCTTCAGGTTTCTTGGTGGTGTGTGAACATGATCATACAGACTTGTTCACTGTGCAAGTAGCCCATGTGTTCCTGTTTCCATAATTGTTCTCTTGTGTCTACAAGACTGGGGAGTTCCACCACTCCTCTTGGGCTATCTGCACAAAAGCTGTTCTACCCTGTATGCACACATGGATTTTTTCCTCTCTGAACCCTGTTCACACAGGTTATATACAGATGATCAGGTTTTTAAATACATCAGATAGGGATTGCATACATTAGTTAGGACTGCTCTGATAAGGGTATACCGTGAAGATTGGTAGAGCAGCTTAGTATACATTTTTTGCAAAAAACGTATCAACCAAATACCCTGTTTTTTACATCTTTTACTAGCACTTGCGGATTACTGCAACATTTTTTCAAACTGAGTGTTTTTGGTTTTACTATTCTCTTTTGTGTCTTCAGGTTTCTTGGTGGTGTGTGAACATGATCATACAGACTTGTTCACTGTGCAAGTAGCCCATGTGTTCCTGTTTCCATAATTGTTCTCTTGTGTCTACAAGACTGGGGAGTTCCACCACTCCTCTTGGGCTATCTGCACAAAAGCTGTTCTACCCTGTATGCACACATGGATTTTTTCCTCTCTGAACCCTGTTCACACAGGTTATATACAGATGATCAGGTTTTTAAATACATCAGATAGGGATTGCATACATTAGTTAGGACTGCTCTGATAAGGGTATACCGTGAAGATTGGTAGAGCAGCTTAGTATACATTTTTTGCAAAAAACGTATCAACCAAATACCCTGTTTTTTACATCTTTTACTAGCACTTGCGGATTACTGCAACATTTTTTCAAACTGAGTGTTTTTGGTTTTACTATTCTCTTTTGTGTCTTCAGGTTTCTTGGTGGTGTGTGAACATGATCATACAGACTTGTTCACTGTGCAAGTAGCCCATGTGTTCCTGTCCCCGCAGATCTAGTTTAGTAAATACCCTTGCTCCCCGAAGCCTATCGAAGAGCTCAGATATCAAGGGCAAAGGATACTTATTTTTAACGGTGATAGCGTTAAGACCCCTGTAGTCTATGCATGGACGCAATTCCCCATTCTTCTTCTGCACGAAGAAGAACCCTGCCCCAGCAGGTGACACTGACTTCCTAATGAATCCTCTTGCCAGATTTTCAGGATGTACTGTGACATTGCCTCCGTCTCCGGGAGAGATAGCGGATACACTCGACCCCGGGGAGGCTCAGCACCAGGCAAGAGATCAATAGGACAGTCATAGGGGCGATGGGGCGGAAGGATCTCCGCCGCCTTTTTGGAGAACACGTCTGCATAAGACCAATACTGCTTGGGAAGAGAGGAAAGATCTGCGGGTACCTCTGTAGTAGCAACCTGAACGCACTCCCTCTGACACCTACCCCCACAAGATTCACCCCATCCCAGGATTCTGCCAGAGGACCACTCGATATGAGGAGAGTGGTACCGTAGCCAAGGTATTCCCAACAGGACCTCATCAATTCCCTCAGGAATGACGAGCAGAGATATAATCTCCTGATGAGATGGCGACATGGACAGAGTAAAAGGGATGGTCTGGTGTGTTATCTGTGAGGGCAGTGTCGACCCATTCACCACTCGTACCGTTACTGGTTGAGCTAGCATAACCAGGGGTATTGCGTGACGTTGGGCGAAGGCAGAAGACATAAAATTGCCCTCCGCCCCAGAATCCACGCAGAGCTCTACCGAGTGGGAGAATGAGCCTATAGTAATTGTCCCCTTAAAGGACAATTTAGAGGCAAACGTCACTGTGTCTAGTGTACCTCCACCTACTACCACTAGACGCTGACGTTTCCTCGACCGCTGAGAACATCTGTGTTGTGAATTCTGTGGCTGAATTCACTCCTGTGGTCACAAGTGGTACTGCAGCTTCTGGGCTTCCTCCCTCAGGTGTTCTGGTGAGCTCGTTGGCTGCCTTGTTATTTAACTCCACCTGATTCTGTCTTCCTTGCTCCTTGTCTATGTTCCAGTGTTGGATCTGAGCTTCTGGATCTTTCCTGTGGCCTGCTGCTCTGCTTAGATAAGTGCTTCTTTGCTTTTGTTGCTGTTTTTTTCTGTCCAGCTTGTCTTTTCGTTTTTGCTGGAAGCTCTGAGACGCAAAGGGTGTACCGCCGTGCCGTTAGTTCGGCACGGTGGGTCTTTTTGCCCCCTTTGCGTGGTTTTTTGCTTTAGGGTATTTTGTAGACTGCAAAGTTCTCTTTGCTATCCTCGCTCTATCTAGAATATCGGGCCTCACTTTGCTGAATCTATTTCATCCCTACGTTTTGTCTTTTCATCTTGCTAACAGTCATTATATGTGGGGGGCTGCCTTTTCCTTTGGGGTTTCTCTGAGGCAAGTAAGGCTTGTATTTCTATCTTCAGGCTAGTCAGTTCCTCAGGCTGTGCCGAGTTGCATAGGTAGTGTCAGGCGCAATCCACAGCTGCCTTTAGTTGTGTTTAGGATAGGTTCAGGTATTGCGGTCTACAGAGATTCCACGTCTCAGAGCTCGTTCTATTGTTTTTGGGTTATTGTCAGATCACTGTATGTGCTCTGATTACTGGCACACTGTGTTACTGGATTGCCTTCATAACAGTACAAGGAGCCAGTCTAATGATTCTCAATAGAGGGAAAAAAGAAGTTCTGACATAATTTTTTTTTCTCAGCTCTGTGTTCAGTCTTTTTTTTCCCCTAGACATTAGGGTGCTTCAGGACACAGCTGTGGACATGGATATTCAGGCTCTGTGCTCTTCAATGGATAATCTCGTTATAAATGTACAAAAGATTCAAGATACAATTGATCAGAAATCTATGCTAGAACCAAGAATTCCTATTCCTGATTTGTTTTTTGGTGATAGAACTAAGTTTCTGAGGTTCAAAAATAATTGTATGCTATTTCTGGCCTTGAAACCTCATTCTTCTGGTAATTCAGTTCTACAGGTTTTGATTATTATTTCTTTTTTGCGCGGCGACCCTCAGGACTGGGCATTTTCTCTTGCGCCAGGAGACCCTGCATTGAGTGGTGTCGATGCGTTTTTCCTGGCGCTCGGATTGCTGTACGATGAGCCTAATTCAGTGGATCAGGCTGAGAAAAATTTGCTGGCTTTGTGCCAGGGTCAGGATGATATAGAAGTATATTGTCAGAAATTTAGGAAGTGGTCAGTACTCACTCTGTGGAATGAATCTGCGCTGGCAGCTTTGTTCAGAAAGGGTCTCTCTGAGGCTCTTAAGGATGTCATGGTGGGTTTTCCTATGACTGCTGGTTTGAATGAGTCTATGTCTTTGGCCATTCAGATCGGTCGTCGCTTGCGCGAGCGTAAATCTGTGCACCATCTGGCGGTATTGTCTGAGATTAAACCTGAGCCTATGCAGTGCGATAGGACTATGACCAGAGTTGAACGGCAAGAACACAGACGTCTGAATGGGCTGTGTTTCTACTGTGGTGATTCCACTCATGCTATTTCTGATTGTCCTAAGCGCACTAAGCGGTTCGATAGGTCTGCCGTCATTGGTACTGTACAGGCCAAATTCCTTCTGTCCATTACCTTGATATGCTCTTTGTCATCGTATTCTGTCATGGCGTTTGTGGATTCAGGTGCTGCCCTGAATCTGATGGATTTGGATTATGCTAAACGTTGTGGGTTTTTCTTGGAGCCTTTGCGGGGTCCTATTCCGTTGAGAGGAATTGATGCTACACCTTTGGCCAAGAATAAACCTCAGTACTGGGCCCAGCTGACCATGTGCATGGCTCCTGCACATCAGGAAGTTATTCGCTTTCTGGTGCTACATAATCTGCATGATGTGGTCGTGTTGGGGTTGCCATGGCTACAAACCCATAATCCTGTATTGGATTGGAACTCTATGTCGGTATCCAGCTGGGGTTGTCAGGGGGTACATGGTGATGTTCCATTTTTGTCTATTTCGTCATCCACTCCTTCTGAGGTCCCAGAGTTCTTGTCTGATTATCAGAATGTATTTGAAGAGCCCAAGTCCGATGCCCTACCTCCGCATAGGGATTGTGATTGTGCTATCAATTTGATTCCTGGTAGTAAATTCCCTAAAGGTCGTATATTTAATTTATCCGTGCCTGAACACACCGCTATGCGCAGTTATGTGAAGGAATCCCTGGAGAAGGGACATATTCGCCCATCGTCATCACCACTGGGAGCAGGGTTCTTTTTTGTAGCCAAGAAGGATGGTTCGCTGAGACCGTGTATGGATTACCGCCTTCTTAATAAGATCACTGTTAAGTTTCAGTATCCCTTGCCATTGTTATCTGACTTGTTTGCTCGGATTAAGGGGGCTAGTTGGTTCACTAAGATAGATCTTCGTGGTGCGTATAATCTGGTGAGAATCAGGCAAGGAGATGAATGGAAAACGGCATTTAATACGCCCGAGGGTCATTTTGAGTATCTAGTGATGCCGTTCGGACTTGCCAATGCTCCATCTGTTTTTCAGTCTTTTATGCATGACATCTTCCGTGAGTATCTGGATAAATTCTTGATTGTTTACTTGGATGACATTTTGATCTTCTCAGATGATTGGGAGTCTCATGTGAAGCAGGTCAGAATGGTTTTCCAGGTCCTGCGTGCTAATTCTTTGTTCGTGAAGGGATCAAAGTGTCTCTTCGGTGTGCAGAAAGTTTCATTTTTGGGGTCCATCTTTTCCCCTTCTACTATCGAGATGGATCCGGTTAAGGTCCAAGCCATCCAGGATTGGACTCAGCCGACGTCTCTGAAAAGTCTGCAAAAGTTCCTGGGCTTTGCTAATTTTTATCGTGGCTTCATCTGTAATTTTTCTAGCATTGCCAAACCATTGACCGATTTGACCAAGAAGGGTGCTGATTTGGTTAATTGGTCTTCTGCTGCCGTGGAAGCTTTTCAGGAGTTGAAGCATCGTTTTTGTTCTGCCCCTGTGTTGTGTCAACCAGATGTTTCTCTTCCGTTCCAGGTTGAGGTTGATGCTTCTGAGATTGGAGCAGGGGCGGTTTTGTCACAGAGAGGTTCTGTTGCTCAGTGTTGAAACCATGTGCTTTCTTTTCCAGGAAGTTTTCTGCTGCTGAGCGTAATTATGATGTGGGCAACCGAGAGTTGCTGGCCATGAAGTGGGCATTCGAGGAGTGGCGTCATTGGCTT
Source organism: Ranitomeya imitator (assembly GCF_032444005.1). NCBI lineage: Eukaryota > Metazoa > Chordata > Amphibia > Anura > Dendrobatidae > Ranitomeya > Ranitomeya imitator. Next base: position 541,932,762 of record NC_091287.1, on the reverse strand, counting down.
GAAGGAACTAAGCATCGCGTGGTGGTATTGACTGATCATAGGAACCTTACTTATCTCGAGTCTGCCAAGCGCTTGAATCCTAGACAGGCCCGTTGGTCGTTATTTTTTGCTCGCTTCGATTTTGTGATTTCGTACCTTCCGGGCTCTAAAAATGTGAAGGCGGATGCTCTGTCTAGGAGTTTTGTGCCCGACTCTCCGGGTTTATCTGAGCCGGCGAGTATCCTCAAGGAAGGAGTCATTGTGTCTGCCATCTCCCCTGATTTGCGGCGAGTGTTGCAAAAATTTCAGGCTAATAAACCTGATCGTTGTCCGGCCGAGAAACCGTTCGTCCCTGATAGGTGGACTAGTAAAGTTATCTCTGAACTTCATTGTTCGGTGTTGGCTGGTCATCCTGGAATCTTTGGTACCAGAGAGTTAGTGGCTAGATCCTTCTGGTGGCCATCTCTGTCACGGGATGTACGTACTTTTGTGCAGTCCTGTGGGATTTGTGCTAGGGCTAAGCCCTGCTGTTCACGTGCCAGTGGGTTACTTTTGCCCTTGCCAGTCCCGAAGAGGCCTTGGACACATATTTCGATGAATTTCATTTCTGACCTTCCCGTTTCTCAAAAGATGTCAGTCATTTGGGTGGTCTGTGATCGCTTTTCTAAAATGGTCCATCTGGTGCCCTTGGTTAAATTGCCTTCCTCCTCTGATTTGGTGCCTTTGTTCTTCCAGCATGTGGTTCGTTTGCATGGCATTCCTGAGAATATTGTTTCTGACAGAGGTTCCCAGTTTGTTTCAAGGTTCTGGCGAGCCTTTTGTGGTAGGATGGGCATTGACCTATCTTTTTCCTCGGCTTTCCATCCTCAGACTAATGGCCAGACCGAACGAACCAATCAGACCTTGGAAACATATCTGAGATGTTTTGTTTCTGCAGACCAGGATGATTGGGTGTCCTTTTTGCCGTTGGCTGAGTTCGCCCTTAATAATCGGGCCAGCTCGGCTACCTTGGTCTCTCCATTTTTCTGCAATTCTGGGTTCCATCCTCGTTTCTCTTCAGGACAGGTTGAGTCTTCGGACTGTCCTGGTGTGGATTCTGTGGTGGACAGGTTGCAGCAGATCTGGACTCAGGTAGTGGACAATTTGACCTTGTCCCAGGAGAAGGCTCAACTTTTCGCTAATCGCAGACGCCGTGTGGGTCCCCGACTTCGTGTTGGGGATCTGGTTTGGTTAGTTCGGCACGGTGGGTCTTTTTGCCCCCTTTGCGTGGTTTTTTGCTTTAGGGTTTTTTGTAGACTGCAAAGTTCTCTTTGCTATCCTCGCTCTATCTAGAATATCGGGCCTCACTTTGCTGAATCTATTTCATCCCTACGTTTTGTCTTTTCATCTTGCTAACAGTCATTATATGTGGGGGGCTGCCTTTTCCTTTGGGGTTTCTCTGAGGCAAGTCAGGCTTGTATTTCTATCTTCAGGCTAGTCAGTTCCTCAGGCTGTGCCGAGTTGCATAGGTAGTGTCAGGCGCAATCCACAGCTGCCTTTAGTTGTGTTTAGGATAGGTTCAGGTATTGCGGTCTACAGAGATTCCACGTCTCAGAGCTCGTTCTATTGTTTTTGGGTTATTGTCAGATCACTGTATGTGCTCTGATTACTGGCACACTGTGTTACTGGATTGCCTTCATAACACATCTGGTGGCTAGATGTCCTGACTGCTGGCAAACATGACAGACCTTGAGTGCACAAGCGGTCCGAGACTTAGATCCCGCTTGTGACACTTCCCTGGCCTCATGTGACTCAGGAACCAGGACTGGAGATTCCAGAGGTTTGGCGAAGGTAGGAGCCAGCCGAAACCTCTGCCTACACTGGGCTCGCTCTAACCTCCGCTCGTTAAAATGGAGGTCAATTCGAGTGGAGACAGTTATTAACTCCTCCAGTGTGGCAGGAATCTCCCTAGTGGCCAGAGCGTCCTTAACATGGTCAGCCAGGCCCCTCCAAAATATGGGGATAAGAGCTTTATCCGACCAATCCAGCTCAGAAGCTAAAGTGCGGAATTGGACGGCAAAATGACTGACCAAGGACTCACCCTGAGTTAATGCCAGCAGTTGGAGCGCAGTATCATGGGTGACTTGAGGTCCTAAAAAGACCTGTTTCAGAGTGCTCAGATACAGCGGAGCACTCTGCACCACATGATCACCACGCTCCCACAGCGGGGTAGCCCATTCCAACGCCCTGTCCGACAAGAGAGACACTATAAATCCCACCTTAGCCCGCTCTGTGCGAAAACGTGCAGCCAGGAGCTCGAGGTGAATAGAGCACTGACTCACAAATCCCCTACAAAACTTGCTATCACCAGAAAATTTTTCTGGCAGCGGGAGGCGAGAAAATGTCGGAGCAGGGGTGGCAATGCACAGGGTTGCTGCAGCCACGCTAGCAGCCTGTACAGCAACTGCGGTAACATCCACAGCTGAGGTTGCGCTCTCAAGAGCCGCCAACCTACCCTCCAGCTGCTGGATATACCGCAAGGATTGCTGTTTGTCCGTCATTACTAGTCAGACCCTGGCGCTAGTGTAATGTTAGGGCTAGCGGAACGCACCAAATAATAAGACAGATAGTGTATGGTGCGTTCACAGCCCGGGGTCCACCGTGCAGAGATGGAACCTGCTGCTAAGTAATGACGGACTATATGGCGGTACTCATAAGTATACACACGTGGGTTAAACTTCACCCAGGGTGAAGGAAGCGATCCTGTTGCGTCACATGATCGCGGTACCGCACATAGAAGGCGAGCAAGTAGTCAGCGAACTCAACCCCAACTAGGATTGAAGTCCGATTAGACCCTTGCTGGCACAACACCGCAACTGGGTGTGTAAGGAAGCAGAATAACAATATTAAGGCACAAGAGTGCATGCGGTGCCGCACTGACGAACGCCACTAACCACCCAGGCTTGGGTAAGGAAAGCACAGAGGAAGTGCACGGCGCCGTACTGGCGGTCACAGCAACTGGACGCTGTAACGTGTGATTAGTGCTGTAGGATAAGTCGGGCGCTAGATAGCAACCATACACCTTCCGCGAACAGACATTCAATAGGGAAGGGGTATCCAAGGATGAATTGCACTCACAACAAACACACGTAAGCAAATGTACACTAGCGCATGGCCGTGCGGTCATGCGCAGTTTATATAGTTGCAGCACAGGAAGTGGCCACAGAAACTTTGCCCTTCCAAGACCTGCCAAGAGGACCAATGGAATGTGCTGCAGAGCCTGAGCACATGACCCTCGATCTCCAACGGGAGATCTTGCCCTGGGCATGCTCAGTGTGTGCAGACAAGGACTTAGTCCCAGAGAAGTCCGCTCGCTGCTGACCAGCACTGGCTTTAATGGCAGAAGCTGAAGAAGCAGCAGTAACTCTCTGTACAGAGTGAGACTGAGCAAGACGCTGGGACCGACGTCCTTGCTGAGCAGACTCCACTGCGGCTGGATAATAATGGGAGACCGCAGCGGAGATGGCCTGAGATTCCCCCTGTGCAGAAGCGGGAACTCGAGACCTAACACTGTGTTTGCCTTTTTTTTGCTGCTGCATCAGATTGTTGACTCATGTGCAGTCTGTGATCTGTCAATATACCCAAGACTTTTTCACATGTGCTGTGAATTAGTTCTATTCCTCCAAGTCTGTAGATATAATTTTGATTTCTTGCACACATATTGTCTCCCTTAAATACCATTCTATTAGTCGATGCCCATTATTCAAGCTTAAGTAGATCCTTCTGAATCCTTTCTCTGTCTTCTCCAGTGTTAGCTATCCCAACTAGCTTTGCATCATCTGCAAATTTGATTAGTTTAACTTCAGTTCCCTTATCTAGATAATTTATAAAAATGTTGAAGAACACTGGGGCCAGGACAGAGCCATGGGCCTGTAATTTTCTGACTCCATCTTTCTTCCTTTTTTGAAGATAGGGACAACATTTGCTCTTCTCCAATCTTCTGGGACTTCTCTGTTGTGAATTCTGTTGTCGAGCTCCCTCCTGTGGTCATGAATGGTACTTCGGTGAGTTCGCTCCGTGGGCTCCCTCTGGTGGCTGTGAGTGGAGCTGCTGCTTCTGAGGTTCCTTACACAGGTGACGTGGTTTATCCTTTGGTTGGCTTCTCTATTTAACTCCACTCAGATCGTTTCTCCATGCCAGCTGTCAATGTTTTAGCATTGGTTCAGTTCGCTCCTGGATCTGTCTGGTGTCCTGTCTTCTCCTGCAGAAGCTAAGTTCCTGATTGTTATTATTGTTCTTGTTTCTTTGTCCAGCTGGTTATCTTGATTTTGTCTTGCTAGCTGGAAGCTCTGGGATGCAGGGTGGCACCCCCGCACCGTGAGTCGGTGCGGAGGACCCTTTTGCACACTCTGCGTGGTCTTTTGTAGGTTTTTGTGCTGACCGCAAAGATTCCTTTCCTATCCTCTGTCTATTTAGTAAGTCGTGCCTCCCTTTGCTGAAACCTATCTCATTTCTGCGTTTGTGACTTTCATCTTTACTCACAGTCATTACATGTGGGGGGCTGCCTATTCCTTTGGGGAATTTCTCTGAGGCAAGGTAGGCTTTATTTTCTTCTCTAGGGCTAGCTAGCTCTTAGTCTGTGACGAGGCGCCTAGGGAGCGTCAGGAGCGCTCCACGGCTATTTCTAGTGTGTGCGATAGGATTAGGGCTTGCAGTCAGCAGAGCTCCCACATCCCAGAGCTCGTCCTGTATGAGTTTAACTATCAGGTCGGGTGCTCCTAACCACCAGGTCATAACAGTACAGCTGGCCCAAAGTATTAATGCATCTCAATAGAGGGATAAGAGAAGTTCTGAGACCATTTTTTTTTCTTTGCACTGTGTTTTGTCTTTCTTTTCCCCTAGACCTTTGGGTGGTTCAGGACACAGGTGTAGAGATGGACATTCAAGGTCTGTCCTCTTGTGTGGATCATCTCACTGCAAGGGTACAAAACATTCAAGATTTTGTGGTTCAGAATCCGATGTTGGAGCCTAGAATTCCTACTCCTGATTTATTTTCTGGAAATAGATCTAAGTTTCTGAATTTCAAAAATAATTGTAAACTGTTTCTAGCTTTGAAACCACGCTCCTCTGGTGACCCCGCTCAACAAGTAAAAATCATTATTTCTTTATTACGTGGTGACCCTCAAGACTGGGCATTTTCCCTTGCACCAGGAGATCCTGCATTGCGTGATGTTGATGCGTTTTTTCTGGCGCTAGGATTGCTTTATGATGAACCAAATTCCGTGGATAAGGCAGAGAAAATCTTGCTGGCTTTGTGTCAGGGTCAGGATGAGGCGGAGGTGTACTGTCAGAAGTTTAGAAAGTGGTCTGTGCTTACTCAGTGGAATGAATGTGCCCTGGCGGCAATTTTCAGAAAGGGTCTTTCTGAAGCCCTTAAGGATGTCATGGTGGGATTTCCCACGCCTGCTGGTCTGAATGAGTCTATGTCATTGGCCATTCAGATCGATCGGCGCTTGCGTGAGCGCAAAGCTGTGCACCATTTGGCGGTGTTCTCTGAGAATAGGCCTGAGCCTATGCAGTGTGATAGAACTTTGACCAGAGCTGAACGGCAAGAACACAGACGTCGGAATGGACTGTGTTTTTACTGTGGTGACTCCACTCATGCTATCTCCGATTGTCCTAAGCGCACTAAGCGGTTCGCTAGGTCTGCCACCATTGGTACGGTACAATCAAAATTTCTTTTGTCCGTTACTCTGATTTGCTCTCTGTCGTCATATTCTGTTATGGCATTTGTGGATTCAGGCGCTGCCCTGAATTTGATGGACTTGGAGTTTGCCAGGCGCTGTGGTTTTTCCTTGGAGCCCTTGCAGCATCCTATTCCATTGAGAGGAATTGATGCTACGCCTTTGGCCAAGAATAAACCTCAATACTGGACGCAATTGACCATGTGCATGGCTCCTGCACATCAGGAGGATATTCGCTTTTTGGTGTTGCATAATCTGCATGATGTGGTCATTTTGGGGTTGCCATGGCTACAGGTCCATAATCCAGTGTTGGATTGGAAATCTATGTCTGTGTCCAGCTGGGGTTGTCAAGGGGTACATGGTGATGTTCCATTGTTGTCAATTTCGCCTTCCACTCCTTCTGAAGTCCCTGAGTTTTTATCAGATTACCGGGATGTATTTGAAGAGCCCAAATCTGGTGCCCTACCTCCTCATAGGGACTGCGATTGTGCTATTAATTTGATTCCCGGTAGTAAGTTTCCTAAGGGCCGACTGTTTAATCTATCTGTGCCAGAGCACGCTGCTATGCGGAGTTATATAAAGGAATCCTTGGAGAAGGGTCATATTCGCCCGTCGTCGTCACAAATTGGGAGCAGGGTTCTTTTTTGTGGCCAAGAAGGATGGCTCTTTAAGACCTTGTATTGATTACCGCCTTCTTAATAAGATCACAGTCAAATTTCAGTATCCTTTGCCGCTGATGTCTGATCTGTTTGCTCGAATTAAGGGGGCTAGTTGGTTCACCAAGATAGATCTTCGAGGGGCGTATAATCTGGTGCGAATTAAACAGGACGATGAATGGAAAACAGCATTTAATACGCCCGAGGGCCATTTTGAGTACCTGGTTATGCCATTCGGGCTTTCTAATGCTCCATCTGTGTTTCAGTCCTTTATGCATGACATCTTCCGAAAATACCTGGATAGATTCATGATTGTATATTTGGATGACATTTTGGTCTTTTCGGATGATTGGGAGTCTCATGTGAAGCAGGTCAGAATGGTGTTCCAGGTTCTTCGTGCTAATTCCTTGTTTGTGAAGGGGTCTAAGTGTCTCTTTGGAGTTCAGAAGGTTTCATTTTTGGGTTTCATTTTTTCCCCTTCTACTATCGAGATGGACCCTGTTAAGGTCCAGGCCATTTATGATTGGACTCAGCCGACATCTGTGAAGAGCCTACAGAAGTTCCTGGGCTTTGCTAATTTTTACCATCGCTTCATCGCTAATTTTTCTAGTGTTGCTAAACCGTTGACTGATTTGACCAAGAAAGGTGCTGATGTGGTCAATTGGTCCTCTGCGGCTGTAGAGGCTTTTCAGGAGTTGAACCGTCGTTTTTCTTCTGCCCCTGTGCTGTGCCAGCCAGATGTTTCGCTTCCGTTTCAGGTCGAGGTTGATGCTTCTGAGATTGGAGCAGGGGCTGTTTTGTCGCAAAGAAGTTCTGATGGCTCGGTGATGAAACCATGTGCCTACTTTTCTAGAAAATTCTCGCCTGCTGAGCGCAATTATGATGTTGGCAATCGAGAGTTGTTGGCCATGTAATGGGCATTCGAGGAGTGGCGACATTGGCTTGAAGGAGCTAAACATCGCGTGGTGGTCTTGACGGATCACAAGAATTTGACTTATCTCGAGTCTGCCAAACGGTTGAATCCTAGACAGGCTCGATGGTCGATCTTTTTCTCCCGTTTTGATTTTGTGGTTTCATACCTTCCGGGATCTAAGAATGTGAAGGCTGATGCCCTGTCAAGGAGTTTTGTGCCTGACTCTCCGGGTGTTCCGGAGCCGGCGGGTATTCTTAAAGAGGGGGTAATTTTGTCTGCCATCTCCCCTGATTTGCGGCGCGTGCTGCAGAAGTTTCAGGCTGATAGACCTGACCGTTGTCCTACGGAGAAACTGTTTGTCCCTGATAGATGGACTAGTAGAGTTATCTCTGAGGTTCATTGTTCGGTGTTGGCTGGTCATCCTGGAATCTTTGGTACCAGAGATTTGGTGGCTAGATCCTTTTGGTGGCCTTCTTTGTCACGGGATGTGCATTCTTTTGTGCAGTCCTGTGGGACTTGTGCTCGGGCTAAGCCCTGCTGTTCTCGTGCCAGTGGGTTGCTTTTGCCCTTGCCGGTCCCGAAGAGGCCCTGGACGCATATTTCCATGAATTTTATTTCTGATCTCCCTGTTTCTCAAAGGATGTCGGTCATTTGGGTGGTTTGTGATCGCTTCTCTAAGATGGTCCATTTGGTACCCTTTTCTAAATTGCCTTCCTCCTCTGATTTGGTGCCATTGTTTTTCCAGCATGTGGTTCGTTTGCATGGCATTCCGGAGAACATCGTCTCGGACAGGGGTTCCCAGTTTGTTTCAAGGTTTTGGCGGTCCTTTTGTGCTAAAATGGGCATTGATTTGTCTTTTTCTTCGGCTTTCCATCCTCAGACTAATGGCCAAACCGAACGAACTAATCAGACTTTGGAGACATATCTGAGATGCTTTGTTTCTGCTGATCAGGATGATTGGGTGTCCTTTTTGCCTTTGGCTGAGTTCGTCCTTAATAATCGGGCCAGCTCGGCTACTTTGGTTTCTCCTTTTTTCTGCAATTGTGGTTTCCATCCTCGTTTCTCTTCAGGGCAGGTTGAGCCTTCGGACTGTCCTGGTGTGGATACTGTGGTGGACAGGTTGCAGCAGATTTGGACTCATGTGGTGGACAATTTGACATTGTCCCAGGAGAAGGCTCAACGTTTTGCTAACCGCCGGCGCTGTGTTGGTCCCCGACTTCGGGTTGGGGATTTGGTTTGGTTGTCATCTCTTCATGTTCCTATGAAGGTTTCCTCTCCTAAGTTTAAGCCTCGTTTCATTGGGCCATATAAGATTTCTGAAATTCTTAATCCTGTGTCATTTCGTTTGGACCTTCCAGCTTCTTTTGCCATCCATAATGTGTTCCATAGGTCGTTGTTGCGGAGATACGTGGCGCCTATGGTTCCCTCCGTTGATCCTCCTGCCCCCGTGTTGGTCGAGGGGGAGTTGGAGTATGTGGTGGAAAAGATCTTGGATTCTCGTGTTTTGAGACGGAAACTCCAGTACCTGGTCAAGTGGAAGGGTTATGGTCAGGAGGATAATTCCTGGGTTTTTGCCTCTGATGTTCATGCTGCCGATCTAGTTCGTGCCTTTCATTTGGCTCATCCTGATCGGCCTGGGGGCTCTGGTGAGGGTTCGGTGACCCCTCCTCAAGGGGGGGGTACTGTTGTGAATTCTGTTGTCGAGCTCCCTCCTGTGGTTTTGAATGGTACTTCGGTGAGTTCGATCCGTGGGCTCCCTCTGGTGGCTGTGAGTGGAGCTGCTGCTTCTGAGGTTCCTTACACAGGTGACGTGGTTTATCCTTTGGTTGGCTTCTCTATTTAACTCCACTCAGATCGTTTCTCCATGCCAGCTGTCAATGTTTTAGCATTGGTTCAGTTCGCTCCTGGATCTGTCTGGTGTCCTGTCTTCTCCTGCAGAAGCTAAGTTCCTGATTGTTATTATTGTTCTTGTTTCTTTGTCCAGCTGGTTATCTTGATTTTGTCTTGCTAGCTGGAAGCTCTGGGATGCAGGGTGGCACCCCCGCACCGTGAGTCGGTGCGGAGGACCCTTTTGCACACTCTGCGTGGTCTTTTGTAGGTTTTTGTGCTGACCGCAAAGATTCCTTTCCTATCCTCTGTCTATTTAGTAAGTCGTGCCTCCCTTTGCTGAAACCTATCTCATTTCTGCGTTTGTGACTTTCATCTTTACTCACAGTCATTACATGTGGGGGGCTGCCTATTCCTTTGGGGAATTTCTCTGAGGCAAGGTAGGCTTTATTTTCTTCTCTAGGGCTAGCTAGCTCTTAGGCTGTGACGAGGCGCCTAGGGAGCGTCAGGAGCGCTCCACGGCTATTTCTAGTGTGTGCGATAGGATTAGGGCTTGCGCTCAGCAGAGCTCCCACATCCCAGAGCTCGTCCTGTATGAGTTTAACTATCAGGTCGGGTGCTCCTAACCACCAGGTCATAACACTTCTCCTGTTCTCCAAGATTTTTAAAAAATTCTGGCTAGTGGTTCTGCAATTTCCTCTGCTAACTTTTTCAGTGCACTAGGATGCAATTCATCTGGACCAGGAGATGTAAATTCATGTAAATTAGCTAACTGTTCCATCACCATCTCTCAGTATATAGATCTAGAGGATTATCTTATTTCTTCAATAGCACCATGAAGAATAATTGATGTTACAATTGCTTTCTTAGGGAACACAGATGCAAAATAGGAATTTAAAAGGTCAGCCTTCTCAACATCATTTTTGACCACTTTACCCTTTTTATCCTGTACAAATTCTGTAGAGTCTTTGACTTTTATGCTTTTGACATAATACTAAAATCTTTTTTTATGGCTTCTGGTCTCCCTTGCAAGTCTCACTTCATTACTGGCTTTAGCTCTTCTAACTCTTGCCCTGCATTCCCTGCAGAAAGCATAATATTCTTCTCCAGATATGCTCATCTTTCCATTTAATATACATTTATTTTTTTTAAGTTTGTTTAAGTTCTGTGTTCATCCAACCAATGCTTCCAATAATTCCTTATTTTTGGGATTGTTTTTGGGATCGTTACTGATACTGTTACAGTGAGAATTTCATTTAGCAAACTCTCCCATCCTTCTCAGACATTTCTGTTCTTTAGAACATCCAGCCATTGGTCCTTTTATACCATATTTGAGTCCATTAAAATTGGCCTTTCTGAAGTCCAACTTTAAAGTCTGAGTCATTGATGGTCTTTCTCCTCTTGTAATCCAAAAATTGAGGATAATATGATCTCTGCCTCCTAAATTTCCGGCCACTTTCACTTCCGCAACCATTTTCTCACTGTTGTTAAGAATTTGGCCCAAGATTGCAGATCCTCTTGTTCTCTCTTCTACTATTTGAAAGATTAAGTTGTCAATGAGAGAAGATAAGGATTTTCTAGATGCACTACTTTTGCCTGAGATTCCCAACAAATATCCGGATAGTTAAAATCTCCCATTTTCTGCAGAGCTACCATTCTCTGCAGTTTGGATCTCTGTAGATATATGTTTTTCTTATATGCAATGCAACACCTTCCCTCTTGTTAATCCTGTTTCTAATAAGTTGCTGCCTTGAAGGTTTGTATTCCAATTATGTATATCATCCCACCATGTTTAATTTTGTTGCCTATGACATATATCTCTTCCTGTGTTAGCAGCTCCAATTCTCCTTGTTTGCTTCCCATGCACTGTGCATTTGTATAACATTTTAATTTGTTGTCGGTTTTTTTTGCTCCTCAATTTTCATTCAGAATTTGTTGTTTTTGTTCTATATATCAACTTCTAATAGCTGGGCTTTCAAAAGAATTAATTAGCTGCATACTTATGCCTGGTCGAATATTTTTTTTTATCCCATGTTGCTCTAGTTGCTCTAGTTTAACCCCTTAGCGACCGCCGATACGCCTTTTAACGGCGGCCGCTAAGGGTACTTAAACCACAGCGCCGTTAATTAATGGCGCTGTGGAAAAAGTGTATAGCGCCCCCCACAGGCCGATTTTCTCCGGGGTCTCGGCTGCCGAGGGTAGCCGAGACCCCAGAGAACATGATTCGGGGGGTTTTTAACCCTCCCCGCATTTGCGATCGCCGGTAATTAACCGTTTACCGGCGATCGCAAAAAAAAAAAAAAAAAAAAAAAGCGATCTCTTTTTAATTTCTCTGTCCTCCGATGTGATCGCACATCGGAGGACAGAGAAAAGGGGTCCCAGGTGGCCCCCCAATACTCACCTAGCTCCCCCGATGCTCCTCGTGTCTCCCGGTGGGCGCCGCCATCTTCAAAATGGCGGGCGCATGCGCAGTGCGCCCGCCGGCCGGCACCGGGAGAATCTTTGGGGTCTCGGCTGCCTGGGGTAGCCGAGACCCCAAAGAGCATGATCGGGGGTCGGTTTTAGCGACCCCTGTTTTGCGATCGCCGGTAATTAACTGTTTACCGGCGACCGCAAAAAAAAAAAAAAAAAAAAAAAGTAAAGTGTAATTCTCTGTCCTCTGATGTGATCGCACATCAGAGGACAGAGAAATAGGGGGATTCGGGGACCCTAGCATACTCACCTAGGTCCCTGGATCCTCTTGCTGCTCCTCCTGGCCGCCGGCAGAAGAACATGGCGGACGCATGCCCAGTGCGCCCGCCATCTGTCTCCATCTGCCGGCCGGCAGGAGAACAGCGGTTAGGGCTAAAATTAGGGTTAGGGTTAGGGTTAGGGGTAGGGTTAGGGGTAGGGTTAGGGGTAGGGTTAGGGTTAGGGTTAGGGGTAGGGTTAGGGTTAGGGTTAGGTTAGGGGTAGGGTTAGGGGTAGGGTTAGGGGTAGGGTTAGGGTTAGGGGTAGGGTTAGGGTAGGGGTAGGGTTAGGGCTAGGGTTAGGTTAGGGGTAGGGTTACGGCTAGGGTTAGGTTAGGGGTAGGGTTAGGTTAGGGTTAGGGGTAGGGTTACGGCTAGGGTTAGGTTAGGGGTAGGGTTAGGTTAGGGTTAGGGGTAGGGTTAGGTTAGGGGTAGGGTTGGGGCTAAATTTAGGGTTAGGGTTGGGGCTAAATTTAGGGTTAGGCTTCTTTCACACTTACGTCGGTACGGGGCCGTCGCAATGCGTCTGCCCGACATACCGACGCACGTTGTGAAAATTGTGCACAACGTGGGCAGCAGCTGTAGTTTTTCAACGCATCCGCTGCCCAATCTATGTCCTGGGGAGGAGGGGGCGGAGTTACGGCCACGCATGCGCGGTCAGAAATGGCGGATGCGACGTACAAAAAAACGTTTCATTGAACGTTTTTTTGTGCCGACGCTCCGCCAAAACACAACTGATCCAGTGCACGACGGACGCGACGTGTGGCCATCCGTCACGATCCGTCGGCAATACTATGGGCAAAAAACGCATCCTGCGGGCACATTTGCAGGATCCGTTTCTTGTCCAAAACGACGGATTGCGACGGAATGCCAAACAACGCAAGTGTGAAAGTAGCCTTAGGGCTAGGGTTAGGGTTGGGGCTAAAGTTAGGGCTAGGGTTGGGGCTAAAGTTAGGGTTAGAGCTGGGATTAGGTTTAGGGTTTGGATTAGGGTTGGTATTAGGGTTAGGGTTGGCATTAGGGTTACGCTTGGGATTAGGGTTAGGTTTGGGATTAGGGTTAAGGTTAGGGTTGTGATTAGGGGTGTATTGGGATTAGGGTTAGGTTTGAGGTTAGGGTTGAGATTAGGATTAGGGGTGTGTTGGATTTAGGGTTTTGATTAGGGTTATGGTTAGGGTTGACATTAGGGTTGTTTTGGGGTAAGGGATGTGATTATGGTTAGGGTTAGTGATTAGGATTATGGATCAGGTTGGGATTAGGGTTAGGGGTTGGAGCTAGAATTGGGGGGTTTCCACTGTTTAGGTACATCAGGGGGTCTCCAAACACGACAGCCAATTTTGCGCTCAAAAAGTCAAATGGTGCTCCCTCCCTTCTGAGCTCTGCCGTGCGCCCAAACAGTGGGTTACCCCCACATATGGGGCATCAGCGTACTCGGGATAAATTGGACAACAACTTCTGGGGTCCAATTTCTCTTGTTACCCTTGTGAAAATAAAAACTTGGGGGCTACAAAATCTTTTTTGTGAAAAAAAAAAAATTTCTTATTTTCACGACTCTGCATTCTAAACTTCTATGAAGCACTTGGGCATTCAAAGTTCTCACCACACATCTAGATAAGTTCCTTGGGGGGTCTAGTTTCCAAAATGGGGTCACTTGTGGGGGGTTACTACAGTTTAGGTATATCAGGGGCTCTGCAATCGCAACATAATGCCCACAGACCATTCTATCAAAGTCTGCATTCCAAAAAGGCGCTCCTTCCCTTCCGAGCTCTGCCGTGCGCCCAAACAGTGGTTTACCCCCACATATGGCACATCAGCGTACTCGGGATAAATTGGACAACAACTATTGCAGTCCAATTTCTCCTGTTACCCTTGTGAAAATAAAAACTTGGGGGCTACAAAATCTTTTTTGTGAAAAAAAAAATATTTTTTATTTTCACGACTCTGCATTCTAAACTTCTGTGAAGCACTTGGGCATTCAAAGTTCTCACCACACATCTAGATAAGTTCCTTGGGGGGTCTAGTTTCCAAAATGGGGTCACTTGTGGAGGGTTTCTACTGGTTAGGTACATCAGGGGCTCTGCAAATGCAACATAATACCCGCAGACCATTCTATCAAAGTCTGCATTCCAAAACGGCGCTCCTTCCTTCCGAGCTCTGCCGTGCGCCCAAACAGTGGTTTACCCCCACATATGGGGTACCAGCATACTCAAGACAAATTGGACAACAACTTTTGGGGTCCAATTTCTTTTGTTACCCTTGTAAAAATAAAAACTTGGTGGCTACAATATCTTTTTTGTGGAAAAAAAAAATATTTTTTATTTTCATGGCTCTGCATTATAAACTTCTGTGAAGCACTTGGGCATTCAAGGTTCTCACCACACATCTAGATAAGTTCCATGGGGGGTCTAGTTTCCAAAATAGGGTCACTTGTGGGGGATTTCTACTGTTTAGGCACATCAGGGGCTCTCCAAACGCGACATGGCGTCCGATCTCAATTCCAGCCAATTCTACATTGAAAAAGTAAAACGGCACTCCTTCTCTTTCAAGCTCTGCGGTGCGCCCTAACAGTGGCTTACCCCCACATATTGGGTATCAGCGTACTCAGGAGAAATTGCACAACAACTTTTGTGGTCTAATTTCTCCTGTTACCCTTGTGAAAATAAAAATTTGTGGGCAAAAAGATCATTTTTGTAGAAAAAATGCGATTTTTTTTTTTTCACGGCTCTACGTTATAAACTTCTGTGAAGCACATGGGGGTTCAAAGTGCTCGCCACACATCTAGATAAGTTCCTTAAGGGGTCTAGTTTCCAAAATGGTGTCACTTGTGGGGGGTTTCCACTGTTTAGGCACATCAGGGGCTCTCCAAACGCGACATGGCGTCCAATCTCAATTCCAGCCAATTCTACATTGAAAAAGTAAAACGGCGCTCCTTCACTTCCAAGCTCTGCGGTGCGCCCAAACAGTGGTTTACCCTCACATATGGGGTATTGACGTATTCAGGAGAAATCGCACAACAACTTTTGTGGTCTAATTTCTCCTGTTACCCTTGTGAAAATAAGAATTTGTGGGCAAAAAGATCATTTTTGTGTAAACAAAAGCGATTTTTTTATTTTCACGGCTCTACGTTATAAACTTCTGTGAAGCACTTGGGGGTTCAAAGTGCTCGCCACACATCTAGATAAGTTCCTTAAGGGGTCTAGTTTCCAAAATGGTGTCACTTGTGGGGGGTTTCCACTGTTTAGGCACATCAGGGGCTCTCTAAACGTGACATGGCGTCCGATCTCAATTCCAGCCAATTCTGCATTGAAAAAGTCAAACGGCGCTCCTTCACTTCTAAGTTCTGCGGTGCGCCCTAACAGTGGTTTACCCCCACATATGGGGTATTGGCGTATTCAGGAGAAATTGCATAACAAAATTTATGGTTACATTTCTGTTTTTACACTTGTGAAAATAAAAAAAATGGTTCTGAATTAAGATGTTTGCAAAAAAAAGTTAAATGTTCATTTTTTCCTTCCACATTGTTTCAGTTCCCGTGAAGCACGTAAAGGGTTAATAAACTTCTTGAATGTGGTTTTGAGAACCTTGAGGGGTGTAGTTTTTAGAATGGTGTCACACTTCATTATTTTCTATCATATAGACCCCTCAAAATGACTTCAAATGTGATGTGGTCCCTAAAAAAAAATGGTGTTGTAAAAATGAGAAATTGCTGGTCAACTTTTAACCCTTATAACTCCCTAACAAAAAAAAATTTTGTTTCCAAATTTGTGCTGATGTAAAGTAGACATGTGGGAAATGTTATTTATTAACTATTTTTCGTGACATATCTCTCTGATTTAAGGGCATAAAAATACAAAGTTTGAAAATTGCAAAATTTTAAAAATTTTCGCCATATTTCCGTTTTTTTCATAAATAATCGCAAGTAATATCGAAGAAATGTTACCACTAACATGAAGTACAATATGTCACGAAAAAACAATCTCAGAATCAGCGGGATCCGTTGAAGCGTTCCAGAGTTATAACCTCATAAAGTGACAGTGGTCAGAATTGCAAAAATTGGCTCGGTCATTAAGTACCAAATTGGCTCTGTCACTAAGGGGTTAAAGCTCTCTGATGAGTGTAGCAAGGCTTCTACCAAATGTGTTTTCCTGTTTTCATAAGATGCAACCTATCTCTAGCAAGAAATTCATCACTCCATGGTCAAGAAACCCAAAACGTTGCTCATGTCACCCACCCAGGGCACCAATCTCACAAGAGACATTGGAGCTGGACTTTTGGGTCATCTACTAAATTATCTTTTGGTCTCACTTATTCCTCTGAAGAATCTCTGAACTTGAGAGAAGAAACATGTTGGAATTGGCTTTTTTGAGGGTTTATTTATTGGGGTGTCTGTTTTAAATCTTACTATTTTAATTTTTGTCACAGGATACATTCAGGGTGTATGGTGAATACATAGGAGCTCAACATTGCTGATACCTGGCTGACACTTACTATGTTTACCAATCCAAATGGCCGGTTTTGAAAGTGTGCCTGTGCACCAGCTTCCACTAGCCCATTCTTCATGCCTCAATCGTAGGGAGCTATTGAGCTATCATGTAAGCTGCAGATGGCATTGATGGGAGCAGTGGCCTATTGAAAGCCCCTATGGCTACCATCTAAGTCCTCCTAGTATACAGCATCTAAACTTGCCATAGGCTTCATAGGAGAACGCCAGTTCCACTGCATACTGGGAAACTTCAGTAGTGTAGTACTGTATATATGGTATTGTAAGCGATCAAACGATCGTGGGTTCAGGGTCCATAATGGGACTTTTTTTTAAGCTTTCTTTAGTATAAAGTTGAAACCATCCCTTTTCTTCCCCACAAAAAGTTTTAAGAAATTTAAAAAATGAAACATGTTTGGGTTAGTCATATTTCTATTAGTTCAATATATAAAAATGCAGATTAATTTGCTGTTGTCTTCAGTCAAAAACGACCGATTTTGAACTTTAATATTTTTTAAAATATTCAAGATGCGGTTCTGAAACTTGTGGTTGATTGACTTATCCTCATTTGAGGGGTTCTTACTATGCGTATTGCTATATATTTTTTTATGTTTACTTTTTGCTCCACAATTTTTTATACACTTGTACTCTTCAGTCAAAAATGACTGATAGCCTTTTATAATGATCTTCAGTCATTTTATGAGTAAAATAAAGGAGCTATAATCTCATTTTGGACTATATATTACAACTACTACTATTTATCAATTTTTTTAGGTCCTTTTGGTCCATGCAGATTTACACATACTGTACATACATTTTCTCATTACAATACTGCTGATGGATTACCTTCTGGTATAGTTATGTGTCAAATATTTTTACCCTGCTGTTCCTGTAAAATAGTTCAATTCAGTTTGACCCAGGGACTCAAAGGACAAAATGTCACATGCAACAATGTTTTTTTTACATCATATCAATTAGGGCAGATGTTGATGAAAAGAAAAATGACCATGTTGGGTACTATTAGAAAAAATAAGCCAGAACTGCTGCAAGGTATTCTCAGTAAGAGAGACATTTATAGTTCTATGTTTTATTTGACTAACGATACCACAGTAGTTTCTTACGTCCCAAAGAAACACAAGCAGGTCATTCTGATGAGCACAATGCATCATTATAGTGAAATCAGTAATAGATGGTGTTGAGCATTCCGATACTGCAAGTATCGGGTATCGGCCGATATTTGCTGTATCGGAATTCCGATACCGAGTTTCGATATTTTTGCGATATCGGAAATCGGTATCGGAGTGTGCGGTGCGTATGGTTCCAAGGGTCTGGAGGAGAGGAGACTCTCCTTCAGGCCCTGGGATCCATATTCATGTAAAAAATAAAGAATAAAAATAAAAAATATGGATATACTCACCCCTCCGAAGGACCCTGGCTGTCACCGCTGCAAGCGTCTGCCTCCGTCCCTAAGAATGCAGTGAGTGAAGGACCGGTCACCTGACCGCGACGTCATCGAAGGTCCTTCACTCACTGCATTCTTAGGAACGGAGGCTGCCGGTTACACCGGTAAGGTCCAGGGTCCTTCGGAGGGGTGAGTATATCCATATTTTTTATTTTTATTCTTTATTTTTTACATGAATATGGATCCCAGGGCCTGAAAGAGAGTTTCCTCTCCTTCAGACCCTGGGAACCATCCAGGATACCTTCTGATATTTGTGTCCCATTGACTTGCATTGGTATCGGGTATCGGTATCGGCGATATCCGATATTTTTTGGATATCGGCCGATACCATCCGATACCGATATCTTTGATTATCGGAAGGTATCACTCAACACTAGTAATAGAGATGACAGAAAACCGGACATCATTTTAGAATATAATGCTACAAAAGGGGCTGTTGATACTCTAGATCAACTGATAGGCACTTACACCTGTAAGCGCAAAACAAATCAGTGGCCAATGTTGATTTTTTACAATATGCTTGATGTGTCAGCATACAATGCATTCCTGCTATGGAAGGAAATAGACCCAAATTGGAACAAAAATAAACTATATAAGAGAAGACTTTTTATAGAGGAGTTGGGAAAATCACTGGTTAGCCCATATATTGAAGAACGAAAGGTAACACCCAGAGCTGATGGAGTGGCAGCCATTGTCCACAGGATCCAACAGCAAGATAAAGAAAGTGAACCAACAGCTTACACCAGCACTGCTAGAATACCCACGGACGCCACCAGCAACGCCACCAGCCTAAAACGGAAACGATGCGACTTCTGTCCAGCATCAAGCAATCACAAACCAAATGTGATATGTTACAGATGTGAAAAATATTTATGCAAAAGACATGTCAATTATACCTGTGACAATTGCAAACAGTAAATTTTGCACCGTGTGACTTATTTATCATTTTATATAAAAAAAAAACTGAACTGTTAATTTTTTTTTTGGGGGGGGGGAATAATATAAGTACATTTAGTTCATTGTTATTAGTTATAGTTTACAGTTGGATGAATAATTATTTTTGTATGTGCAAATATGCGATATGCATAAATATTCCAATAAAGCCATGTTAAATGTTTTGACACAAAAAAAATAAAAAGTAAGTTTTTCTGTCCATTTTTCATTTGTTTATAAACAACCAGGTTCACATGCAATATAATACTGCAAAAATTATTCAATTAAAACACTTGAATTAGCTAAAAATCAAGACTTTATTAGGTCCGGTCAAAAATGACTGGAAGATAACAAGTGTATAGTGGTAATCAGGAGAATAGCAGGGTTAAATACTTAAACATGTATTTAAACAGTGCACTATTTCTTTAAACACAATATTAAATGAATGAAAAACAATTGAAACTCCAGAATTGCCATTTTTTAGTTGCTTCATTCCTTAAAAAAATGCAATAAAAAGTGATTAAATCGACCTGTGCACCCCAGAATGGTATTAATAGAGGCTTTGCGGTCCTCGCAAAAGTAAGTCCTCCCAACAGGTCCATCACCAAAAATATTAAGAATTTATAAGTCTCAGAAATTGGAAACACAAACTATTTTTTTCTTAACCAACGGAGTTTTTTTTTTTTAACCAATAATATCTAAAAAAAAGTTGCAAGTTCGGTATTGTTGTAATTATCCTGACCTCGGGAAACATAATGCCAGGTCAAATTTGCCACAAAGTGAACTCCTTAAGAATAAAACCAAAAGAAACGATAACAGCATTGCATTTTTTTCACCATTTCAAGATTTTTTTCTAGGTACATTGTGTTGATAAGTGAATGGTGTCCTTCATAATTACAATTTGTCCAGCAGAAAAGCAAGAGTCAAAAGAACAAGAGTCAAAAGAAAAATTAAAACATGGAGGAAAAAAACAAAAGCACAAACATGAATATTGACCAGGTCTTGAAAGGGTTAACATTATTAACCATTGTATTGATCTAACACAGTGTGGACCCCGTGGGGTAATGAGTGTATAGATTTCCTTTCTAGGGTGCCAACCTGTGTGGCAAAAAAAATTGATCATTGTTAGGTTCTTTAGCAACTGAAGAATGGGCATGGATGTCTGATATTTTTGTGGTTCTCCAAGACTTTGAGGACGCCACAAGGATGGTGATCCCGCTTCTGTGTATACTTAAACAGTCACTGCTCACAGTTAAAGTTGAAACTTTTCATGCAGACCAGGTGGCGATGCTTGAAGACATGAGACAGGGAGATACTACCCAGGCTCGTCTCCTCTGCTCAGCGTGGGTTGGGTAAAAATGAAGAGGTGGAGGCAGAGGAGGAGGAAGAGGAGCTGGTTGCTAGTGCAACAGAAACTAGTACCCACACAAGCTTTGTCCTGTCTCAAATATATGGATGGGCTGAGGAGGGGCATGAGGAAGAAGAGATGGAGGTGGAGATAGAGAGTAATCATCAAAGTGGAGACAGAGAAGTGTTGGCTGTAGAGAACTTGGCACATGTGGCTGACTTTAAGTTCCCCTGCCTTTCCCGTGACTCTCTCGTTACATTCTACTTGGCAAAAAAAATAAAAGAGTACTGGTTTTTCACTCTGCTAAACCTATGCTACAAAGAGAACCTTGCATCGCTCTTTCCTGAGGCAGAGAGATCTTCTAACATGATTAGTGTTGAGCATTCCGGTACCGCAAGTATCGGGTATCGGCCGATATTTGCGGTATCGGAATTCCGATACCGAATTCCGATACTTCCCGCGTATCGGATACCGGAATCGGAAGTTCCCAGAATTCAAACTGAACGCAGCAGCCAATGAGGAATGATTGGAAGTGTGGGCACATCCTGTTTAGCATGGTGGGCATGTAAGTACTGGCAAGGCTGTGATTGGCTGCTGAAATGATGTCACTCTGAACTATAAAAAACGCTGCCGCCATTTTGCGCTCACTCTGCTGTGATTTCAGTTAGGGACAGGACGCTGTGTTCTAACTGAGGGCCAGTTGAGCTTGCTAATTGCTTTATTTTCCTTTCCAAAGGCTAATTTAGCAAAACGCTGTGTGTTCTTCACTGTTCACCTTGCTCTTGCCTTGCAGTGCTGTTTTAACAGCGTTCTGCAAGGTCTCTGTGTGTGTGTGTGTGTGTGCAGCTCACTCTGTAGTCTGTGTGCAGCCATATACCCGGTTGTATTCAGCTCAGGGGGGGTTCACACTGCCTCACACAGTTGTCCTTTTTTGCTCATAGTGCAGCCTGCTGCACATTTTTTCTCAAATTTCCTATTAGTGTTTTTCCACCCGTCTCCAGCTAAATTGTGGAAAAACACTACATAGGATAACCTAGAGGGGGGTTTTTGGGCCTTGCAGCGCCGTTTACGGCTGTCTGCACGGTCTCCGTGTGAGCCCAGCTCGCCCTGTAGTCTGTGTGCAGCCATAGCCGGTTGGATTCAGCTCAGGGTTCGTTACTGCCTCATACCTTGAGAAAAATTTTCCTTTTTTTCAAATAGTGCAGCCTGTTTAAAATAAAAAAAAAAATTCCTATTAGTGTTTTTCCACCCGTCTCCAGCTAAATTGTGGAAAAACACTACATAGGATAACCTAGAGGGTGTTTATTGGGCCTTGCAGCGCCGTTTACGGCTGTCTGCACGGTCTCTGTGTGAGCGCAGCTCGCCCTGTAGTCTGTGTGCAGCCATAGCCGGTTGGATTCAGCTCAGGGTGCGTTACTGCCTCATACCTTGAAAAAACATTTCCTTTTTTTCAAATAGTGCAGCCTGTTTAAAATTTAAAAAAAAAATTCCCTATTAGTGTCTTTCCACCCGTCTCCAGCTAAATAGTGGAAAAACACTAAATAGGATAACCTAGAGGAGGTTTTTTGGGCCTTGCAGCGCCGTTTACGGCTGTCTGCATGGTCTCCGTGTGATTTAAACTAGCTCTGTAGCCCGATCTGCAAAAAAAAAAAAAGTAAAGTTCACCAAACACAACTAAACACTTGTGTAGGCCACATTTGAAAAATAATAAAGTTTAGTCCACACTTTACAACATTAGTGTTTCTTACACCTGTTAGGAGGAGCATTTGAGGAATAAGCACACTAAGGCCTTAGTACTTTTCTGTTTATCTTTATCTGTCAACCAAGATGAAGAGGGCAGGGAGTAAGGCACGTGGGCGTGGGCGCGGAGCAGGGAGAGGAGCAGGGAGAGGACGTGGTGATTCTGTGCCTGCTGCGGGCGCCGGTGACTCGTCGTCACTCAGTTTCAGCAGGGAACAGTCCTTCATGCGCAGCTTTGTCGGAGAGCGCCGTGCACCGCTGCTGCGTGAAGACCAAATTGAAGCCGTTGTCGGGTGGATGGCAGCTAACGCCTCGGCATCGACTTCAGTTAGTGCCACATCCTCTCAGGCACAGACCACTGGAGAGCAGCCATCTGTCTCTTCACCACCTGCCAAATTGGCCAGGCAGTCAGAGAGCCCAGGACAGGAGCCGTCTCTACTTCTGTTCTCTGAATCTCTTGGCTTGGAAACAGGGGGCCAGCCAAGCAGCATTGGAGAAATGGAAGAAGAGGCAGTGTGCAGTGATGCCCAACAGCTTTGTCTCTCTGACTCTGAAGAGGCGGGTGGGCCAGTGCCTCCGGTGACCACAGCGCAGTACGCATCTGATGATGAAACTCAGGTGACGCTTTCTGGTGCGTACTGTGCTGCCGAGACTACCCAGGAGGAGCAGTTGGTGGCAGAGGGTAGTGGAGATGATGAGGTCATTGACCCATCGTGGCGTGAGGAACAGGAAGGTGGTGGGAGCAGCTCTGAGGAAGAGATTCCCCTTACGGGCCAAAGAGGGAGAGGGAGGGGGAAGACTGCGGAGCCTGTAGCCTCCACTTTGGCACCCGTTAGGAGCCTGTCTCTTTCCAAAGCCAAAAAGGGCGCTCCCAAGACTTGCAGTGCCTGGTCCTTTTTTGACACAGTTGCAGATGACATTTGTTTTGTCAAATGCAAGCTGTGTCATCAGAAAGTAAAAAGAGGGAAAAATGTCAGCAACCTCAATACCACAAATATGTGGAAACATGTGCGGACCAGGCACGCGGTGGAGTTACAGAAACACACTGAAGATGTAGGCCAACCAACAGCGGCAGCTACCACCTCTTCAGCTCGTGTTGCCTCTTCCTCCAGCTCACGCACAGCTGGTTTGGCTTCCTCCCAGGATCGCCATGGAAGAACCTCTGGCACTGTTGTCCAGAGACCTTGTGTAATTCCACCCACAGCACCACCTTCCCAGTCATCCTCACACTCCCAGTCTACTCTACAGCCATCGGTAGTACAGGCATGGGAGAAAAGGCGGGCATTCTCGGCCAACCACCCCCGAGCACAGGCTCTGAATGCAGGCATTGCCAAACTGTTGTCCCTGGAAATGCTCTCGTTCAGGCTGGTTGAGACTGACAGCTTCCGTGACTTGATGGCATTGGCAGTCCCACAGTACAAGGTGCCCAGCCGCTTTTACTTCAGCAGGCAAGCTGTCCCTGCCCTGCACAGGCATGTTGAGGGAAACATAAAACATGCACTACTGAACGCCGTCAGTAGCAAGGTCCACCTCACCACCGATGCGTGGACCAGTCAGCATGGACAGGGGCGATACGTTTCCCTCACTGCCCATTGGGTTAATGTTGTTGAGCCAGGTACAGATCGTGCGAGTGGCGCAGGACGTGTCCTGCCCACTCCAAGGATTGCAGGAATCCAGTCTGTACGCATTGACTCCTCCTCTTACACAAGTTCCTCAGAATCAACTCTGCAGGAGCCGTCACAGTCCACCTCCACATGGACCCGTGAACGTTTACCTATGACCGACATGAGCACAGCCGTGGCCAAACGTCAGCAGGCCGTCTTGAAACTAGTTTCATTGGGGAATCGAAGCCACACAGCGCAGGAGCTCTGGAATGCCATCAAGCAGGAGAGCGATGTGTGGTTGCTGCTAGCGAATCTCCAGCCAGGCATGGTAGTGTGTGACAATGGCCGAAATCTGGTGGCAGCTTTGGCCCTTGGCAACCTCACTCACATCCCATGTCTGGCACATGTGCTCAATTTGGTTGTGCAGAGTTTTCTGAGGGACTATCCGGATCTCGATGCTCTGCTGCACAAGGTCCGCCTAGAGTGTGCTCACTTGCGGCGTTCCAGCTTGGCCAGATCCCGCATTGCTGCTCTGCAGCGCCGATTCCGCCTTCCGGAACACCGCATCATATGTGACCTACCTACCCGGTGGAATTCCACGTTACATATGTTGGAGCGGTTGTGTGAGCAGCAGCAAGCAGTTATGGAGTACCAGCTGCATCAGGCGCAAAGAAGTCGCAGTCAGCGCCGATCAGACTTCACAACCACAGAGTGGGCCACTATGAAGGACGTCTGCCAGGTTTTGCGTCCTTTTGATTATTCCACGCGGATGGCAAGTGCAGATGATGCACTAGTCAGCATGACTGTCCCCCTTATCTGCCTGCTTCAGCAAACTTTGCAAGGGTTAAGGGATGATGTTGTGGAAGAGGTGGAGGATGAGGAGTCACCTTTTCCATCAGCTTCTGGAGAGTCAGCGCCACGTGGTTCCTCACAAAGGGGTACGCAGGGGCCAATTTGTGAGGAGGATGAGGAGGAGTCAATGGAGGAGGAAGAGCTCCGTCCAGAGGAGGGAGCGACACAATTGTCCAGTGGTCAGTGTGTACAGCGAGGGTGGGGTGATGACGAGCGGGCAGAGATCATGTCTCAAGCAGGGGACAGCGTTTCTGGGCCAGTTGGCACTCTGCAGCACATGGTGGATTTCATGCTGCAGTGCCTGAGAAACGACCGCCGCATCGACCACATTCTCAGCATGCCTGATTATTGGGTGTTCACCCTCCTCGATCCTCGCTACCGGGACAACGTCCAAAACCTCATCCCAGCGTTGACCCGGGAGCGTAAATTGCGGGGGTACCACGACACACTGGTGAATTCCATCATCTTCTCCTGTCCAACTGAGAGGAGTGCTGCTAGTGCTTTACAAAGCAGCTCAGTGCGTCGAGGCAGTGGGGGAGGCTCTGCCCAAAGAGGGAGCAGAAGCAGTGCCTCTGCCCAAGGCAAGCCCAGTATGGCACAACTCTGGCACACTTTTGTGTGCCCGCCCCAAATGTCTACACCATCACCGGCGGCTCCAGTCAGCAGGAGGCAACGGTTCCGTCAGATGGTGACAGACTACATGGCTTGCCCTCTTACTGTACTCCCAGACGGCTCTTCCCCGTTCAAGTTTTGGGTCTCTAAGCTGGATACATGGCCAGAGCTAAGCCAGTATGCATTGGAGGTGCTGGCTTGCCCTGCGGCTAGTGTCTTATCGGAACGTGTCTTTAGTGCCGCAGGTGGTGTACTAACAGACCGTCGCATGCGACTGTCCTCCGATAATGTTGACCGGCTTACTTTCCTGAAAATGAACCAGGCCTGGATCTCGCAGGAATTTGCCACTCCTCTGCCTGATTAAGTAATTGGGTGTCATCCAGGTCTCCTGCTGTGTTCATCTTTCTACCACCTGAACTGCTATTCCTGGGCTCCAACACCGCCAGTTGCGGCTCAGAAGTGCAGGCTGCACAGTAAAAACATACGACCCAGTGTTATTGGGTTTCAGTAACGTCAGCTGATCCCCAGCTGTGTAGCCGGCAATGTGTCCTGCGACCGCCACGCTGGCACAACAACCTAAATGTAAGGGAACCTGTCCCCCCCCATCGTTTGTTACTGAAAGAGCCATCTTGTGCAGCATTAATGTTGCACAAGGAAAAGGTAGCTCTTTTGGTTTAGCTCCTTGCACACGCAGAACTTAACACTTATAAAATGTGTTCACTGATACCGTTATACCGTCCCAGAGCTGGGACTTTCCTTCGTAATGTGACGCAGCAAAGCCGTCATTCCTACCCCCTTGGTGCCATGCGCTGCCTCCTCAGCGTTGTTTTAAGCTGTCACGGAGCCTGCGCTGTTCTGTTATCCCTTGGGCATGCCCTATTTGCGCTGCCTGTCTTCTGACATAATTTGGTGTCAGGCTGGCTGCGCCTGTGCGGCCGCGCTGCCCGAGATCCCGCCTCGCTGTGTCTTCTGATTGAGTCACACTGCGGGCCTGGGATCCATGGCCATGCGCAGTGCATATCTTCCCCTCGGGCTCTCGCTCATTTCCCTCCGCCTTCTTTAGACTGTGCGCCGTCAGCTGATCCCTAATAGCATGCCACGGCCGTGACACCGCACAGTCTGAAGAAGAGGGAAGGAGGGGAGTGAGAGTCGAGTATATGCACTGTGCATGCCCATGGATCCAAAGCCCGCAGTGGGATTACGTTAGACGAGACTGCGAGGTGGGATCTGGAGCAGCGTGGACGCACAGGCACTGACAGCCTGACACCAAATTATGTCAGAAGACAGGCAGCGCTAATTGGGCATGGCCAAGGGCTAACAGAACAGCGCAGGCTCCGTGACAGCTTAAAACAACGCTGAGGAGGCAGCGCACGGCACCAAGGGGATAGGAATGACAGCTGTGCTGTGTCCCATTACGAAGGAAATTCGCACCTCCGGGACGGTTGAACGGTATAAGGGGACACATTTTTAGTGTTTACTTCAGTGTTTGCAAGGAGCATAATTAAAAGAGCAACCTTTTCCTTTTGCATCCTTAGTGCTGCACAAGATGGCTCTTTCAGCTACAAACGTCTTGGGGGGGGGGGTAAAGGTTCCCTTTCAACTTGCTCCAATCAGGCTTCGGCCTACACTCTGTTCCTCTGCTCCTCCTGCTGACCCTGGGCTCTAACACTGCCAGTTGGTGCCTGGAAGTGCTGTGTGCACAGTTAACAGTCGCTCCTCTGTTATTGGGGTTCAGTAACGTCAGCTGATCCCCAGCTGTGTGTGCGGCAATACCTCCAATCTGCTCCTCCTGCTGTCCCTGGGCTCTAACACCGCCAGTTGGTGCCTGGAAGTGCTGTGTGCACAGTTAACAGTCGCTCCTCTGTTATTGGGGTTCAGTAACATCAGCTGATCCCCAGCTGTGTGTGCGGCAATACCTCCAATCTGCTACTCCTGCTGTCCCTTGGCTCTAACACCGCCAGTTGGTGCCTGGAAGTGCTGTTTGCACAGTTAACAGTCGCTCCTCTGTTATTGGGGTTCAGTAACGTCAGCTGATCCCCAGCTGTGTGTGCGGCAATACCTCCAATCTGCTCCTCCTGCTGTCCCTGGGCTCTAACACCGCCAGTTGGTGCCTGGAAGTGCTGTCTGCACAGTCAACAGTCGCTCCTCTGTTATTGGGGTTCAGTAACATCAGCTGATCCCCAGCTGTGTATCCGGCAACGTGTCATGCGACCGCCACGCTGGCACAGCTAAAATGTAAGGGGACCTGTCCCCCCCCCCCTAGGCGTTTGTTACTGAAAGAGCCACCATGTGCAGCACTAATACTGCACAAGGGAAAGGTCGCTCTTGAAATTATGCTCCTTGCAAACGCTGAACTACACACTCATGTAATGTGTCCCCTCACACCGTCCAACCGTCCCGGAGGTGGGACTTTCCTTTGTAATGTGACGCAGCACAGCCGTCATTGCTACCCCCTTGCCACCGTGCGCTGGCTCCTTAGCGTTGTTTGATTCCGTCATGGACCCTGCGCTGTTATGTTATCCCTTGGCCATGCACAGTTTTCGCTGCCCGTCCTCTGACATCATTTGTTGTCGTCCTGGCTGCGCCTGTGCGTCCACGCTGCCCGAAATCCCACCTCGCAGTGTCGTCTAATGTGATCCCACAGTGGGCCTGGTATCCATGGCCATGCGCAGTGCATATACTAGCCTCTCACTCCCCTTCTTCACGCTTCTTCAGACTAGGCGGCGTCAGCTGATCCCTAATAGCATGCCACGGCCGTGACGCCGCACAGTCTGAAGAAGCAGGAAGGAGGTGAGTGAGAGGCGATGATATGCACTGCGCATGCCCATGGATCCCTGGCCCGCAGTGGGACTACATTAGATAACACTGCAATGTTGGATCTCGGGCAGCTTGGACGCACAGGCACTGCCAGCCTGACACCTACATGATGTCAGAAGACGGGCACCGCTAACTGTGCATGGCCAAGGGATAACATTACAGCGCGGGCTCCGTGACAGAACCAAACAACGTTGAGGAGGTGGCGCACGGCACCAAGGGGGTTGGAATGACGGCTTTGCTGTGTCACATTACAAAGGAAAGTCCCACTTCCGGGACGGTTTGACAGTGTGAGGGGACACATTATATGAGTGTGTACTTCAGCGTTTGCAAGGAGCATAATTTTCAGAGCCACCATTTTCCATGTGCAGTATTACTGCTGTACAGGATGGCTCTTTCAGCAACAAATGCCTGGGGGGGGGGGGGTTAAAGGTTCCCTTTCAACTTGCTCCACTGCAGTCTTCGGCCTACACTCTGCTCCTCTTTGATTTCCTGGGTTTCAACACTGTCAGTTGCCACCTGGAAGTGTTGTCTACACAGAAAAAACACTAGGTGATGTGTCAGTGGGGTTCAGCACCGCCAGCTGTTCCCCTGCTGTGTAGTCGGCAACGTGTCCAGCACAAGCCACGCTGGCACAACAGAACAAAAGCTGCCACCAGTGCAGGCTTCGGCCTACACTCTGCTCCTCTCCTCCTCCTGCTGACCCTGGGCTTAAACACCGCTAGTTTTTGCCCGGAAGTGCTAGCTGCACAGAGAAAAACACCAGCCAATGTGTTAGTGGGGTTCAGCAACGCCAGCTGTTCCCCTGCTGTGTAGCCGGCAACGTGACCTGCAAACGCCACGCAGGCACATGAACTGAAATTAAAGGGAACCTGGCCCCACCCCCCCAGGTGTTTCTATGTATAACAGCCACCTAGTACAGCAGTACTGCTGCATTTGTACAAGGTGGCTGATTTTTTATCCTTGCCCACGTAGAATTAAACACGTAAAATATGTGTCTCATTACAGACCATTACAATGTCCCTGAGGTGTGACTTTCCTTTTTAATGACACGCACCACCCCCCTTGGTAGCGCTGCCCGTCTTCTGACATCATTGGTTGGCTGCCTGTGCCTGTGCGTCCGCCCTGCCCGACACAACCCCCATCGTTTCATATATTTTGGCTACGAGGGTGTGATTGATGGGCATGTGCAGTGCATATGTTCGCCTGTCTTAACTCATCTCCTTCCGCCTTCTTCAGACTGTGCGGCCTCTTGGCCGTGGTAGGCGATAAGGGATCAGCTGAGGCCGCCCAGTCTGAAGCAGGTGTAAGGACATGTGTGAGCGGCAAACATATTTACTGCACAAGGCCACGAATCCCAGCCACGCAGTGTGATTTTTTGAAAACACACTGCGGGCCTGGGATTCATATCCATTGCTAACCGCAACGGCCAACATGAAATGAGGTGAGAAGACAGGCAGCGCTCACAGCGCATGGCCAAGGGATCACAATAGCGCAGACTCCTGTACAGCTAATAACAACGCTCAGGAATCTGCGCCCAGCACCTAGGTGTAAATTTTAACACCTGTGCTGCGTCTCCTTAAAAAGACAAGTCACGCCTCCACTACTGTTAGACAGTATAATGGGCTAAATAGTGTACGTGTTTTATTCAGCGTGTGCAAGGAGCAAACTAAATAGAGCAACCTTTTACTTGTGCAGCATTAATGCTGCACAAGGTGTGGCTCTTGTACCTTGCAACACCTGAGGGGGGGTTAAAGGTTACCTTTGAAATTGGTTCAACTAGGCTTCGGCCTACACTCTGCTCCTCTCCTCCTCCTGCTGACCCTGGGCTCTAACACCGCTAGTTTTTGCCCGGAAATGCGAGCTTCACAGAGAAAAACAACAGCCAATGTGTTAGTGGGGTTCAGCACCGCCAGCTGTTCCCCTGCTGTGTAGCCGGCATCGTGTCCAGCACAAGCCACGCTGGCACAACCGACCAAAAGCTGCCACCAGTGCAGGCTTCGGCCTACACTTTGCTCCTCTCCTCCTCCTGCTGACCCTGGGCTCTAACACCGCTAGTTTTTGCCCGGAAATGCGAGCTTCACATAGAAAAACAACAGCCAATGTGTTAGTGGGGTTCAGTACCGCCAGCTGTTCCCCTGCTGTGTAGCCGGCATCGTGTCCAGCACAAGCCACGCTGGCACAACCGACCAAAAGCTGCCACCAGTGCAGGCTTCGGCCTACACTTTGCTCCTCTCCTCCTCCTGCTGACCCTGGGCTCTAACACCGCCAGTTTTTGCCCGGACATGCGAGCTGCACAGAGAAAAACACCAGTCAATGTGTCAGTGGGGTTCAGCAACGCCAGCTGTTCCCCTGCTGTGTAGCTGGCAACGTGTCCTGCAAACGCCACGCAGGCACATGAACTGAAATTGAAGGAAGCCTGCCCCCCACCCCCAGGTGTTTCTATGTATTACAGCCACCTTGTACAGCAGTACTGCTGCATTTGTACAAGGTGGCTGACTTTTTCTCCTTGCCCACGTTTAATTAAACACGTACTAAATGTGTCTCATTGAGACCATTCCACTGTCCCTGAGGTGTGACTTTCCTTTCTAATGATACGCAGCACCACCCTTGTTAGCGCTGCCCGTCTTTTGACATCATTGGTTAGCTGGCTGCGCCTGTGCGTCTGCCCTGCTCGAAACAACGCCCCTCGGTGTCTTATTTTTTTGGACAGCAAGGGTCTGATTGAT
This sequence comes from Ranitomeya imitator, assembly GCF_032444005.1. NCBI lineage: Eukaryota > Metazoa > Chordata > Amphibia > Anura > Dendrobatidae > Ranitomeya > Ranitomeya imitator. The sequence continues at coordinate 541,902,361 of NC_091287.1, read as the reverse complement.
GGGCATGTGCAGTGCATATGTTTGCCTGTGTTCACTCATCTCCTTCTGCCTTCTTCAGACTAGGTGGCCTCATGGCCGCGACATGCGATAAGGGATCAGATGAGGCCGCCCAGTCTGAAGCAGGTGTAAGGACATGTGTGAGCGGCAAACATATTTACTGCACAAGGCCACGAATCCCAGCCACGCAGTGTGATTTTTTGAAAACACACTGTGGGTCTGGGATTCATGTCCATCGCTAACCGCAACGGCCGACATGAAATGAGGTCAGAAGACAGGAAGCGCTCACAGCGCATGGCCAAGGGATAACAAGAGCGCAGACTCCTGTACAGCAAATAACAACGCTCAGGAAGCTGCGCCCATGCACCAAGGTGTTATTTTCAACACCTGTGCTGCTTTTCTTTAAAAAGAAAAGTCACGCCTCCACTACTGTTTTACAGTAGAATGGGCTAAATAGTGTACGTGTTTTATTCAGCGTGTGCAAGGAGAAAAATTAAGAGAGCAACCTTTTACTTGTGCAGCATTAATGCTGTTCAAGGTGTTGCTCTTGTACCTTGCAACACCTGAGGGGGGGTTAAAGGTTACCTTTGAAATTGGTTCAACTAGGCTTCGGCCTACACTCTGCTCCTCTCCTCCTCCTGCTGACCCTGGGCAATAACACCGCCAGTTGTAGCCTGGAAGTGCTAGGTGCACAGAGAAAAACACCCGCCAATGTGTTAGTGGGGTTCAGCACCGCCAGCTGTTCCCCTGCTGTGTAGCCTGCATCGTGTCCAGCACAAGCCACGCTGGCACAACTGACCAAAAGCTGCCACCAGTGCAGGCTTCGGCCTACACTCTGCTCCTCTCCTCCTCCTGCTGCCCCTGGGCTCAAACACCGCTAGTTTTTGCCTGGAAATGCGAGCTGCACAGAGAAAAAAAACAGCCAATGTGTTAGTGGGGTTCAGCACCGCCAGCTGTTCCCCTGCTGTGTAGCCGGCAACGTGACCTGCAAACGCCACGCAGGCACATGAACTGAAATTGAAGTGAGCCTGCCCCCCACCCCCAGGTGTTTCTATGTATAACAGCCACCTTGTACAGCAGTACTGCTGCATTTGTACAAGGTGGCTGACTTTTTCTCCTTGCCCACGTGGAACTCAACACGTACAAAATGTGTCTCATTAGAGACCATTACAATGTCCCTGAGGTGTGACTTTCCTTTTTAATGACACGCAGCACCCCCATTGTTAGTGCTGCCCGTCTTCAGACATCATTGGTTGGCTGGCTGTGCCTGTGCGTCCGCCCTGCACGACACAACGCCCCTCGTTGTCTCATATATTTTGACTGCGAGGGTGTGATTGATGGGCACGAGCAGTGCATATGTTCGCCTGTCTTAACTCCCCTCCTTCCGCCTTCTTCAGACTGTGCGGCCTCATGGCCGTGGCAGGCAATAAGGGATCAGCTGAGGCCGCCCAGTCTGAAGCAGGTGTAAGGACATGTGTGAGCGGCGAACATATTTACTGCACAAGGCCACGAATCCCAGCACCGCAGTGTGACTTTATGGAAAGGCACTGTGGGTCTGGGATTTATGGCCATCGTTAACCGCATCGGCCAACATGAAATGAGGTCATAAGACGGCCTGCACTAACAGGGTATTGCCAAGGGATAACACAAGAGCGCACTCTCCTGTACTGCAAATAACAATGGTAAGGAGTCTGTGCCCAGCACCTAGGTGTAAATTTTGACACCTGTGCTGCGTCTTCTTCAAAAGAAAAGTCACGCCTCCACTACTGTTTGAGAGTATAATGGGCTAAATAGTGTACGTGTTTTATTAAGTGTGTGCAAGGAGCAAAATTAAGAGAGCAACCTTTGACTTGTGCAGCATTAATGCTGTTCAAGGTGTTGCTCTTGTACCTTGCAACACCTGAGGGGGGGTTAAAGGTTACCTTTGAAATTGGTTCAACTAGGCTTCGGCCTACACTCTGCTCCTCTCCTCCTCCTGCTGACCCTGGGCTCTAACACCGCTAGTTTTTGCCCTGAAGTGCTAGCTGCACAGAGAAAAACACCAGCCAATGTGTTAGTGGGGTTCAGCACCGCCAGCTGTTCCCCTGCTGTGTAGCCGGCATCGTGTCCAGCACAAGCCACGCTGGCACAACCGACCAAAAGCTGCCACCAGTGGAGGCTTCGGCCTACACTCTGCTCCTCTCCTCCTCCTGCTGACCCTGGGCTCTAACACCGCTAGTTTTTGCCCAGAATTGCTAGCTGCACAAAGAAAATCACCAGCCAATGTGTTAGTGGGGTTCAGCACCGCCAGCTGTTCCCCTGCTGTGTAGCTTGCAACGTGACCTGCAAATGCCACGCAGGCACATGAACTTAAATTGAAGGGAGCTTGCCCCCCCACCCCCAGGTGTTTCTATGCATAATAGCCACCTTGTACAGCAGTACTGCTGCATTTGTACAAGGTGGCTGACTTTTTCTCCTTGCCCACGTGGAACTCAACACGTACAAAATGTGTCTCATTGAGACCATTCAACTGTCCCTGAGGTGTGACTTTCCTTTCTAATGATACGCAGCACCACCCTTGGTAGCGCTGCCCGTCTTCTGACATCATTGGTTGGCTGCCTGTGCCTGTGCGACCGCCCTGCCCAACACAACGCCCCTCGTTGTCTCATATATTTTAGCTGCGAGGGTGTTATTGATGGGCATGTGCAGTGCATATGTTCGCATGTCTTAACTCATCTCCTTCCGCCTTCTTCAGACTGTGCGGCCTCATGGCCGCGGCATGCGATAAGGGATCAGATGAGGCCGCCCAGTCTGAAGCAGGTGTAAGGACATGTGTGAGCGGCAAACATATTAACTGCACAAGGGCACGAATCCCAGCCACGCAGTGTGATTTTTTCCAAACACACTGTGGGTCTGGGATTCATGTCCACCGCTAACCGCATCGGCCAACATGAAATGAGGTCAGAAGACAGGAAGCGCTCACAGCGCATGGCCAAGGGATAACAAGAGCGCAGACTCCTGTACAGCAAATAACAACGCTCAGGAAGCTGCGCCCATGTACCAAGGTGTTATTTTCGACACCTGGGCTGCTTTTCTTTAAAAAGACAAGTCACGCCTCCACTACTGTTTTACAGTAGAATGGGCTAAATAGTGTACGTGTTTTATTCAGCGTGTGCAAGGAGCAAAATTAATAGAGCAACCTTTTACCTGTGCAGCATTAATGCTGCACGAGGTGTGGCTCTTGTACCTTGCAACACCTGAGGGGGGTTAAAGGTTACCTTTTAAATTGGTTCAACTAGGCTTCGGCCTACACTCTGCTCCTCTCCTCCTCCTGCTGACCCTGGGCTCTAACACCGCCAGTTTTTGCCCGGACGTGCTAGCTGCACAGAGAAAAACACCAGCCAATGTGTTAGTGGGGTTCAGCACCGCCAGCTGTTCCCCAGCTGTGTAGCCGGCAACGTGACCTGCAAACGCCACGCAGGCACAACAGAACAAAAGCTGCCACCAGTGCAGGCTTCGGCCTACACTCTGCTCCTCTCCTCCTCCTGCTGACCCTGGGCTCTAACACCGCCAGTTTTTGCCCGGACGTGCTAGCTGCACAGAGAAAAACACCAGCCAATGTGTTAGTGGGGTTCAGCACCGCCAGCTGTTCCCCAGCTGTGTAGCCGGCAACGTGACCTGCAAACGCCATGCAGGCACATGAACTGAAATTGAAGGGAGCCTGCCCCCCACCCCCAGGTGTTTCTATGTATAACAGCCACCTTGTTCAGCAGTACTGCTGCATTTGTACAAGGTGGCTGACTTTTTCTCCTTGCCCACGTGGAACTCAACACGTACAAAATGTGTCTCATTGAGACCATTCCACTGTCCCTGAGGTGTGACTTTCCTTTCTAATGATACGCAGCACCCCCCTTGGTAGCGCTTCCCGTCTTTTGACATCATGGTTAGCTGGCTGCGCCTGTGCATCCGCCCTGCGTGAAACAACGCCCCTCGTTGTCTTATTTATTTTGTCAGCGAGGGTGTGGTTTATGGGCACGAGCAGTGCATATGTTCGCCTGTCGTCACTCATCTCCTTCCGCCTTCTTCAGACTGTGCGGCCTCATGGCCGCAGCGTGCGAAAAGGGATCAGCAGAGGCCGCCCAGTCTGAAGCAGGTGTAAGGACGTGTGTGAGCGTCGAAAATATTTACTGCTCAAGGCCACGAATCCCAGCACCGCAGTGTGACTTTATGAAAAGGCACTGTGGGTCTGGGATTTATGGCCATCGTTAACCGCAGCGGCCAACATGAAATGAGGTCATAAGACGGGCAGCGCTAACAGGGCATTGCCAAGGGATAACACAAGAGCGCAGACTCCTGTACAGCAAAAAACAACGCTCAGGAAGCTGCGCCAAGCACAAAGGCGTTATTTGGGACACCTATGCTGCGTCTCCTTAAAAATACAAGTCACGCCTCAACTACAGTTTGACTGTAGAATGGGCTAAATTGTGTACGTGTTGCATTCAGCGTGTGCAAGTAGAAAAATGAATAGAACAACCTTTTACTTGTGCAGCATTAATGCTGCACAAGGTGTGGCTCTTGTACTTTGTAACACCTGAGGGGGGGTTAAAGGTTACCTTTGAAATTGGTTCAACTAGGCTTCGGCCTACACTCTGCTCCTTTCCTCCTCCTGCTGCCCCTGGGCTATAACACCGCTAGTTTTTGCCCGGAAGTGCTAGCTGCACAGAGAAAAACACCAGCCAATGTGTTAGTGGGGTTCAGCACCGCCTGCTGTTCCCCCACTGTGTAGCCGGCAAAGTGTCCTGCAAACGCAACGCAGACACAAAGCTGACTCCAGTGCAGGCTTCGGCCTACACTCTGCTCCCCCTGCTTACCCTTTGCTCCAACACCGCTAGTTGGGGCTGTAGGAAGACAATCTTTGATAGGCAACGCATCCGGGTTCCAGCACCGCCAGCTGGTTCTCGGCAGTGTTTTTGTCACAGGTATCCGAGTTCCGCCAACGTCAGGCGGTCCTTGGTAGTGCTTTTAAGCGCGGGCACCTACAGCTTAGTAACCGGGTTCCAGCACCGTCAGCTGGTCCTCGGTCGTGCCATTGGCTCTTGCACACTGGGGCAACGCATCTGGGTTCCAGCACCGCCAGCTGGGTCTCAGCAGTGTTTTTGTCACAGCTACTCCCTCGTGCCAAACCTGGTTTCAGCACCGTCAGCTGTTTCCGGGTTGTGTCAAGCTCACTGAGACGCCTATGCTTGCCCCGTCGTGGTGCGGTCGGGTTAGCCAACTCCAGGGTGCCTCCAGTTTAGGAGCTTCCTATGTGGGCTGCGTGAACTGGTAGTCAAGGCTGGTTCTGTAGTGCCAGTAGGCCCAGCTCCCCCTGTAGGACTGTTGGGGTTCGGTAACTGCGGCTGCCTCGCGGCCTAGCTGTTCTCTCCTCTCCTGTGGGCCTTGGGGTCCACCACCTGGTTCCAGCACCGTCAGCTGGTTCCGGTCCGAGCCTTTGGCTTAGGTGCCTCCTCCTGGGTATCCGAGTTCCGCCAACGTCAGGTGGTCCTTGGTAGTGCTTTTAAGCGCGGGCACCTACAGCTTAGTAACCGGGTTCCAGCACCGTCAGCTGGTCCTCGGTCGTGCCATTGGCTCTTGCACACTGGGGCAACGCATCTGGGTTCCAGCACCGCCAGCTGGTTCTCGGCAGTGTTTTTGTCACAGGTACTCCCTCGTGCCAAACCTGGTTTCAGCACCGTCAGCTGTTTCCGGGTTGTGTCAAGCTCACTGAGACGCCTATGCTTGCCCCGTCGTGGTGCGGTCGGGTTAGCCAACTCCAGGGTGCCTCCAGTTTAGGAGCTTCCTATGTGGACTGCGTGAACTGGTAGTCAAGGCTGGTTCTGTAGTGCCAGTAGGCCCAGCTCCCCCTGTAGGACTGTTGGGGTTCGGTAACTGCGGCTGCCTCGCGGCCTAGCTGTTCTCTCCTCTCCTGTGGGCCTTGGGGTCCACCACCTGGTTCCAGCACCGTCAGCTGGTTCCAGGCCGAGCCTTTGGCTTAGCTGCCTCCTCCTGGGTATCCGAGTTCCGCCAACGTCAGGCGGTCCTTGGTAGTGCTTTTAAGCGCGGGCACCTACAGCTTAGTAACCGGGTTCCAGCACCGTCAGCTGATCCTCGGTCGTGCCATTGGCTCTTGCACACTGGGGCAACGCATCTGGGTTCCAGCACCGCCAGCTGGGTCTCGGCATTGTTTTTGTCACAGCTACTCCCTCGTGCCAAACCTGGTTTCAGCACCGTCAGCTGTTTCCGGGTTGTGTCAAGCTCACTGAGACGCCTATGCTTGCCCCGTCGTGGTGCGGTCGGGTTAGCCAACTCCAGGGTGCCTCCAGTTTAGGAGCTTCCTATGTGGGCTGCGTGAACTGGTAGTCAAGGCTGGTTCTGTAGTGCCAGTAGGCCCAGCTCCCCCTGTAGGACTGTTGGGGTTCGGTAACTGCGGCTGCCTCGCGGCCTAGCTGTTCTCTCCTCTCCTGTGGGCCTTCAGGTCCACCACCTGGTTCCAGCACCGTCAGCTGGTTCTCGGCAGTGTCTTTTGCTCTTGTACCTTCTGCTCCCCATCCTGGTTCCAGTACCGTCAGCTGGTTCCGGGCAGAGCCTTTGGCTTAGGTGCCTCCTTCTGGGTATCCAAGTTCCACCAACGTCAGGTGGTCCTTGGTAGTGCTTTCAGGCACGGGTACCTCCTGCTTAGTAACCGGGTTCCAGTAACGTCAGCTGGTCCTCGGTAGTTCCATTGGCTCTTGGACCTTCGGCTATCCATCCGGGTTCCAGTACCGTCAGCTGGTTCTCGGCAGTGTCTTTTGCTCTTGTACCTTCTGCTCCCCATCCTGGTTCCAGTACCGTCAGCTGGTTCCGGGCAGAGCCTTTGGCTTAGGTGCTTCCTTCTGGGTATCCGAGTTCCGCCAACGTCAGGCGGTCCTTGGTAGTGCTTTTTAGCACGGGTACCTCCTGCTTAGTAACCGGGTTCCAGTAACGTCAGCTGGTTCTCGGTAGTTCCATAGGCTCTTGAACCTTCGGGTAGCCATCCGAGTTCCAGTTCCATCATCAGGTTCTTGGCATTTTCTCAGCCTTCTTGTACCTTCTGCTACATTTCCAAGTTGAAGACCCTAAAGTCGACGACCCGGAAGACCACCCCGATGACGACGACGACAACCCGGAAGACCACCCCGATGACGACGACGGCGGAGACGACGACGGCGGAGACGACGACGGCGGAGATGACGACACTGGAGACGACAACATGGAAGACCGAGAAGCAGAAGAACAAGAGGCTGCAGAACAAAGAGCAGAAGAACATTAAGCATAACACTTAATATCAGAGCAAAATATATTATCTAAATTATATGCAGAAGAAGACTAAGCAGTGTATGGGGGTGAGTCCGTTCCTCCTCGTGGTGCCCCTGGATAAAGCCTGATGCTGCAGGCCAAACTGAATGCGGACAAATGTAACTTTTGTGACTGGCAGAACGGAAGGTGTAATCTTCCAACTTTTATAGATAACAACTACAGGAATGCCTGTCACAAATGAGAATATGATGAAGAAGTAGAATAGGAAGAATAATACAGTTGAATAAAATGAATATGTAGAATAGGAAGAATAATAATAGTTGAATAAAATGAATATGAAGAATGTAATAAAAAAAAAAAAAGAAAAGGTAAAGGATGAAGAAGAAGATGAATAAGGTGAAGAAGAAGTTGATGTCAAAGATGCTGATGATGATGAAGATGAAAGTGTGGGAAAAGTAAAAAAAAAAAGAAGGGGAAGGGCGTGGAATAGTGAAACATCAATATTTGACAAAATAAAAAAAATATTTACATAGTCAATATCTTTGTCACTCCGAACGTCTTTAAGAAAAAAAAAAAAAAACATGCTATTCTATTTGATTGGGCTAAACCTCTATGACTTTAATGTCTCCGCCACCTCCCCAAATACATCCTGCATTATTCTTACTTGTTTTCCTTCATGTAGAATGAACCTACAAGGAAAGAAAGGGTTTATTTTAATTCCGATATTTTGGTCCCATTGACTTGCATTGGGATCGGGTATCGGTATCGGCGATATCCGATATTTGTTGAATATCGGCCGATCCTATCCGATGCCGATACTTTCCAATATCGGAAGGTATCGCTCAACACTAAACATGATGCTATTCCAGAAGGCCACTGTAGAAAGCATGTTGAGAAAATCCCCATTAGACAACGCTAGCAGCAGGATGCAAGCCTCCTTGCCCAAACAAGGAGGAGGGTGGAAAAACACACCAGGTATAGCAGAGAAAGGTGTACACTATCAAAAGCTTGGGCCAATTTTATGACACCCTCCCAGTCTCCAGGTCCTGATGACAGGATATTTTTGACAAAAAGAGAAACCTTTTTAAAGAGGGTGAAGCAATACGTGGCCAACAAAGCCAGCATACTCAATAATTCCTTTTGACCTTCAGCTATTGTGCCACAAACCAGGAGACCTGGCATTAACTGTCCCTCTGTGCCTTGAAGGTGTTTTGCTGCTTTGCCGCTAGCATCTTGTCTGAGTGGGTTTTTAGTGCCACCGGGGGGGTCATAATAGACAGATGCTTTCACCTGTCAACAGAAAATGCTGACAACTTCACTTAATTTTTTTTATTAAACATTCTAGTTGGTGCCTTCAACAGTGTATGGATGACCCTCCCCCTGTGTGCAGAGCTTTTATGAGTGTAGAAGTACTAAAAATACACTTTCTTAATATTTGAATGATGTATTACAGTTGATGGCTTGATGGGTGTATGGATGGCCCTGCTTGTAATATTTGGCAGCCTTTGCACTGTGTGCAGAGCTTAGGAGTACCACTATATGAAAATTTGTTCAGCGTGTGTATGAGGCCCTCCTTTTGGTCCAATACAGGGTGTATCAGGGCACTAAAACTGGTACCGCTATCATGTGCCAGGGTTAATAAATGAAATAATAAATTAATAAGAAATGTTATCCTAGAACATAGTTGAAACAAACAAGTCGTCTGTTTAGAGATGATATACTCCCTCAATCTTGAAGTGGTAGATCATTTTAAAAAAAATTGTACTTCCAATCGTTGTTCCCTAATGGTGACCCTAAGGGAAATTTTTGACAGTTGATTGGTTGACTGGTAGTTTGTTGGCAGACTTCCAAGAAGTTTGAGTCTTCTTTTGTATTTGAGAACTATTTGTACAACACTCAGAAAGAAGCAACCTGTATTTCTACTGCTACCCCCCCAGGATTTAATGTAACGGGGATTGAACTCGAAGAATTGACATCTGCTTTCTGTTAATCTTATAGAGTAACTCCAATGTAATTCTATTGATGTGCACAAAATCCTGACACTAATATATGGGCTCGAAAAAAGTTCAGTGAACACAAGAAAGAATTCAATGACCTTGTGCATGAAAAACATACTTGGCTGACAACCTGAAGAGTAGATGCTAGGGCTATCATCATTTAAAATGCCACCATAACAATCCCAAATACCTTTGTTCGACTCACTAGGTCAGAAAATCTTTCTTCCCGTAATAAGCCAGCACGGAGTCGCCTGCCTCTCCTCCCACCTGTCAACTGGTCGGTGACTGATCCTGACTTAGCAAAACTAAGCTCTTTCCACAGATAAAACTGTCCTTCCTTGTTTTGTTTTGTCCTTCTCCAAGGAGAGCTTTTCAACTTCCCAAACAATACATTTTCCAGAGCGCGCAATCATTTTCTGATGTAGGCTGGCATTAAAATTTAAGTGTAACACGCAAGAAAACTAGGTCAGGGTACTCTACAGTAAAAAGACAAATGAATGTAGAATTCTGTAATATTTCACAGGCTGAGCGTGAAGTGCTCCTTGAGGAACGCAACCTGCAGACAATGAAAGCACGGAGATGTTGGGTTTCTTTTCAGTTCTCCAGCAAAAAACTGCAGTCATACTGTTTAACTTTCAAAGTCTTTGCAAAACTGTAGCCGAAAAGTTTTCATATATCTATTCTGCTGCTACAATGATCAAATTAATGTTATTCAATTTATTATAATGTTGAGATGTATTGTAAGTCAAGACTGAAATCTGTCTGAAGATCTTTTTTCCAAAAACCTGCACTAAAGTGAACCTGTCCTGAAATTCTTACTACCAGAACCACGTGCAACATGAATTAGATTCTGGCTGCATTATTGCAGCCATGTTTGTTTTAGGTTGCAGTGTTTATGAGAAAACATACTTTGAAAGGCTGGTCAGAGATTAGAATTTTCAGATGACTAGTCCAAGACTAGTCCATGGTGGATTCTCCCTGCCCCAAATCATTTGACGTACAGGTTTCTCCCTATGCACAGACAATACATAGGGAGAGACCGGTCAGTCTAGTAGTGTGGGGTGGAGAGAAACCATCTGGCGAGTTGCCTCATGATCCGAGATACATACTCCTAGCTGGATAGCTTTTCAATGTATGTTTTCTCTGATACGTTGCATCGTGAAGCATACATAGATGCAATAATGGAGTGCCTGATTCATGCTTCTTCTGGTTAGGACATCATAAATCTCATGACTGGCTCTCTTTAATAGTGTTCTCAATAGCATATCCTTATTTCATATGCCCTTTGGGAAGAGTATTGGCAAAAAGGAGAGAATCCAACTTGACTACTTGAGACCCCCTTGTGGAGACACGAGGGTCAGTGGGTGCTCTCGTCCGCTGGTCTGGCTGTCTTTCGAAAGACCGCATGGACCATGGCTCATCCCTCTGAATGCCCTTCCTCCTTCCCCTTGGCAAGAGACTACTCAGACAGCACAGGATGAGGTTAACCCACTGCAGTAATACTTTATTGGATCACAGTCAACAACATATAGCACATTCCCAGCAGGTACACAAGATGGTGCAAATGATTCACCCTTAAGATCATCAGGGCTTAAAACCTCTGTGACTTCGGGACATCCAGAGCCAACTACCCAAACCAGTAGCACCCTACTTTTGTTGGGCTCCCACAGAAAGAAAGTAGCAGCAATTTTGACAGCTGGCCAAGCACCTGGAGATATATGGCCATCTTCATGGGTTCAGTGACGAGCAATGGAGCAGATCTGCATTCCACCAGTTGGAGTCATGGTTTCTTGGGCTGATGTTCTGTAGAGTCTCTCTGACATAGAGGCAGGCCCCTTTTTTACATCCCACAGCTTATATTCAGGGCATTGTCCCACAAAATTGGGGGAAGGTTGGAGGAAGTAATCCCTCATTGTTCCACTGTTCTATTAGCTAGCATATTTGTTTTCCAAGTTATACAGACTAGTTCACCCCAGGGGGCTGATGCAATATATAATCAGCATGCATTCCACAAAGAAAGATTTTATTTTCACCACCAAAATGTTGCTAACTTCTGAAAAGGTCACTATAGCTGACAGACCGTTATCTAAGGTCGTTATTTGACCATGAATTGCCATGGCAAACCATTGGGGCCACACAATCACGATCACAGGGTGCAAATGGGATTAAATGCGTAGTCAATTCACCCTCTGTTAACCATTAAGGTGCTGTTGGCAATGGTGACTATAGTAAGGTAAAGTAAATGGTTAACAAAATTGCCATAGTTGGTGCCAACACTGATCATGGCTGATGCCGCAGTGTGTTAGCTATAGTGTGCAGCAAACAGTTGCCGCATTTTCTCCTGTTGGTGGATGCTATTTTCTTTTATCTCAGGTCAGTAAAAAAACGTATTGGTGGTTATTAAGGTGTGTGTGATACAAAATAAACTTTATGACTCTTTTGGTAGTTTTATGATTAAGTGGCAACTTTTTTAAAAGGGTATGCTATTCTCGTCTCTATAAGTTATCATCTATTCCCTGGATTTATGAAAATTATTAACTTAATAATTGGTCCATTCCCCGATGGCGAGGATCGGATATTTGATTTTCCGTTATTCCCTAGTTCTCTTGTGACTGTAAGACTGTGCCCAGTAAAAATGAAAGGAAACGGCAGATCATGGTGGAAGTGATGAAGATAGGAAGTGACCCAAGATAGAAAATGTTGAGCCAAGGGCATAACTGTACTCGACTATCTTCATATCTTCAGTGCTTAGGCAGAGAATGGAGCAGCAGATCCCATACTCATCTTGGCTATAGGGAAGAATGAAGGAGGAAAGGAAACACAAGTTCTCCAGCGGTGGTACCCTCAGAGAGCTAACAATTGTCACTTGTCACAAGGATATGTGATAAAACAGTATATGGAGAACAGAATACCCCTTTCAATATGGTGGCTATAATGTCCATGCAGGGGATTTAGTGTTCAAGCCATATGAAAAAAATTAAAAAAAAAGTCCTAATACATACAGTAGTAAGGTGACCAGTCCAGCTCCCATGAAGTTTCACTTAAAAAACAAAACAAATTTACCTGGATTCAGAAACAATTTAGCAGCACCGTGCAATGGAACAATTCCACGCGGTAAAGAAAGTAGTTACAGCTGTGCGATAAAGTACAAGAATGGTAACAGATAACTATTATTTTCTGCAGTGTGGAAAATCAGATGATGACCGACAGGAAAAAAAGGTTTGTACCGTTATAGAGCAATGTCTAATTCTTTATAATGTAATATACTCTGTAATCATCTCTGAAATCATGAAACAGTAATTACCATGTAATGGTCCGCTGTCCCTGTGACCTTGGGAGAAGCAGTGGGATGTTGCTTTCAAAATTGCTTATTGGTAGGGGATAATATTAAATATATTTCAGGCTTATTGAACTTGGAAATACCGTAACCACCTGTCTGCTCTCTTTGTGGGGCGGAAACTGCCCAGTACAGTGGGAATAAAAATTATTCAACCCCCAATAGCAAATTCAGGTTATTAGCAAAATGTATAAACTTTCTGCTGTTTGCAATAAACCAATCGAAAAAGAACAATGTAAAGGGCTCAACACAACTAATACACCAAATTCACCACAAAATGCTACTTTTACTGCATATTGCAGTCTCAGAATTAGCCACCTCCATGACCAACGTTTACTACTTAGTTGAGCCCCTCTGGCTGTTGTGACTTGCTGCACATGTGATGCGTAGACAAACATTAGCTTCTGGCAGTGTTCCTGAGGAATATTAGCCCATTCTTCATGGGCAATAACTTAAGTTCACCAATGTACTTCGGTTTGCGTGATGCAACTGCCTTCTTCACATTTCCACAATGAAACTCAAGTGCCAGCTACATCACAGAAAGAATATTTTCTCCTAGAATTCCTTGATGGGTTAAATCATCAAACACCCGCCATGCTTCATTATAGACTACACGACTACACCAAGCCACCGCCATTCTTCACTGTAGGTTTAGAAAGCCACCACCATGCTTTACTGGAGGCAACCTAAAGCCACCTCTATACTTCACTGTGGGCAGAACTGAGTCACCACCACCAAATTGGAGGAGTGTTTCAAGTGGGGAACCACAAGGCTGGCCCTAGCCACAGTGTTGTAAGGTGGTTAAACTGGTTAAGGGTTCATACTCAAACAGTGGTAATAAATGGTTGCACATCCAATTGGAAGGGTGTTTCAAGTGAAATACCACATGGCTCTGTCCTGGCCCCAGTGTTGTTCAACATTTTTATAAATGATCTAGATAAGGGAACTGAAGGTAAACTAATCAAATTTGCAGGCAATGTAAATCTAGGAGGGACAACTAACACTAGAGAAGGCATAGAAAGGATTCAGAGGGATCTAGATAAGCTTGAACAATGGCAGCAACTAGTAGAATGGTATTTAACAGGGATAAATGCAAGATTTTACATATGGGCAAGAAAAATGAGATAAGCAACAGCACGTGTGAAAAAGACTTGGGTATACTAATAGATCAGAGACTGCACATGAGTCAACAGTGTGATGCAGCAGCAAAAAAGGCAAACATGGTGCTAGGAAATATTAAGAGAAGCATAGAGTCTAGATCATGTGATGTAATTAACCCCCTCTACTCCTCTTTGTTCAGGCCTCATCTGGAATACTGAGTCCAGTTCTGGTTGCCACATTTTAAAAAAGACATTGAAAAACTGGAGTTCAGAGAAGAGTTACCAAGATGGTAAGCGGACTGCAAAGTATGACATACGAGGAAGGATTAAAGGATCTTGGAATTTTTAGCTTGCAAAAAGGAAGGCTATATTTTTCTGTGGGCATTACTGAGCTACAGTTATATTTCAGGGTGGGCCTCACTGAGCCACCACCATGTTTCACTTGTAGGCATGACTGATCCATCTACATGCTTCACTGCAGGAATCACAGAGCCACCACATTTCACAGTAGGCATCACTGATTAACCTCCATGCTTCATTTTAGACATTATCAAACCACCAGCATACTTCACTTTGGGCATCACTTAGCCATCACCATGTCTAACTGTAGGCATAATTGAGCCACTACTATGCTTTACTGTAGATGTCATCAAGCATTGGTCATACTTCACTGTCGGCATCACCAAATAAACACCATGCTTCACTGTAGGCATGACTGAGTCAACATCATGCAGTTGCTGAGAAAGTAAGACACAAAAGTGTGCAAACTGGCAAACTAGCTCATGGAGCGCATTACTGCCTAGAGAGGTAACCATAAGGAAGGACCATGCCTAGCACTGGATGTGCTATGCTATTTTCTGAGACACAGGGAGACTGTGCTAAAGTGAAGGAGGTCTGCTGAAGTGTGCAAATCTCAGCCCAATACTGTGGCTAAGAAACCCATTAGATTTATAAAAAAATACCATTACTTTGTACTTTAGAAATGCTTCTGCAGTCAATGTCAATGACAGAGCGGCACCAAATTTTTTTGTTGGCATTCGCATCTTATCGAATTCGGTATCTTCCATTTCGCCAAGACAGACATAGCGTGATTGTGCTCTATTCCACTTTTGATGTATAAGCTCGGTCTACTACTATTCAAGCCAGTTGCCTGATATTATATTTTGTAACGCCCAAGCGCGTTACCTTATGTAGGAGTTATGTAACTATGAAGCTCTTAGCCTCACACCACCACGCAACCACCAGATCATTCTGAGAAAACAATGTATTGTAATACTGCACCTGGATTTCCTCTTTAAGAAAAAAATCTGATAATATAAAATATGTAATGACTACAAGCCTAGAATATGTGGGGCACAGATGACACACAGTATCTGTATTCCAGCTGTTGTCCAGGGCATTCTGTTCCTGATTAAAGAGAGTTCACTGCTTCTTATGTTCCAGCATCTTTGTAAACGAAGGAAATAAATCATCCTAATACAAAGTCTCTATCTCTGTAATTGCTGCTTCCACTTAAGGTACCATTAACTTGCTTCATTCATTTGTAGGACTTTGTACAAATAGAATAAACCACAGACTCCCAGGGCTTCTGTAAAGACGAGGCAAAGAAGAGGCAGAAAGTTTCTTCATCTTTCCTGATTATTCCAGTAAAAAAAATCTGAAAAGTTGTATTTTTACTTGAAGTTTTAAAAATATATTTTTATTATAGAACTTCATAATACATCTCAGCTTCTGCAGAACCTTATAATATCCACCTCAGTAGCTGCAGAACTTCACAATACACACCTCAGCTGCTGCAGTACATCTTATTAAATGCCTCAGCTTCTACAGAGCCTTATAATATACACCTCAGCTGCTGCAGAACCGAACCCCATAATACACAACTTAGCTGTAACAGAACCAGAGGCATAGCTGTTATGGTCTGGTGATTATGGAGCGACATGAGACTAGCTCTGAGCAGGTGGTATCTATACTGACCGCAGACCCTAAGCTCAACACACAACTAGAAGCAGCCGTGGATTGCTCCTAACGCTCCCTAGGCATCTCGTCACAGCCTAAGAGCTAGCTACCCCTAAAGATAGAAGCAGGAAAACTATCTTGCCTCAGAGAAAATCCCCAAAGGAAAGACAGCCCCCCGCATGTAATGACTGTGAGAGGAGAACGAAATGACATACGTAGTATGAAACAAGATTGAGCACAGGAGGCCACTTCTAGCTAAAAAGGAAAGTACAGGAAAGAGCTCTGTGCGGTCAGTAGAAAACAACTAGAAAAAGTCCACCGCAGAGAAATGCAAAAATCTCCACACCTAACTAAAGGTGTGGAGGGCAAACTCTGCTGCCCAGAGCTTCCAGTTGAGCTAAATAGATCCATACTGATAAACTGGACAAATGAGCAAAACAAGACAGTACAAAACAACAAGTCCACAATAAGTGAACTGCAAAGGACATGAAAGGACTTAGCTTAGCAGAACTTGGTCAGAGTGTCAGGACAATCCAAAGAGCAATGACTCCAGGCAGAGACAATTGACAACTGGCATTGAATGAGGGCTAAGGCCGGACTAATATAGCCGAGCCCAAAAGACAATCAAAGGAAACAGCTGAGAAGCTAAATCCAAAAAGCAGCAATACCACTAAAGACCACAGGAGGAGCCCAAGAGCAGAACCAACAAAAATATTTCTTACAACCAAGAACGGAATTCACAACACATAGCTAGGGGTTCAGTTCGGGTGGGCGAAACTTTGGAGTGGGCCCCTAACCATGCAATCCTGATTGCAACTATATTGTGGAAGAGAACCTCAGCAGATGACCAAGCTTTTATTGATAAAAAAAAACTGTATACAGAGACAAACACTGATATTACCACCATATGGTGACATATAGTGGTAGATACCAGTGCTGCAGACCATATAAGAGTTCACAGCACAGTTATAGATGGTGACTTACCACTGACGTTCTTCATGATGGAGTCATTCACTTTTCCCGTCTTTTCCATCTGGCCCAGACCGATATGTCAACTTCTCCACCCAAGACTCGTCTGCAGAGAATACAACAAAGACACATTTCACTTCTCACATTCCAGCCATCATCATCTATTCATAACCTGCACAAACTCCTCATCCTGCTGATACCCCAATACTGAGCCTCTGCTGCCGTATGTGTCCCTATTACTGCCCCTGATACCCCAATACTGAGCCTCTGCTGCCGTATGTGTCCCTATTACTGCACCTGATACCCCAATACTGAGCCTCTGCTGCCGTATGTGTCCCTATTACTGCACCCACTATGTGGTACTGTGTGGTGACTGTGTGCTCTCTAATTTTCCTCCTACTGTAGCCCTAGATTCCCCTTTCATTGCACTCGTAAAGTATGATGTCAGCAAAAGAGCCCCACAAACACTAAGATACCCCTACAGTGAATTCCTTCACATGCACAGCATGATGACCCTACTGTACCCCATCCCTCAACTGCACCATAAAAATATGTGACCTAAACACAGTATGATCCCCCAACTGTAATCCTCACAGCGTCTTCCATGCAGTATATTGGACCTGCATTCAATATAATGTTCCCACACCTCTCCAAACTGTAGAATGGCCCCCACACAGCCCTCCACACAGTATTTTGGACTCCACACAAACCATCACACTGTATAATTGCTTGCATACAGTTTAAGGGCTCCCACATAGTCCTTCACATATTAGAATAGTCCTCCATACAGTATAATGCACCCCAAGGCCCATGTACAATAACGCACCCCATGACTCATGCAGTATAATGCACCCCATGGCCCATACAGTATAACGCACCCCATGGCCCATGCAATATAATGCACCCCATGGCCCATGTAGCATAATGCACCCCATGGCCCATACAGTATAATGCACCCCATGGCCCATGCAGTGTAATGCACCCCATGGCCCATACAGTATAACGTACCCCATGGCCCATGCACTATAATGCACCCCATGTCCTATGCAGGATAATGCACTCCATAGCCCATACAGCATAATGGGCCCATGGCCAATGCAGTATAATGCACCCCATGGCCCATACAGTATAACGCGCCCCATGGCCCATGCACTATAATGCACCCCATGTCCTATGCAGGATAACGCACCCCATGGCCCATACAACATAATGGGCCCCATGGCCAATGCAGTATAATGGGCCCCATGGCCTATACAGTATAAGGCACCCCATGCCAGTAAGATTGCTATCGTTGGTCAGAGCGGGACACGCTGTCAGATGTCAGCGTGACCCAAAAGCTGTGATTGTGACCCGGGGTAAAAAGTATACCACAGGTCTCAGACATCATCTGATGAGAAACTACTACTCCCATCAGCCTACGTTTGCTGTTGCTGATACCAGCAGGAGCAGGCAGCGGATGATGGGAGTAGTCATCAGTCAACACCTGTGCTCAAAGTACAAAAAAAATGTCCCTAATGGACATTCCAGTAATGTCTGGAGCTCAAGGCTCGATACAGGTTCTACCAAGGGTGCCTTATCCTATGGCATACAGGGGAAGATGAACGTGGAGTCATGTGACAGGAAGGTAACGGATCTCGGGTGCACTGCGAAACTGGGTGGGAAATCCCAGAGGCCGAAAGAACCAGTAAATGTAGGGATGCAGAATATTTATATCACTGATTTGCTTTCTTCTGGGGCATGAACCTCCGAATTTATTCCCTTTTTACATTTTGAACTTCACTTGTTCGCACAGCCTTCCTCATATACTGCACAGCTCTCCTGGGCCTATAATGGTCACTGATGGAGCATCATACAAGCAGTGAAATGACAGCGCTCCATCCAGGTGTAAAGTCCAAATGAATAAGTTTATTAAACCACCGAACAGCAACGTTTCGACCCAATGGGTCTTTGTCAAGCATAACACAATGTACACAGGTGCGGCTTTAAATAGTGTGTGTGTCACGCAGGGCACCAATCACCATTAAGCCGCCCTCTAACAAATTTAACATACACTTAAAAAACACAAAACAACAATCCAACATATACATGTTAAAAAGTTCCACCCATCTATGTTGACAATATAAGTGGCAGGTCGATATAACATTACCATATACATATACAAAATGTAAACACAGAATCTCGGGCAGTCAGATTCCGACATCAGGGTCATCATGGATGCGTTGTCCAATCACTAGCGATCCACATGGCTGTGTGTAAACAAGGCAAAGCCAATCAACATCAGGCTTCCATAAGTTTCCAGCCCCATATTACCGCCAATCACCGGTTGCAGGAAGTGACCTCCGACCAATCCTAAGGCTCCTATCTAGGTCTACGCCATCCCTGTCAGGAACTGTCACTGGTTCCTACCTGAAACCCAACGGCGCAGCACAGAGGGGACGCACGCGCAACACTGCCCGGATCCGTCCCAACACGTGATCGTGCTAGGAACCGCCCCCAAACAGTACGCGTCATGCGCCCACCTCCAACCGCGTCCGCAAAGACGGTTGTCAAGGTGACAGATCAAGGAGTACACAATCGCTATCCAGGTCTCTATGATACAGCATAAAGGGCGCACACGTGACCACCTGTCCGGACATACCCCCTACACAATCCTGTACCAGGGGCCATCCAGCAGAGCGCATCATATGTCAACCCCACGCAGCCCACAGAGCAAACCGGACACAATAGCCCCGGATCTTGA
Organism: Ranitomeya imitator; assembly: GCF_032444005.1. NCBI lineage: Eukaryota > Metazoa > Chordata > Amphibia > Anura > Dendrobatidae > Ranitomeya > Ranitomeya imitator. The sequence goes on along the minus strand of NC_091287.1, from coordinate 541,882,969 downwards.
TGATTGATACCATACCCCTTATGGCACAAAATGGCAAAGTACATAAATAGTTCAAAGTAGATCACTTAGACATACAGTGTATCCCCGATATCTACATATACAAGACATTGAAACTATATATGTCTCCAAATGTCCACATACATCCTATCTTAAATCTATACAATGTCATTATCCCAAAACAAAAACCGCCCATTAAGCCACAGTCGAGAGACACAAGGAGGGGAGCCGGACGAGATGTCACAATGAGTAGTTGATCGTCCACATATAACTCCAAAACGACCCATCCTTCTGACGGCCGACTGTAGCGAAAGTAACCTACAATAGAAACAGAAAAACAAAATATAACCAAGAAAACAAAAATATTTTATATATAAAAAATACCCAACCTCTACCATTAAAATTTAGATGGGGGAAAACATTAAAAACAAAAAATCAATGATAATGTACCACCAACCTAGCGAACACAGGTATGTAAATTAAAATCAATATTCAAACCCTTAGGTTGCAGTGATCCCAAAGTATAGATCCACCGCAGTTCCTTTTGTTTAAGAATCTGCAATCTGTTACCCCCTCGTCTTAGCACAGGGACGCTATCAATCACTCTAAACCTTAATTGGTTTACTGAGTGTCTGTTTTCTAAAAAATGCTTTGGGACTGGTAATTCCGTTAGACCCGTTCTTATCGTGCTTTTATGTTTATTAATGCGTGACCTCACCTCCATGGTTGTTTCACCAACATAGGTGAGTCCGCACGGACACACGATCATGTACACAACATAGCTTGAGGCACAAGTATATCTTTCTTTCAAAAGAATCTTCTTCCCAGTATGGGGATGGTAAAAAAAACTCTCCTTTTAGCATGTTGTTACAACAGGAGCAGCCCAAACACGGAAAATTTCCGTATTTGACTGCACTTAGGGTACTCTGAATCAAATTTTTAGAAGTCCCTATATCAGATTTAACAAGTTGGTCTCGAAAATTATGTCCCCTTCTAAACGACATCATGGGGTATGATTCAAAATTAGGAACAGACGGAAGACCCCGCTGCAACAAAGTCCAATGTCTCCTCAAAATATTACCAACGTGATTGCTCGCTACATTGTATGTAGACACGAAAGGAATTCGCTCACATGTAGAGCTAGTCCGAGTTTTATTACGAATACTCGCCCGAGAGCAGTTAGCAGCTTTGTTCTTATATCTAGCCACCTCCTTAGATGGATAACCCCTCGAGATAAATTTCTTACACATTTCACCAAGTCTATTGTCTACCCGCTCCTCATCAGACACAATCCTTCTTACCCTCAACAACTGACTCCAAGGGAGGGAGCTCACCATTCTTCTAGGATGATTGATGTCAAAAGCTAACAGTCCATTTCTGTCCGTCTCTTTAACAAAAATGTCAGTGCCCAGTTTAGTGCCACATTTATACACCAACGTATCAAGGAACTGCACCTGCGTTGTTGAATGTGTCAGGGTAAACTGTAATTCAGGGTATATGTTATTCAGGGCCCTATGGAAGTCCTCCAACTCCTCCACAGTCCCCTCCCATACCAGAAAAATATCGTCAATATATCGCCACCAGGCTCTGACGTGGTGCCAGAGGATGGATTTGTACACGAACTCATCCTCGAGCACCGCCATGCAGATGTTGGCATAAGTGGGGGCCACATTGGACCCCATGGCGGTGCCCCTCAATTGCAGGAAAAACTCATCCCCAAACAGAAAAAAATTCCGCCTGAGGATGAACTCGAGCAATGTGAGGATGAGCCGTGCACACTCCGGGGCCACGTCAGAGCCTGATAGCACATGTGAAACAGCCCCCAGTTCCCTATCATGTTCAATGGACGTGTATAAAGACACTACATCAAATGAAGCCAAAATGGTGGTCTCTGAGATAGTCAAATCATCAATTTTATCAAGAAAATCGCCCGTGTCTCGAATATATGACCGTGCAGATGTTGCATATGGTCTCAACACCCGATCCAAGAAAATAGCCGTATTATTAAAGAGGGAACCTCTCCCCGAGACAATCGGTCGTCCCGGGGGATTGTACAGATCTTTATGTATTTTTGGTAATACATACATTACCGTAACTACCGGAGCTTCAATAATCAAAAATTCTGACAGCTTGTGGTCAATGAGTCCCGAAGACAGAGAGTCACTGACCACAAGCTGTAACTCCCTCTGAAAACGAAGAGATGGATTGCATGTCAGTCTCTCATAAACAGCCCCATCATTTAATTGTCTAAGAATCTCAGCCCTATACTTGGTACTATCCATTATTACCACCGCCCTGCCTTTATCGGCTGGTTTGATTGTTATTAGAGTATTATCAGCCAAGGCCCTCAGTGTCTTTCTTTCTAAAGCTGACAAATTTTGAGCTGAAGTAGTTTTAAAGTCCTTCTTCAATTTCTCAATGTCCCTATGTACAAGATCAATATAAGACTCTACAAAATGATTTCTAGAGGGTGGTTGAAAATTGCTCTTACAATACAAACCTACCCCTCTCAAAGTAAAACCCCTCTCATTGCTGTCCGTGGTAGTATCAGGGATCTCAATCCGTTCGGATTTCTCAGAGAAGTAGGTGGACAATCTTAATCGTCTAAAGAAGGCATGTAGATCCACCTCTAGCGCAAACCAATCGGGGCTATTCGAGGGGCAAAAGGACAACCCCTTGGATAGAACCTTAATTTCAACCTCAGATAGAGCAATAGATGAAATATTAACAACCAACTCCTTACTATCACTTAGTTGTCCTTCATGTTCCTCGTTCTCATTATAGTGTTCCGTCCAGTCCGTTGTTCTCGCGCCGTCCCTCCACCTTTTGTGCTTACGGCCACCTCTCCGACCGCGCCTCCGGGAGTAGTTTTGTCTATCTTCTCTATGCCTAAAAAATGATGTTGTTGTTGTTGTGTCTTCTTAGAACCCCCAGCGTTCGAATCATCTGTCGATTCCGAGTCAGCAGTCGTAAAGCCAAAGTTGGCCTGTCTTCTTTCTTGCGGTCTTCTCCGTCTCTTGGCCCCATTATATCTCTTATTACCCCCTCTGGAATATTGATTAGGGCCCATCTGCCAAGAGAAGACACGACCCACCTTATAGTCCTCTGCATCCCGGAACCATTTGGTTCTTTTCGTGGTTTCAATGTCACTCCTGAACTTGTTGAGATTCTCCTCCATCTTAGTTCTAAGGGGACCCCATTCCTGTGTGGTAACTTGGATCTTCACCTGATCCTCCAGTTCAGTGATGTTCCTTTTGATCGAAGTCATTTCTGCTTTCAAAAATTCAATATTCAACAGCATGATATCAAATGCATATTTGTTAGAAATTGATTCAAATTTCATGCAGAACTGGACATTATCAGGTAACAAAGTGGGTCTAAGGTGCGGCCGTAACCCCCGCGGGATCCTGCGCACCTTGAAATACTCAGTTAAAGTCATCACATGTAGCTCAAAGGAGATCAATCTCCTCCTTTCATTCTCCAAACGCCTCTTCAGCATATCCGTTGTCGGTTTATTAAGGAAAGCAATGTCCATACCTGTGTCGGCCAAGATCCGGGCCGCATCATCATCGGTATAAGAAAAAGTAGTGGCATTTTCCAGCTCACCCATCTCTGGAAGCATCAATCCATCCGTCATTGCGGTTATCAGGTGCACGTCAGACCAGGTTCCAATAGTCCAGGAAAGAAAAGATGGCCGACAGCACTCACAGCCTGGAGCGCTCGTCCCGGTCCAGGGAACCCACCAGGACCACAGAAGATTCAAGCAGTGAAATGACAGCGCTCCATCCAGGTGTAAAGTCCAAATGAATAAGTTTATTAAACCACCGAACAGCAACGTTTCGACCCAATGGGTCTTTGTCAAGCATAACACAATGTACACAGGTGCGGCTTTAAATAGTGCGTGTGTCACGCAGGGCACCAATCACCATTAAGCCGCCCTCTAACAAATTTAACATACACTTAAAAAACACAAAACAACAATCCAACATATACATGTTAAAAAGTTCCACCCATCTATGTTGACAATATAAGTGGCAGGTCGATATAACATTACCATATACATATACAAAATGTAAACACAGAATCTCGGGCAGTCAGATTCCGACATCAGGGTCATCATGGATGCGTTGTCCAATCACTAGCGATCCACATGGCTGTGTGTAAACAAGGCAAAGCCAATCAACATCAGGCTTCCATAAGTTTCCAGCCCCATATTACCGCTAATCACCGGTTGCAGGAAGTGACCTCCGACCAATTCTAAGGCTCCTATCTAGGTCTACGCCATCCCTGTCAGGAACTGTCACTGGTTCCTACCTGAAACCCAACGGCGCAGCACAGAGGGGACGCACGCGCAACACTGCCCGGATCCGTCCCAACACGTGATCGTGCTAGGAACCGCCCCCAAACAGTACGCGTCATGCGCCCACCTCCAACCGCGTCCGCAAAGACGGTTGTCAAGGTGACAGATCAAGGAGTACACAATCGCTATCCAGGTCTCTATGATACAGCATAAAGGGCGCACACGTGACCACCTGTCCGGACATACCCCCTACACAATCCTGTGCCAGGGGCTATCCAGCAGAGCGCATCATATGTCAACCCCACGCAGCCCACAGAGCAAACTGGACGCAATAGCCCCAGATCTTGATGATTAATACCATACCCCTTATGGCACAAAATGGCAAAGTACATAAATAGTTCAAAGTAGATCACTTAGACATACAGTGTATCCCCGATATCTACATATACAAGACATTGAAACTATATATGTCTCCAAATGTCCACATACATCCTATCTTAAATCTATACAATGTCATTATCCCAAAACAAAAACCGCCCATTAAGCCACAGTCGAGAGACACAAGGAGGGGAGCCAGACGAGATGTCACAATGAGTAGTTGATCGTCCACATATAACTCCAAAACGACCCATCCTTCTGACGGCCGACTGTAGCGAAAGTAACCTACAATAGAAACAGAAAAACAAAATATAACCAAGAAAACAAAAATATTTTATATATAAAAAATACCCAACCTCTACCATTAAAATTTAGATGGGGGAAAACATTAAAAGCAAAAAATCAATGATAATGTACCACCAACCTAGCGAACACAGGTATGTAAATTAAAATCAATATTCAAACCCTTAGGTTGCAGTGATCCCAAAGTATAGATCCACCGCAGTTCCTTTTGTTTAAGAATCTGCAATCTGTTACCCCCTCGTCTTAGCACAGGGACGCTATCAATCACTCTAAACCTTAATTGGTTTACTGAGTGTCTGTTTTCTAAAAAATGCTTTCGGACTGGTAATTCCGTTAGACCCGTTCTTATCGTGCTTTTATGTTTATTAATGCGTGACCTCACCTCCATGGTTGTTTCACCAACATAGTTGAGTCCGCACGGACACACGATCATGTACACAACATAGCTTGAGGCACAAGTATATCTTTCTTTCAAAAGAATCTTCTTCCCAGTATGGGGATGGTAAAAAAACCTCTCCTTTTAGCATGTTGTTACAACAGGAGCAGCCCAAACACGGAAAATTTCCGTATTTGACTGCACTTAGGGTACTCTGAATCAAATTTTTAGAAGTCCCTATATCAGATTTAACAAGTTGGTCTCGAAAATTACGTCCCCTTCTAAACGACATCATGGGGTATGATTCAAAATTAGGAACAGACGGAAGACCCCGCTGCAACAAAGTCCAATGTCTCCTCAAAATATTACCAACGTGATTGCTCGCTACATTGTATGTAGACACGAAATGAATTCGCTCACATGTAGAGCTAGTCCGAGTTTTATTACGAATACTTAGCAGCTTTGTTCTGATATCTAGCCACCTCCTTAGATGGATAACCCCTCGAGATAAATTTCTTAAACATTTCACCAAGTCTATTGTCTACCCGCTCCTCATCAGACACAATCCTTCTTACCCTCAACAACTGACTCCAAGGGAGGGAGCTCACCATTCTTCTAGGATGATTACTGTCAAAAGCTAACAGTCCATTTCTGTCCGTCTCTTTAACAAAAATGTCAGTGCCCAGTTTAGTGCCACACCAACGTATCACCAACGTATCAAGGAACTGCACCTGCGTTGTTGAATGTGTCAGGGTAAACTGTAATTCAGGGTATATGTTATTCAGGGCCCTATGGAAGTCCTCCAACTCCTCCACAGTCCCCTCCCATACCAGAAAAATATCGTCAATATATCGCCACCAGGCTCTGACGTGGTGCCAGAGGATGGATTTGTACATGAACTCATCCTCGAGCACCGCCATGTAGATGTTGGCATAAGTGGGGGCCACATTGGACCCCATGGCGGTGCCCCTCAATTGCAGAAAAAACTCATCCCCAAACAGAAAAAAATTCCGCCTGAGGATGAACTCGAGCAATGTGAGGATGAGCCGTGCACACTCCGGGGCCACGTCAGAGCCTGATAGCACATGTGAAACAGCCCCCAGTCCCCTATCATGTTCAATGGACGTGTATAAAGACACTACATCAAATGAAGCCAAAATGGTGGTCTCTGAGATAGTCAAATCATCAATTTTATCAAGAAAATCGCCCGTGTCTCGAATATATGACCGTGCAGATGTTGCATATGGTCTCAACACCCGATCCAAGAAAATAGCCGTATTATTAAAGAGGGAACCTCTCCCCGAGACAATCGGTCGTCCCGGGGGATTGTACAGATCTTTATGTATTTTTGGTAATACATACATTACCGTAACTACCGGAGCTTCAATAATCAAAAATTCTGACAGCTTGTGGTCAATGAGTCCCGAAGACAGAGAGTCACTGACCACAAGCTGTAACTCCCTCTGAAAACGAAGAGATGGATTGCATGTCAGTCTCTCATAAACAGCCCCATCATTTAATTGTCTAAGAATCTCAGCCCTATACTTGGTACTATCCATTATTACCACCGCCTCGCCTTTATCGGCTGGTTTGATTGTTATTAGAGTATTATCAGCCAAGGCCCTCAGTGTCTTTCTTTCTAAAGCTGACAAATTTTGAGCTGAAGTAGTTTTAAAGTCCTTCTTCAATTTCTCAATGTCCCTATGTACAAGATCAATATAAGACTCTACAAAATGATTTCTAGAGGGTGGTTGACAGTAACATTCCCATTTAATTATGAGGTATAGAATAACTTGCTCGATGCTGACGTGTAGCAGTCTGGTATCACTGACCGACTGCTCAATTAAGTGCAATGTTAGTGAATATCCTTTATTCTACTCAGTTTTTCTAAGGTTTTGGTCTCTTACGTGAACAATAAAGAAATTCTATGGTTCAAATATAAAAATTGTGGCAGGCTTAATATTCTCCATTTCCAAAGGGCAATGCAATAGCCAGTCACCCGTCAAAGTCAATCCCGCAATTCACTTCAAATTATTTTGAGAACTGCAAAATATTTATGTACTTTAACAGGCAAACAGCGAAATGTCAGCGGTAATGATGAGATACGGAGATGTGCAGGTCTCCTTAATACTGGGCAAAGTTTTCATTATTTCTTAATAGGAGAGTCACGTCTTTTAATGTGTTTTTATGGGGATTTTGATATCATGTGGCCTCCTTTAATTTTCCAAACTAAATCATTTGATAATTTGCCTTTTTTTTCTTTCTCTCCTTGAGTTCCAAGATTTATTTTTATTTACCTTTGAGAGTTAAAGACGTTTTTGAGCCAAATTCGTCTTCCACGTCTGTAAAGTTCCAATGTATGAAAAATATGTAAAATATGTAAAAATATGTAAAATGAATTACGGTAACCAAAATGGTAAACTGCGTACATACAATAAAAACATCTAAGGCTACGTTCACATTTGCGCCGTGTATGCGTCATGCGCCCCTATCTTTAACATGGGGGGCGCATGGACATGCGCCGCATGCGTCATCATGCGTTTTATGACGCATGCGTTTTTTTGGCGCACCAGACAGGACGTGGACGACGCTACAGGTTGCAGTTTTGATGCATCACATTTCCGAAGAAAAATGCATGCAACGCACCTGCGTCATAAATGCGCCAAAAAAAACATTAGTGTCTATGAAAAACGCATAGGGTGCAGGTGCCTGCGTTGAGCCGCGTTTTTTGACGCATGCGTCTTTTGACTAAATGTATTTTTTGGAGGGCGTTTTGGATCTTCAATTGTATAGGACAACGCATGCGTCAAAAAACGCTGCGTTGTGTATGCGTTTGCCATGCGTTGCGCGTTGCGTCGACGACGCTGCACCACACAACGCAAATGTGAACGTAGCCTTAATGCGAACGATAACTGCTTTTTATTGTTCCGGCACCTCATTAAAAAAAAATGCAATTAAAATATTTTATTTACAAAAAATGAAATCAACTAACATGTCCACTTATGAGGTACAAAGAAAAAATACCCTCACATAGTTCCATCAATATCAAAAGTTAAAAAAAAAGACAGGTCTTATAGAACAGCGTCACAAACAAATATTTTATTTTTAATTTTCTAATTTTTTTTACCACTTGGACAAAAAATAAAAATAAATATATATATAAATATATATATATATATATATATATATATATATTTATTATAATATAGTATTACGGTAATTTGACTAACTTGAGAAATGAAGTTGCCACTGTCAGGTTATTTTTTTTTAATGAAATGATTGTAAACACAAAAACCCATAAAGCAAATGATGGAATTTCCGAGTATTATCTCCATTCTATTTAATTTTTAGTGTTTTTCTGCTTATTGGTAAGATGAATGGGTGTCATACAAAAGAACAATTTGGCACATATAGGAGAAGCCCTCATATGGCTATATCAACAAAAAGCAAAAACTTAAAAAAAAAGTTAAGGCTCTTGGAAGAAGGGGAGGAAAAAAACTGTATTAAAAAAATGAAATATAAAAATATGCCTGGTAATGAATGGGTTAATAAATCTTTAGGGTAGACCCCAGACTTTCTTATAGAGACTTCCAAATCTCATGCATGAAGGGTTAGATTCTGGTTTCCTTCGATCGCCACTAGGGGGAGCACGGAAGCTTCATTGCATACTCTGTGCTGTGAGATGAGCCCTCAGCTCTGACTCTGCTGATAGAGTGTCTGCCATGATGACCTCTTGTCGTTGGGCATTCCACAGTATGCTCCATTTAATTGCCCCTCTCAGATACTGACAGCAGCATTTAATGGGATTCTGTCCAAAGCGTTTTTTCTATAGAATCTGAGACCCAGATTCCAGTGATGTATCACTTACTGGGCTGCTTGTTGTATTTTCAATAAAATCGCCATTTTATTAGCAAGAGAAAATCATTACATGACTAGTTTTCTCATGCCACGTAGATTACCCCTGCCCCCATAACTGATCGGCAGCTTTCTGCCTATGCGCAGTGTACACAGGAAGTTGTTAATCAATGGTGTGGGCGGGGTTATGTAGAGCTCAGCATTCAGAAAATTGGTTAATCTGCAGCACAGAAAACTGCAGCACATACTCCATTAAAAGTGAAACATTGCTGGAATCATGGTCTCTGCTCCTATATCATGTTGCTATAAAATTAAATAACAAAAACCTTCTGACAGATTCCCTTTAAACGGCGGCGACCATTCATCAGCTCCGGACGCTCCTGTTAGACACAGTCACAGCCCCAGTGCTCCCTCCACACAACGTCACCCCAGCGCTTATGTACATGTACATAGTTTTGCCCTACAGGGTTAAATCTGTTGGCAGATATGCAACAGATACAGACTTATTTGTGTGCAGGAGGAGTTTACACTTTTCTGACAGTAGATGGCGATGTTACTGTTATATGCTTAGTTGAATGTAATGCATATACTTGTTGTACTTTGGTTTCACTTTCTCTCTGGTAAAAGGTAATTCAGACTTCCTGTTATGCTGTATTAAGAAGCTGATGCATTTACCTCATGTTCTGTGTAGATAAAAGTTGAATTACCCCATATAATCTACTCCCACAAGTTTCTTCTGCGAACAAACTATGCAACAAAATCCCTGTTTTTTATATGCATTGCTTAGCAGTCAAGTGGGCGGTTCTAATAAGTGATTGCATGCCAGTAGCTTTTTATAGGATGCTTGCTAGGACAAGCGTTAAGAACCTTCGCGTGATTTTTTTTCTTTAATAGATAAGGAACAAACAGATGCCACATCGATGTAAAGTCAGACACTCAGAACACAAACTGATAAAAAATTGACTTTTTGTGGTTGTATAAATAATACAATAAACTGATGAGCAAAAGGGTAAAAAATAGCAAAAAAGGCAGAGATGCTCACCTGCCTAGGCCTCCATACAAATGCACAAATTCCAAGCAGCCACCCCCTCCATTATTTTTTTAGGCTGTGAGTGGCTGCCTCATCGGTATTTCTGCACCTGTGTTGCCGCCATCTTAACCACATGGGTCCACTGCATCCTGATAATGCATTTGTTTGGAGGCCTAGGCAGGTGAGCATCTCTGCCTTTTTTGCTATTTTTCAGAATTTTTGGAGGATCTCGGAATCCTCTTTTTCTGCTAGCATTGGTTTGAGCAAAAGGGTAACAACGATTTAAACTTTTGATTTTCAGGCTCCATATCTCACCATCCACTACAGCATCAAATCTACTGACAATCTATGCCCATTGAATTTCGTCTCGTCACTCCAAATCACCCGTTTCCAATCTTGTACAGGCCACTTTTCGTACTTTTTTGTAAACTCGAGCCGACACTTCTAATGACAATATTGAGGCTTCTCCACCTTTTTTCGGGCCACCATTCCAGACTTGTGTAGTGTACGTTGCACGGTGCCTACATGGACGTCTGTGTTCTCACTATTATGAAGTATTCCAGCCACCTCCACTGAAATGTTTGTTGTGCCAGAACTAATAGACCTTGGGATGAGCCGATTTGTTGACTCTGATATTTTGCCTGTACGTCCATCTTTTGGCTTTTGAATGGACGGAAGGACTTCATTTCTTATTCTTCCAACTGTTATGGCGCTCACATGATGCAGTTTGGCCATTTTCTTGGCCAAGAGACCACCATCAATGAGCTGGATTTTCTTGGAAAATCTTCTTCATGCTGCTCCTTGATTCTCTTGGGAGTCAACCTAATAACACACTGAGCTATTAGGGAATTTGAGAAGAGGATGTAGTATATATAATTTTCTAAGGTCCACTTCCGTCTGCTTGTCTGTCACGGAAATCCCGCATCACTGGTCGCAGCTGGCTGGGCGCGACCAATCAGCGACAGGCACAGTCCGGCTGAGAATTGGCCCCTTCAAACTCCGCTCCAGTCAGCGCCCACATAGCGTTTTAGCAGTCCTTTAATGCTGCCATTAACCCTATAAGTGTGACCAACTTTTTACTATTGATGCTGCCTATGCAGCATCAACAGTAAAAACATATAATGTTAAAAATAATTTAAAAAAAATCATTATATTCTCATCTTCCGGCATCAGCGGAAGCCTTTCCCTCTCCTCACGATGCTCCGTTCCCAAGAATGCATTGCGGCAATGACCCCAGATGATATAGTGGTCTCCTGAGACCGCTACATCATCGCGTGTTATTGCTGCAAGGCATTATTGGGAAAAGAGCGTCGTGAGCAGCATCGCTAAACGCCTGGGCTGGATCCGGGGGCCACCAGAAGGTGAGTATATAACTATTTTTTATTTTAATTCTTTTTTAACAGGGATATGGTGCCCACATTGCTGTATACTATGTGGGAAGTGTTGTATACTGCGTGGCCTGTGCTATATACTACAAGGCTGCTATATACTATGGCGGCTGTGTTATATACTACGTGGGCTGTGCTATTCTGCATGGGCTGTGTTATATACTGTGTGGGCTGTGTTATATACAATGTCGCTGTGCTATATACTATGTGGGCTGTGCTATATACTATGTGGGCTGTGCTATATACTACGTGGCTGTGCTATATACTGTTGTGAATTCTGTGGTCAGGCTCCCTCCTGTGGTCATGAGTGGTACTTCGGCTGGTTCTGTCTATGAGCTTCCGCTGGTGGATGTGAGTGGGGCTGCGGCTTCTGAGTTTCCTTCCTCAGGTGACGAGATTAAGTCGTTAGGTGCTGCTCTATTTAACTCCACCTAGTTCTTTGTTCCTGGCCTCCAGGCAATGTTCCAATATCGGTCTGGCTCTCTCCTGGATCGTTCCTGTGGCCTGTCTGCCCAGCATAAGCTAAGTTCTGCTTGTGTTGCTTTTGTTTGCTATATTTTCTGTCCAGCTTGCTATATTGGTTTTTCTTGCTTGCTGGAAGCTCTGAGACGCAGAGGGAGCACCTCTGTACCGTTAGTCGGTGCGGAGGGTCTTTTTGCCCCTCTGCGTGGTTGTTTGTAGGTTTTTGTGTTGACCGCAAAGCTATCTTTCCTATCCTCAGTCTATTCAGTAAGTCGGGCCTCACTTTGCTAAATCTATTTCATCTCTGTGTTTGTATTTTCATCTTAACTCACAGTCATTATATGTGGGGGGCTGCCTTTTCCTTTGGGGAATTTCTCTGAGGCAAGGTAGGCTTATTTTTCTATCTTCAGGGCTAGTTAGTTTCTCAGGCTGTGCCAAGTTGCATAGGGAGCGTTAGGCGCAATCCACGGCTACCTCTAGTGTGGTATGATAGGATTAGGGATTGCGGTCAGCAGAGTTCCCACGTCTCAGAGCTCGTCCTATGTTAGTAACTATCAGGTCACTTTGTGTGCTCTTAACCACTAGGTCCATTGTGGTTCTGAATCACCTGTTCATAACAGTACTGGAGGCCATAATTACTAATGCTTCTCAATAGAGGGAAAAGAGAAGTTCTGAGACCATTTTTTTTTCTTTGCACTGTGTTTTGTCTTTCTTTTCCCCTTTACATCAGGGTGGTTCAGAACACAGGTGTAGACATGGACATTCAAGGTCTGTCCTCTTTGATGGATAATCTCGCTATAAGTGTTCAGAACATTCAAGATTTAGTGGTTCAGAATCCTATGTTAGAACCTAAAATTCCTATTCCTGAGTTATTTTCTGGAGATAGAGCTAAGTTTCTGAATTTCAAAAATAATTGTAAACTATTTCTGGCTTTGAAACCCCGCTCCTCTGGTGACCCAGTTCAACAAGTAAAGATCATTATTTCTTTATTACGTGGCAACCCTCAAGACTGGGCATTTTCCCTTGCGCCAGGGGATCCGGCATTGCGTGATGTTGATGCGTTTTTCCTGGCGCTTGGATTGCTATATGACGAACCTAATTCAGTGGATCAGGCAGAGAAAATCTTGCTGGCTCTGTGTCAGGGTCAGGGTGAGGTAGAGATATATTGTCAGAAATTTAGGAAGTGGTCTGTGCTCACTCAATGGAATGAATGTGCTCTGGCAGCAATTTTCAGAAAGGGTCTCTCTGAAGCCCTTAAGGATGTCATGGTGGGATTTCCTATGCCTGCTGGTCTGAATGAGTCTATGTCTTTGGCCATTCAGATCGATCGACGCTTACGTGAGCGTAAAACTGTGCACCATTTGGCGGTATTTTCTGAGCATAAACCTGAGCCTATGCAATGCAATAGGACTTTGACCAGAGCTGAACGGCAAGAACACAGACGACGGAATGGGCTGTGTTTTTACTGTAGTGATTCCACTCATGCTATCTCCGATTGTCCTAAGCGCACTAAGCGGTTCGCTAGGTCTGCCACCATTGGTACGGTACAGTCGAAATTTCTTTTGTCCGTTACTTTGATCTGCTCTTTGTCATCCTATTCTGTCATGGCATTTGTGGATTCAGGCGCTGCCCTGAATTTGATGGACTTGGAGTATGCTAGGCGCTGTGGGTTTTTCTTGGAGCCCTTGCAGTATCCTATTCCATTGAGAGGAATTGATGCTATGCCTTTGGCCAAGAATAAGCCTCAGTACTGGACCCAGCTGACCATGTGCATGGCTCCTGCACATCAGGAGGATATTCGCTTTTTGGTGTTGCATAATCTGCATGATGTGGTTGTGTTGGGGTTGCCATGGCTACAAGTCCATAACCCAGTACTGGATTGGAAATCAATGTCTGTGTCCAGCTGGGGTTGTCAGGGGGTACATGGTGATGTTCCATTTCTGTCTATTTCATCATCCACCCCTTCTGAGGTCCCAGAGTTCTTGTCGGATTACCGGGATGTACTTGATGAGCCCAAGTCCAGTGCCCTACCTCCGCATAGGGATTGTGATTGCGCTATCGATTTGATTCCTGGTAGTAAGTTTCCTAAAGGTCGACTGTTTAATTTGTCTGTGCCTGAGCACGCCGCTATGCGGAGTTACGTAAAGGAATCCTTGGAGAAGGGTCATATTCGCCCGTCGTCGTCGCTATTGGGAGCAGGGTTCTATTTTGTGGCCAAGAAGGATGGTTCGCTGAGACCTTGTATTGATTACCGCCTTCTAAATAAAATCACGGTCAAATTTCAGTACCCCTTGCCGCTGCTGTCTGATTTGTTTGCTCGGATTAAGGGGGTAGTTGGTTCACCAAGATAGATCTTCGTGGTGCGTATAATCTTGTGCGCATTAAACAGGGCGATGAATGGAAAACAGCATTTAATACGCCCGAGGGCAATTTTGAGTACCTGGTTATGCCATTCGGGCTTTCTAATGCTCCATCAGTGTTTCAGTCTTTTATGCATGACATCTTCCGAGAGTACCTGGATAAATTCCTGATTGTATACTTGGATGATATTTTGGTCTTCTCGGATGATTGGGAGTCTCACGTGAGGCAGGTCAGAATGGTGTTCCAGGTCCTGCGTGCGAAGTCTTTGTTTGTGAAGGGGTCAAAGTGTCTCTTTGGTGTTCAGAAGGTTTCATTTTTGGGTTTCATTTTTTCCCCTTCTACTATCGAGATGGACCCTGTTAAAGTTCAGGCCATTTATGATTGGACTCAGCCGACATCTCTGAAGAGTCTGCAAAAGTTCCTGGGCTTTGCCAATTTTTATCGTCGCTTCATCAATCATTTTTCTAGTATTGCTAAACCGTTGACTGATTTAACCAAGAAGGGTGCTGATGTGGTCAATTGGTCTTCTGCTGCTGTGGAAGCTTTTCAAGAGTTGAAGCGTCGTTTTTCTTCTGCCCCTGTGTTGTGTCAACCAGATGTTTCGCTCCCGTTCCAGGTCAAGGTTGATGCTTCTGAGATTGGAGCAGGGGCTGTTTTGTCGCAAAGAAGTTCTGATGGCTCGGTGGTGAAACCATGCGCCTTCTTTTCCAGGAAGTTTTCGCCTGCTGAACGTAATTATGATGTTGGCAATCGAGAGTTGCTGGCCATGAAGTGGGCATTCGAGGAGTGGCGTCATTGGCTTGAAGGAGCTAAGCATCGCGTGGTGGTCTTGACTGATCATAAGAACTTGACTTATCTCGAGTCTGCCAAACGGTTGAATCCTAGACAGGCTCGTTGGTCGCTGTTTTTCTCCCGTTTTGACTTTGTGGTTGCGTACCTTCCGGGCTCTAAAAATGTGAAGGCGGATGCCCTGTCTAGGAGTTTTGTGCCTGACTCTCCGGGTTTGTCTGAGCCGGCGGGTGTTCTCAAGGAGGGGGTAATTTTGTCTGCCATCTCTCCTGATTTGCGGCGGGTGCTGCAAAAATTTCAGGCTAATAGACCTGACCGTTGCCCAGCGGAGAAACTGTTTGTCCCTGATAAATGGACGAGTAGAGTTATCTCTGAGGTTCATGGTTCGGTGTTGGCTGGTCATCCTGGAATCTTTGGTACCAGAGATTTGGTGGCTAGATCCTTTTGGTGGCCATCTCTGTCGCGGGATGTGCGTTCATTTGTGCAGTCCTGTGGGATTTGTGCTCGGGCTAAGCCCTGCTGTTCTCGTGCCAGTGGGTTGCTTTTGCCCTTGCCAGTCCCGAAGAGGCCCTGGACACATATCTCTATGGATTTTATTTTGGATCTCCCCGTCTCTCAGAAAATGTCGGTCATTTGGGTTGTTTGTGATCGCTTCTCGAAGATGGTCCATTTGGTACCCTTGTCTAAATTGCCTTCCTCCTCTGATTTGGTACCATTGTTCTTCCAGCATGTGGCTCGTTTACATGGCATTCCGGAGAACATCGTTTCTGACAGAGGTTCCCAGTTTGTTTCGAGGTTTTGGCGAGCCTTTTGTGCTGGGATGGGCATTGATTTGTCTTTTTCCTCGGCTTTCCATCCTCAGACAAATGGCCAGACTGAACGAACCAATCAGACCTTGGAAACATATCTGAGATGTTTTGTTTCTGCCGATCAGGATGATTGGGTGTCTTTTTTGCCTTTGGCTGAGTTCGCCCTTAATAATCGGGCCAGCTCGGCTACTTTGGTTTCGCCGTTTTTCTGCAATTCTGGTTTCCATCCTCGTTTCTCTTCAGGGCAGGTTGAGTCTTCTGACTGTCCTGGTGTGGATACTGTGGTGAATAGGTTGCAGCAGATTTGGACTCATGTGGTGGACAATTTGACATTGTCTCAGGAGAAGGCTCAACGTTTCGCTAACCGCAGGCGCTGTGTGGGTCCCCGACTTCGTGTTGGGGATTTGGTTTGGTTGTCATCTCGTTATATTCCTATGAAAGTTTCCTCTCCTAAGTTTAAGCCTCGTTTCATTGGTCCGTATAGGATTTCTGAGGTTCTTAATCCTGTGTCTTTTCGTTTGACCCTTCCAGCTTCTTTTTCCATCCATAACGTATTCCATAGGTCATTGTTGCGGAGATACGTGGCACCTGTGGTTCCATCCGTTGATCCTCCTGCCCCGGTTTTGGTTGAGGGGGAGTTGGAGTATATAGTGGAGAAGATTTTGGATTCTCGTATTTCGAGACGGAAACTTCAGTACCTGGTTAAGTGGAAGGGTTATGGTCAGGAAGATAATTCCTGGGTCTTTGCTTCTGATGTTCATGCTGCCGATCTGGTTTGTGCCTTTCATTTGGCCCATCCTGGTCGGCCTGGGGGCTCTGGTGAGTGTTCGGTGACCCCTCCTCAAGGGGGGGGGTACTGTTGTGAATTCTGTGGTCAGGCTGCCTCCTGTGGTCATGAGTGGTACTTCGGCTGGTTCTGTCTATGAGCTTCCGCTGGTGGATGTGAGTGGGGCTGCGGCTTCTGAGTTTCCTTCCTCAGGTGACGAGGTTAAGTCGTTAGGTGCTGCTCTATTTAACTCCACCTAGTTCTTTGTTCCTGGCCTCCAGTCAATGTTCCAGTATTGGTCTGGCTCTCTCCTGGATCGTTCCTGTGGCCTGTCTGCCCAGCATAAGCTAAGTTCTGCTTGTGTTGCTTTTGTTTGCTATATTTTCTGTCCAGCTTGCTATATTGGTTTTTCTTGCTTGCTGGAAGCTCTGAGACGCAGAGGGAGCACCTCCGTACCGTTAGTCGGTGCGGAGGGTCTTTTTGCCCCTCTGCGTGGTTGTTTGTAGGTTTTTGTGTTGACCGCAAAGCTATCTTTCCTATCCTCGGTCTATTCAGTAAGTTGGGCCTCACTTTTCTAAATCTATTTCATCTCTGTGTTTGTATTTTCATCTTAACTCACAGTCATTATATGTGGGGGGCTGCCTTTTCCTTTGGGGAATTTCTCTGAGGCAAGGTAGGCTTATTTTTCTATCTTCAGGGCTAGTGAGTTTCTCAGGCTGTGCCGAGTTGCATAGGGAGCGTTAGGCGCAATCCACGGCTACCTCTAGTGTGGTATGATAGGATTAGGGATTGCGGTCAGCAGAGTTCCCACGTCTCAGAGCTCGTCCTATGTTAGTAACTATCAGGTCACTTTGTGTGCTCTTAACCTCTAGGTCCATTGTGGTTCTGAATCACCTGTTCATAACAATATACTATGTGGGCTGTGTTATATATTGCGTGGGCTGTGCTATAGACTGCGTGGGCTGTGCTATATACTACGTTGCTGTGCTATATACTATGTGGGCTGTGCTATATACTACGTGGCTGTGCTATGTACTACGTGGCTGCTATATACTACGTGGGCTGTGTTATATACTATGTGGGCTGTGCTATACACTACATGGCTGTGCTATATACTATGTTGGCTGTGTTATATACTACGTGGGCTGTGTTATATACTACGTGGGCTGTGTTATATACTGCATGTGCTGTGCTATATACTACGTGGGCTGTGTTATATACTGTGTGGGCTGTGCTATATACTACGTGGGCTGTGTTATATACTGCGTGGGCTGTGCTTTATACTATGTAGGATTTGTTATATACTGCGTGGGCTGTGCTATATACTGCGTGGGCTGTGCTATATACAACGTGGGCTGTGTTATATACTGCATGTGCTGTGTTATATACTGCGTGGGCTGTGCTATATACTACGTAGGCTTTGCTATATACTATGTGGGCTGTTATATACTGCGTGGGCTGTGCTATATACTACATGGGCTTTGCTATATACTATGTGGGCTGTTATATACTACGTGGGCTGTGCTATATACTATGTGGCTGCGCAATATACTACGCGGCTGCTATATACTACATGGGCTGTGTTATATACTATGTGGGCTGTGTTATACACTACGTGGCTATGCTATACACTATGAGGGCTGTGCTATACACTATGTAGCTGTGCTATATACTACGTGGACTGTGTTATAAACTACGTGGGCTGTGTTATATACTATGTGGGCTGGGTTATATACTGCATGTGCTGTGCTATATAGTATGTGGGCTGTGTTATATACTGCGTGGGCTGTGCTATATACTACATGGGCTGTGTTATATACTGCATTGCCTGTGCTATATACTACATGGGCTGTGTTATATACTGTGTGGGCTGTGCTACATACTACGTGGGTTGTGCTATATACTACGTGGGCTGTGTTATATTCTGCATGGGCTGGGCTGTATACTGCGTGGGCTAGGCTATAGACTGCGTGGGCTGGGTCACAGTAGGAAGCGGGGTAGAGGGAAGAGTGCCAGGGAGGCTAGTCCTGATCTGGAACACCCCAATAAGTTTGCTAAGTTGGCAGATGAGGGGGGTGCCAGTACAGGGGTAGCACTGCTGCAGCCAGGCATGTCCTCTGAAAGCTGGGGGAGTGACTGCTCCAGTAAGGAGGGAAATAGGAGAGCAGAGCAGGCCAGACAGGTGCTGGTAGTGGGGGACTCAATTATTAGGGGAACAGATAGGGCAATCTGTCACAAAGACAGGGATCGTCGAACGGTGTGCTGCCTACATGTTAGGGCATGTTAGGTTAGGCTATGGGTTGAACTAGATGGACATATAGTCTTCCTCCAACCTTAATAACTATGTAACTATGTACCTGGCGCTCGAGTCCGACACATCGCTGATCGGGTGGACAGATTACTGGGAGGGGCTGGTGAGGACCCAGCGGTCATGGTGCACATTGGCACTAATGAAAAAGTTAGAGGTAGGTGGAAGGTCCTTAAAGGGAACCTGTCACCCCGTTTTTTGAGATTGAGCTATAAATACTGTTAAATAGGGCCTGCGCTGTGTGTTCCTATAGTGTATGTAGTGTACCCCGATTCCCTATGTATGCTGAGAAATAACTTACCAAAGTCGCCGTTTTCGCCTGTCAATCAGGCTGGTCAGGTCGGGAGGGCGTGGTGACATCGGTGGTTCTTCCTCAGCTTTACGTTGGTGGCGTAGTGGCGTAGTCGTAAGCAAGCAGCGCGCGATCTGCGCTGTAATCCCTTGCATCGGTGGGGGCGGCCATCTTCCTGGGGCCGCGCGTGCGCAGATCGAGTGCTCTGCTGCACGGGGCTTCAGGAAAATGGCCGCGGGATGCCGCGCGTGCGCATTAGAGATCGCGGCGGCCATTTTCCCAAAGCCGAGTTTGCATCTCGGCTTTGGGAAAATGGCCGCCGCGATCTCTAATGCGCACGCGCGGCATCCCGCGGCCATTTTCCTGAAGCCCCGTGCAGCAGAGCACTCGATCTGCGCACGCGCGGCCCCAGGAAGATGGCCGCCCCCACCGATGCAAGGGATTACAGCGCAGATCGCGCGCTGCTTGTTCACCACTACGCCACTACGCCACCAACGTAAAGCTGAGGAAGAACCACCGATGTCACCACGCCCTCCCGACCTGACCAGCCTGATTGACAGGCGAAAACGGCGACTTTGGTAAGTTATTTCTCAGCATACATGGGGAATCGGGGTACACTACATACACTATAGGAACACACAGCGCAGGCCCTATTTAACAGTATTTATAGCTCAATCTCAAAAAACGGGGTGACAGGTTCCCTTTAAAGATGATTTCAGGGAATTAGGCTGCAAGCTGAAAGCAAGTACCTCCAACGTGGTATTCTCCGAAATACTGCCTGTACCACGTGCCACGCCAGAGAGGCAACGGGAGATTATGGAGGTTAATAAGTGGCTCAAGAATTGGTGTAGGAAGGAGGGGTTTGGGTTCCTGCAGAACTGGGCCGACTTCTCAGTTGGCTACAGGCTCTACGCTAGGGATGGACTGCACCTCAATGGGGAAGGTGCAGCTGTGCGGGGGTAGAAAATGGCTAGAAGGTTGGAGGATTGTTTAAACTAGGGATTGGGGGGGAGGGTATTCAATTTATAGGAGGGGAAGGGAGTGCAGACAGAGAACTAGGCACAAATAAGGAAGTTCGGGGTGGCGGTGGCATGGGGGGTGGGGTTAGAACAGTTAATAATTTAAGAAAGAGTAGAGGTACAGAGAGGAACATCAAGTGCATGTATACTAATGCCAGAAGCCTCGCCAACAAAATGGACGAATTAGAACTAATGTTGTTGGAGCATAATTATGACATGGTGGGGATATCTGAAACGTGGCTGGATGAGAGCCAAGACTGGGCTGTTAACTTGCAGGGCTATAGTCTGTTCAGAAATGACCGTACAGATAAGCGAGGGGGAGGGGTGTGTCTATATGTAAAATCGTCCTTAAAACCCATCCGGCGTGATAATATAGGTGAATTTAATGAAAATGTAGAATCCCTGTGGGTGGAGATAAGGGGAGGGGGAAAAATAATAAATTACTGATAGGGGTTTGTTATAAATCTCCAAAAATAATGGAAGCAATGGAGAATATCCTCGTAAAGCAAATAGATGAATCTGCGACTCAAGGAGAAGTCATTATTATGGGGGACTTCAACTACCCTGAAATAGATTGGGGAACAGAAATCTGCAGTGCCAGCAAAGGTAATCGTTTTTTGACAACTATGAGAGACAATTACCTTTCACAGCTGGTTCAGGACCCAACAAGAAGGGGGGCACTGCTAGACCTAATATTAACCAACAGGCCAGACCGCATAGCAAATATAAGGGTTGGGGGTTACTTGGGAAATAGCGATCACAAAATAATAAGTTTTCATGTATCCTTTAAAAAGATGTGTAGTAGAGGGGTTACAAGGACACTAAACTTCAGGAGGGCAAATTTCCAACGGATGAGAGAGGATCTTGGGGCAATTAAATGGGACGATATCCTGAGACACAAAAATACACAAAGAAAATGGGAGACATTTATTAGCATCCTGGATAGGACCTGTGCACAGTATATACTGTATGGGAATAAACAAACCAGAAATAGGAGGAAAACAATATGGCTAAATAGAGCTGTAAGGGGCGCAATAAGTGACAACAAGAAAGCATTTAGAGAATTAAAGGAAGTAGGTAGTGAGGAGGCATTAAATAAATACAAAAAATTAAATAAATTCTGTAAAAAGCAAATCAAGGCAGCAAAGATTGAGACAGAAAGACTCATTGCCAGAGAGAGTAAAAATAATCCCAAAATATTCTTTAACTACATAAATAGTAAGAAACTAAAAAATGATAGTGTTGGCCCCCTTAAAAATAGTCTGGGTGAAATGGTGGATGAGGATGAGGAGGAAAAAGCCAATATGCTAATTGACTATTTTTCATCAGTATTTACACAAGAAAATCCCATGGCAGACAAAATGACTAGTGATAAAAATTCCCAATTAAATGTCACCGGCTTAACCCAGCAGGAAGTGCGGCGGCGTCTAAAAATCACTAAAATTGACAAATCTCCGGGCCCAGATGGGATACACCCTCGAGTACTGCAAGAATTAAGTACAGTCATCGATAGACCATTATTTTTAATCTTTAAAGACTCCATGATAACAGGGTCTGTACCACAGGACTGGCGTATAGCAAATGTGGTGCCAATATTCAAAAAGGGGACAAAAACTGAACTCGGAAACTATAGGCCAGTAAGCTTAACCTCTACTGTGGGTAAAATCCTGGAGGGCATTCTTAGGGATGATATACTGGAGTATCTGAAGAGGAATAACCTCATGACCCAGTATCAGCACGGGTTTACTAGGGACCGTTCATGTCAGACTAATTTGATCAGTTTCTATGAAGAGGTAAGTTCTGGACTGGACCAAAGGAACCCAGTAGATGTAGTGTATATGGACTTTTCAAAAGCTTTTGATACGGTGCCACACAAAAGGTTGATACATAAAATGAGAATAATGGGGATAGGGGAAAATATGTGTAAGTGGGTTGAGAGCTGGCTCAGGGATAGGAAACAAAGGGTGGTTATTAATGGAGCACACTCGGACTGGGTAGCGGTTAGCAGTGGGGTACCACAGGGGTCAGTATTGGGCCCTCTTCTTTTTAACATATTTATTAATGACCTTGTAATGGACATTCAGAGTAGAATTTCAATATTTGCAGATGACACTAAACTCTGCAGGGTAATCAATACAGAGGAGGACAATTTTATATCACAGGATGATTTATGTAAACTAGAAGCTTGGGCTGATAAATGGCAAATGAGCTTTAATGGGGATAAATGTAAGGTCATGCACTTGGGTAGAAGTAATAAGATGTATAATTATGTGCTTAATTCTAAAACTCTGGGCAAAACCGTCAATTAAAAAGACCTGGGTGTATGGGTGGATGACAAACTCATATTTAGTGGCCAGTGTCAGGCAGCTGATACAAAGGCAAATAAAATAATGGGATGCATTAAAAGAGGCATAGATGCTCATGAGGAGAACATAATTGTACCTCTATACAAGTCACTAGTTCGACCACACTTAGAATACTGTGCACAGTTCTGGTCTCCGGTGTATAAGAAAGACATAGCTGAACTGGAGCGGGTGCAGAGAAGAGCGACCAAGGTTATTAGAGGACTGGGGGATCTGCAATACCAAGATAGGTTATTACACTTGGGGCTATTTAGTTTGGAAAAACGAAGACTAAGGGGTGATCTTATGTTAATGTATAAATATATGAGGGGACAGTACAAAGACCTTTCTGATGATCTTTTTAATCATAGACCTGAGACAGGGACAAGGGGGCATCCTCTACGTTTGGAGGAAAAAAGGTTTAAGCATAATAACAGACGTGGATTCTTTACTGTAAGAGCAGTGAGACTATGGAACTCTCTGCCGTATGATGTTGTAATGAGTGATTCATTACTTAAATTTAAGAGGGGACTGGATACCTTTCTGGAAAAGTATAATGTTACAGGGTATATACACTAGATTCCTTGATAGGGCGTTGATCCAGGGAACTAGTCTGATTGCCGTATGTGGAGTCGGGAAGGAATTTTTTTCCCCAATGTGGAGCTTACTCTTTGCCACATGGTTTTTTTTTGCCTTCCTCTGGATCAACATGTTAGGGCAAGTTAGGTTAGGCTATGGGTTGAACTAGATGGACTTAAAGTCTTCCTTCAACCTTAATAACTATGTAACTATGTAACTATGTAACTATATACTACGTGGGCTTTGCTATATACTATGTGGGCTGTTATATACTGCGTGGGCTGTGCTATATACTATGTTGCTGTGCTTTATACTATGTTGCTGTGCTTTATACTACGTGGGCTGTGCTATATACTACGCGGCTACTATATACTATGTGGGCTGTGTTATATACTATGTGGGCTGTGTTATATACTATGTGGCTGTGCTATACACTACGAGGGCTGTGCTATACACTACATGGCTGTGCTATATACTACGTGGGCTGTGTTATATACTATGTGGGCTGTGTTATATACTATGTGGGCTGTGTTATATACTGCATGGGCTGTGCTATATACTACGTGGGCTGTATTATATACTGCATGGGCTGTGCTATATACTAAGTGGGCTTTGTTATATACTGCGTGGGCTGTGTTATATACTGCGTGGGCTGTCCTATATAATACGTGGGCTGTGTAATATACTGTGTGGGCTGTGCTATATACTATGTGGGCTGTGCTATATACTATGTGGGCTGTGCTATATACTACGTGGGCTGTGTTATATTCTGCATAGACTGTGCTGTATACTGCGTGGGCTGGGCTATAGACTGTGTGGGCTGTGCTATATACTACGTGGGCTTTGCTATATTCTATGTGGGCTGTTATATACTGCGTGGGCTGTGCTATATACTACATTGCTGTGCTTTATACTACGTGGGCTGTGCTATATACTACGCGGCTGCTATATACTACGTGGGCTGTGTTATATACTATGTGGGCTGTGTTATACACTACGTGGCTGTGCTATACACTACGAGGGCTGTGCTATACACTACATGGCTGTGCTATATACTACGTGGGCTGTGTTATATACTATGTGGGCTGTGTTATATACTATGTGGGCTGGGTTATATACTGCATGGGCTGTGCTATATACTACGTGGGCTGTGTTATATACTGCGTGGGCTGTGCTATATACTACATGGGCTTTGTTATATACTGTGTGGGCTGTGCTATATACTACGTGGGCTGTGTTATTTTCTGCATGGGCTGTGCTGTATACTACGTGGGCTGTGTTATATGCTGCGTGGGCTGTGCTATATACTATGTGGCTGTATAATATACTACGTGGCTGTGCAATATTCTACGTGGCTGTGCTATGTACTACATGGCTGTGCTATATACTACATGGCTGTGTTATATACTACATGGCTGTGACCCCTGACGAAGGACTTAGATCCGAAACGCGCGTCGGGGTGCGCCATCTCGGGACTCGGGCTGACCCATTTGCACAGGTATATCGTATACTTCCCCCTTTACATTGCCACATTGTTATCTAGCTTCTGTTTTGGGACTGTGGCTATAATTGGCTTGCAGAGCAGTGCTTTGTATCTGCTATCATCACTCTGGCACCTGGCACTGTGCTATTTTGAAGCTTTCTAATTACTTATAATTTCCCCCATTGGTGCTGTCTGCACACTACAAGTTGCGGCCAGAACAATTCTATTATAATCTTTTCAGCTACTCATAGCATTTCCCTATTTGCGCTAATTGCACATTATCATTAGCAGTTGCACTTTATCAACAATAGTTGCACTTATTTTCCTATGCACTCCTGTATGGTTGCTGTAGCTTCCTTGCTTTTCTGTATATATTTTTGCACATCGCACTTTATGTATTTTTTGCACAATATAGTGTGAGGAGCACTTGAGTGGCTGCATATATTTCTTTTACTCTAAAAGATTTTTTTAGGAAATTGTTCTATTCACTTCTTTTTGACTTTTTAATTTTTTTGCAGTTTTGCACACATTTTCAGTCTTGGTAATAATCTTTTACCAAGTGACTTATGACACATTTACACATATCCCATTATAGTGTGGATAGGGTATATGTTCACATATATCTATAGTTGTTTCATATACATATAATCTTCACATCATATCTCATATATAGATCCTTGGCATATATATTTTACTTCTTTCTCTGGAGGTTATACGTACCTGATATTTGATTCTATGTATAAATTGGGTTAGCCTGTACCATCTCCCACATTGTTTTATTTATGAGTTACTATTGTCCTGTTGTGCGCACAATTGTTGAAATTTGTATTTTATAATTATTAGTCACTAGTCACTGGCACAAAAATATACACATAGATATATCTTTTTATGCGATCTTATTAATTATTGGTATACAGTGATTGGTACATCTGTGGTTGTTGTCTAATTACATGGCTGTGCTATATACTATGTAGCTGTGCTATATACTAAGTGGCTGTGCTATATACTACGTGGGCTGTGCTATATACTAAGTGGGCTGTGCTAAATGTTATGTGGGCTGTGCTATACACTATGTGGGCTGAGTTATATACTGCATGGGCTGTGCTATATACTACGTGGCTGTGCTAAATACTACATGGCTGTGCAATATACTACGTGGCTGTGCTATATATTGTGTGGCTGTGTTATATACTACGTGGCTGTGTTATATACTACGTGGCTGTGTTATTTGCTATGTAGCTGTGCTATATACTAAGTGGCTGTGCTATATACTGCGTGGGCTGTGTTATATACTACGTGGGCTGTGCTATATACTTTGTGGGCTGTGTTATATACTGCATACGTGGGCTGTACAATATACTACCTGGACTGTGTTATATACTACGTGAGCTGTGCTATGTACTACATGGCTGTGCAATATACTACGTGGCTGTGCAATATGCTACGTGGCTGTGCTATATACTACGTGGCTGTGCAATATACTACGTGGGCTGTGCTATATACTGCATGGCTGTGCAATATACTACGTGGTTGTATTATATACTACATGGCTGTGCTATATACCACATAGCTGTGCTATATACTACATGGGCTGTGCAATATACTATGTGGGCTGTGCTATATTCTATGTGGTTGTGCTATATACTATGTGGCTGTGCTATATACTATGTGGCTGTGCTATATACTACATGGGCTGTGCTATATACTATGTGGCTGTGCTATATACTATGTGGCTGTGCTATATACTACATGGCTGTGTTATATACTACGTAGCTGTGCTATATACTACCTGGGCTGTGCTATATGCTACATGGGATGTGAGACTCTGTCGCCCGGGGCCCTCAAAAGCCTGGAGCTGTCCCTGGCTTCACTGATTGGTCGCGCATAGTCGGCCGCAAACAATCAGCGACAGACGGAGTCCAGCCGCGAATTGACGCGGGATTTGAACAACGGTTCACTAATTGGTCGCACCCGGCCGGCCGAATCCTGTGTATTCATTGCATCATTCTGAAATCTTCATAAATAAACTACATACAGATACTAGAATACCCGATGCATTAGAATCAGGACACCATCTAGTTTTGTAATATTCAGGAAGAAAAAGATTTTTCCACCTCCAGGAGCAAAACCGTATCAATGCATTGACATGACGGGAATCTGCAAAACTAATCATTTGCGAAATGGTTGCACGTCAGAGTTACATATGAGATTGCCAAGATGATTGTCTATAAAATGATGGTCATCTCACACTCGAAGCAGAAGTGGATGATGAGATATGGAGCCCAAAAGTCAAAGGTTCAAGACATTCTTACCCTTTTGTAAAATATTGCCTTCACCATGTGAATAAGTCTGTTGAGGTCAATGTCCCTGTAATGATAAGTTAAGGATTGCTGCATCAAACAAGGTTTACGTCATCACTATATGAGCGAAGCTCTGCTAAAATATCCCCCAAAATCTAATGGAGCTTTTCCAGCTTCTACCGAACATTTATTCATCATCACATTTCTTAATGCAAAGAGAAAGTTATTCATGCAAAATGGGTATTTTATACACAGGTTCAAAGTGACCCAGTATAAATCCAGAGAAATTTTATTATTTTTCCATGTCATACCGAATTTTGGTTTGTTATATTCGACACCTGCTGCAAGCTTCATTGTGCTGGTGGCTTTTCAATTCAAAGAATTGCCTGCACCAGGTGGGAAGTAAAATCTATCTGTGGATGTCCCATCTTTGTTCAAATATTGCAAATTGCCAAATTTCCATAATCACTTTCGACCATTGTTATTCCCGCTGGGCTGTGATTTTGTAATGGCTGAAAGTCTGATAAAGGGAAAGAAACAAGAAGATCTACTGTATAGAAACAGCAGGAACAGCCTCTGTTATACCTGAAACTACGTAGAACCTTTTTTTAAGGTGCTATGTTTCTGCAATTCATTGTTCACAGTTACTATTTCATTGCATTACATATCTTAAAAAGGAAAAAAGTAAAAATAAAAAAATATGAAAAAAGTCCACCAATCACTGATATTTGTGTGTGGATAGAATCCTGCTAGATGAAAGGAGTGCGCTAATGGAAGAAGAACTAGGGAAGTGGAGGTATTTCTGCACCATGTGATCTAAGGTAAATTGGATTATGAAGGGTACTTTTGATTAACAGCAAAAAAAACTGTAAAAAAATATAAATCCAACAGTAATAGAAAAAATAGTGATGAAAATAGCAACTACAACAGTAAAAACACTACAAGAATGATAACATTAATAGCAAGTAGACTGCAATAGTCACAAGAGTCAGAGCAACAGTCATTGAATCATCAACAACGATCATTACATTAGAAGGCACCAACATAAACATCTTCTGCAGCAACAAAAGGCACAGCAACTAATAATATCACATTAGGAACAGCAATGGCCAGTAACAATTGAAGCCATAACAGCCAAAACAAACACATCAAAAAACAGTTAAAAACCCCCATAAAAAACAACAATAGGCACAACAATAAAAAGTGCAAATAGGCACATCAATGGCAGAAGAATTTTGGCAGACACAGCAGCATTAGAAACAGCAACAGGCACAACAACAGCAGCAAGAAAAATAATAGCTGCAGTAACAGTCATGACAGTTGCAGCAATGACCACAACAAAAAATAAAACACAATAGTCAAAACATTCAGAATCACATGCAAAACCAAATCAAATGTGTTAACAACAATGGCAGAAGGCACAGCAGTCATACTAAACAGCAGCCGCAACAGTCACAGGAGTTTCCATAATAACTACAAAAGTAATAAAAAAGTCAAAGGATCAAAAATTCAGTTTCATGACTAAGAGCTGAGAAGCAACCATTCGTATCATATAACAAAAACAACGGTCAGGGCAACCATGACAGTCACAACAAAAAAGCATACGAAAAAATATAATAGCCTAAAGACAAATACAGTATCAGGATCTGTAACAGAAAGGGCAACAGGCAAAACAACTCTGAGAGCAAAAAGTAAGTAGTAGCTGCATCAAACATTGTTAAGGACTGGCGGAACGCACCGAGTAAAGAGTGAGATGATATTTGATGCGTTCGCAGTCCGGGGTCCACCGTGCAGGAGAGAACCTGCTGCTGGCAAATGGCGGCACTATATGGCGGTAGAAGCAAACTCTGTTACTTCACAGAATCACCTATAAAGAAAGCACTGTGTCCTGTTTAGCTCACAGGAGTACACAGCAACTGCCGAGCATATAGCAGTCAGTGGTCACGCAGTCAAAGAGGCAATCATACAATCTCATCACTGGAGGAGCCGTTATTCTAGTGGCTTATTTCAGCCGGGGCTCTAAATTCATACACACAATCTCCTCACCGGAGGTGCCGGTATTCTGGTGACTTATTTCAGCCGGGGCCCTGAATACACACATGTATGAATACATTGGCGCAAAACTCATGACATGAATTGATACTAGCGCATTGCCATGCGGTCATGCGAACCTTTTATAGCTGCAGCAAGTACAGGACCTTCCCAGATGGACCAATGGGAGGCTGCCACAGAACTTGAGCAACTTCAGGACCTTCCTAGAGGACCAATGGGATTTGCTGCAGTATCTAAGCATGTGACCCCCGATTTCCAACGAGAGATCTTACCCTGGGCATGCTCAGAAGGGGAAAAGCAGGACTTAGTCCCAAAAGCGTCTGCTCGCCGCTGCCCAGCACTGGCTACAATGGCAGAAGCTGGAAAGGCAGCTGTAACCCTTTGCACAGTGTCAGACTGAACGAGACGATGGGACTAACGTCTTCGCTGGGCAGACTCCACTGCGGCAGGAGAAGAATGGGAGACCGCAGCGGAGATGGCCCGAGATTCCCCCTGTGCAGAGGCAGAAACTTGACCCCTAACAACATATTCACAAAATCACCCATAAAAAACAAAACAGTGGCAACCAAAAATTTAGCAACAACCACCCACAAAACTACAACAATTACAGCAACAACACATGTCACAATAATTTAAGAAATTGTCCACCACTTGGAAAACCCCTTTTCATACCCCAGACTTGGCCTCATTAAAATAAAAAAGCTTATACTCACCTCCCGTGTCGGCGCCATTTAAGTGGTGTCGGCACTCGTATTCCTGGGTCCCTTGTGTGGTTGTGACACATTGCCTGATGCCCAATCAGCGCTGGTGTCACTGTTTCCACCTTCAGACAAATCAAACATCAAGAAGAGGTCAGGGCTGTGGCTGCCTTCTCATTTCCTCCTATGGTTCGATTTGTCCAAAGGAGGAAACAGTGACACCAACACCAGCATTGGGCGCCAGGCTGCCGTGCAATAACAATCGCACGAGAACCGCAATAACAAAAAGCACAACAACCACAAACCCTAACATTCAAAACTCTGAAAAAAAAACATCAACAATGAAAGCGGGCATTACAACCTTAACAGCAAGAACAAAATAACAGTCACATGAATAATTGCAATGGTACCCATCACTGCCACAGTAACAAACAAAAACAACAAACAAAGCACCAATAACCAATCAAAACTATTCAACCACAGCAGCAATAGAAACAAGAAACATGACATCCATAGTATCAGCTATAAGATCAACAGAAGCTGTAAAAGTCACAGTAACAGTGACCAACAGCAACAGCCATAAGGACCACTGGTGTAACGTTTAGAACAAGAACAGGCACAAAAAAAAGCTACAATCATAACTACAACCACAACCCAATAAAAGTCAGTCTAGACAGAGCGGCCTTTTTCTGAAATGATCTCCCCACAAATACTCTATGCCAGTGTTCCCCAACTTCGGTCCTCAAGAGCCACCAACAGGTTATGTTTTCAGTATCTCCTTAGTGTTGCACAGGTGATAATTCCATCACCTGTGCAATACTAAGGAAATGCTGAAAACATGACCTGTTGATGGCTCTTGAGGACCAGAGTTGGGGAACACTGCTCTATGCAATAGAATCCATAGAGGATACACGCAGAAGTTTGAGAATTTAAGCCCTATTCCAGCTGGTTAAAAAGCTGTCTGCACCAGGATTAGTAGCATTTTACTCTCTTATATAGCACCATTAATTCCATTGCTCTTTACAAACGTCATCATTACTGTCCCTATTGGGGATCCAAATCTAAATTCCATATTGTATATTTATGGAGTGTGCAAGAAACCAGAGTACCAAGAGGAAAACCATGCATATGTAATTAAATTGCTTATGAATGGGGCAAACCTAATCTGAATGGGCCCTAACCTGGGTGACCATGTTTATAGCTACAGTGGCACCCCTAATCATAGTGGATAAAAGGCAACCACAGGAGATGACCATGTTGTTACTCAAAAAAATAATAACTACACAAAGACCAAAAACTATATTAGCGTCATACGATGACTACAAGTGACGTTCTTTCTGATGGAGTCGTTCACTTTTCCAGTCTTTTCCATTTGGCCCAGACCGCCATGACAGCTTCTTCCAGCCACAACTCGTCTGCAGAGTCTACAGCAGGGACATATTGACTTCTCACATTTCTAGAACCGTTCCTGATCTATTCCTAACCTCCATAAACTGAGGTTTGTTGAGGTTTAGACTCTTTATTCCATCCCATCTTTTCGGCCGATCCCTATATTGAGCCAGGTTGACTTGTTAGATATGAATGCAACGTGAGAAAGGTGTTCTGTTCTGATCATTTTCCTTTAAGTCTCTGAGTCATTTGCCTGTATTAGCATATTGTGGAATTTTGTTTTTTTGGTCTTGGCTGAACCACATAATGAGAACATTTTTGTTGATGTAATGTTTCCATAGAAACAAAAAAATGTGCAAAAAATATGTTCACGGATTGATGTGAGAAGTCTACAGCGGGAGAGAAATATTTAAGGAGGCTCCGATAGTCTAGAGCAAGGCTCCATTGTTTTCCATTGTGTCTGCACATAGTTTGGGACAATACGTAAATCTTAAAAAAAAGGTTTCAGTTTCATTAACCCCATTAAATACCACATGTGAAGCGCTGCATGACGAACATGTTTCCTGGTGATATTTCGAGAGATTAGACAGTAAAATTAATTTGTTTGATTTATAGTGAGTCAATATTTTTCAAAAAGTTTTTAGAAATAGATTGCATAATTTGACATTATACCCTATTGACATGATCATTTGCTTTGATCAACAGTTGAACAATTGGGGTGAAGGCCAGGAAGACAGAAACTCTCTTAACATGCACTTTGAAGGTAAGAGAGCAGGTGCAAAAGTATGTATAGTTTAGGGAAAAAATTAATTCAGACTTTTATGATTATGGGTTTAAAGAGGTTGTCCAGAACCTTAGCATTGATGGCCTATCCTTAGAGTAGGTCATCAATGTCTGGTCGGTGAGGGTGCGACACTTGGCAGCCCCACTAATCAGCTGTTCCCAGTGTTGGGATCAGCCGGAGCTGCTCAGTTCCGGAGCTGCACAATGCATCCCCTTTGACCTTATGGTGTCTGCGGCCAAAACATCTGCCACCTATTCAATTCACATGGCCGTGGCATCTCCTACATCAACGGGAACAACTGGTCGGTGGAGGATTCGGGTGTCGTGTTCCCACTGATCAGACATTGATGACTTATCCCAAGGATGGGCCATCCATGTCGAAGTCCAGAACAACCTGTTTAAAAGTCCGATGGGTGGTTCTACTCTTTGACAGCTTTGCTTGTATGACTATGCGGTCAAGTAGTTTTCAATCCCTAAGTAGGAATGTCCTACCGGCCTTCTCAACACAGAAAGTGTAAAGATTTCAGTAAATAAAATGCCACCTCAAGAAAGACTATATCTTTAATAGCCCAACCCAGTGGACTCTTAAGACAAGAAAAAGTTTTCATTATCTTTTTCACAAAATTGGATATCAATCTGCTCAGCTCCTTCTGTCCTGTAACTTACTGGCCACAGGTCGGGCCGCCTATGTAAAGTAATAGGTCCATTTTAATTAAAGATCTGTTTGTTGCACAGAAAAATGTTACATAAAGGACTCGCTCAAATTTGTCAGAATCCAAGTATTTTGTCGTTCATTGTGCTAGTATTTTAAGCTGTCACTTTGCTGGATTCTGTTTTAAGACCGGGAGAGGTTAGGAAAATAAAAAGATATGTCCCATCACCACAAGTCAGCGCGTGGTCCTCTGCATGGGCTCACTCCCTCTAGCTCTGGTCTTCTCTTTAGTTTACACTTTTCGGCATCCCTGGCACTGACTAAGTGTCATGCGACCTCATGACTTCACTTAGGTCTAGTCTATGCCTGAGGCACTGAATAGTGAACACAGAAGAGAAGAAGACCAGAGCCAAAAGGCTCCAGTCAGTTGAGGACTTAATAGAGAGTTCTTGCTTCCAGAAAGGTGAGTCAAAATTTTATTACATTTTTTTACTGGCAATTAGGCAATTTTTAATTCTTATTGAATAAATTTTCTGGGAATCAGTACTCCCCCAGAATTTGAGTCAAACTGCTAAAAACAAAATTTCTTCAGTTTTGATCTCTAGCTCTGATCTCCACTAATCTGAAGAAAGGAGAAGTTCCAACATAAGTTCGACTCTGTTGCTTCTCAGCCTTTGCATAGTTATGCTTCATAAAAATGGATTCACGGGTAGATGATCGACACTAACATTCTACTTCTCTGATGGACATAGGGAAGCTTTTTTCTGATTCCAATGTTCTTAGCTTGACCCAAAACTAATTTTGGTTCTTGATAGACAATTCAGTGTAGTTACAGTAGGCTGATTTCAAACTTCCAACATTGATGGTCCGAGAATGGACCGACTTATATGTGGCTATTGAGCTCAGGTCAACATACTTTTAGCTGGTCCCGACATGGCAGTCAGTACTCGGACCGAGAATGTTGGAAGTGTGAAACCGACTTTGCTTGTCCAAAGATAATATTCTCGTCACTTAGTTGCCATCAAATAGTTGCCATCAACAAGAGGAACTGTGATGGTTTACTTTGGGGAGCCATCAGGACTCATTTGATTGAGGATCCAGTGATTCAGAAACAAAACCGATCCCAAACGCGTCAGTTGCTCTGGTTCGGAGATTGCAATCAGTGCTTGGACTGAAAATGTTAAGACTGCGAAACCGGCTTTGCATGCCCAAAATACAATTCTCATTACTTATCCTTGCCATCAAGGAGAGGAACTATGATTATTTACTTGAGGAGCCATGAGAACTTGCATGATTAAGGATCCAATGATTAAGGAGCATAACCGATCCGAAACGCATCAGTTACTGCTCTTTCAGATCTTGAAGTCAGTACTTGGATGGAGAATGTCGGAAGCATGAAACCGACTTTGCGAGTCCAAAGATAACATTCTCACCACTTATGGTCATCAATCATCAACGAGATGAATTATGTTGAATTACATGAAGACCGTTAAGGACTTACATGATTAAGTACCCAATGATTAAGAAGCAAAACAGATCTGAAAAGTGTTTGCGTCTTTATCTGGATTATTTCTATATAGATTTCTCAATAAAACCAAAAAAAAAGACTTGGGTACATTTCCGCAATGTGGTCTAGGTGCAATGGTTAATAATAAAACGTGACTGTATGCCAAAAAAGAAAAAAATACAACAAAAACAAAGATTTTCACATGGAAAACAATGTGAACCTATAATGTTTCATCAGATTATATCAGGAATTATCCCAACCATTTAGATGAAAACCATATGCATCCCATTCGTAATGCACGGAATAATCGCGGGCTCTGCCGGGAATTCTTGACTTTTCGTTTGCCTGTTGCTTTTGGATCAAACTTTAGACCACAGTTTTGCAAGCAAATCAATACGGAGTCATACAACAGACCATTAAGTCTAATGTGAAAACTAAACAATATCAGATTTTACAGCTAACATCACTCGACTCCACTGGTGACTACACGCCAGCTGTGCCTCTGCATTAAAATGGATATTCGCCATCTCCTGGGATCTTGAGCATGAAAAACATCCCACTTGCACATTACTTAAGACTATTTGGCTGTTGTGAATGATTCAGAACACAATTGGGAAATGATATGACCTGAATGTGGCCCTGCGATATGATCCACACGTAGGAACCGCCCAAAACAGAGAGTCATGTTTATTATAGGGCGTTACTGAACTGGATTTACAAAAAAAACTTCCCATAAACAGTCATGCTGAAATACCTTCTATTGTTCAACAATAGTTTTTTTTTTTAATATTTAAGTTTGTTTTAATGGCATAAGATAGGAAAAATTATTTAAAAAATGTTTTGATATTCCAACTTTTAAACACTAGGGGGAGTGTCTGCTGAAATTTGCCATGAAATCTAGCGTACTACCAGCTCGCATTACGACTGCAGTAAATGTGGGCGGGATTTGCTCACATGCGCGTGATGTCACTACTCCCCTCCCCTTCTGGGCGTTTCCAAAAGGATAAAAGTAGGATAAAGTGATACTGAGTTGTGGACCCAGTAACTGAGGCTGGTATATTCTAGCTTTCCTGTTGAGGCGAAAGTTTAAATGACACCATACCCCACAGTGCAGTCCAAGCCTGCAGTGAATAAACACTATTGTTTTTTGGTGGACATGTTAATGGTATCATATGTGATGGGATGGAATGCGTCTCAGCAGTCAGTATCACACAGGAAAGGATTAGATACACAGTTTAGCAGTCAGTATCACACATGATAGGATTAGATACACGGCTAAGCAGATAGTATCACACAGGAAAGGATTAGATACACGGCTGAGCAGATAGTATCACACAGGATAGGATTAGATACACAGTTTAGCAGTCAGTATCACACATGATAGGATTAGATACACGGCTAAGCAGATAGTATCACACATGATAGGATTAGATACACGGCTGAGCAGATAGTATCACACAGGAAAGGATTAGATACACAGTTTAGCAGTCAGTATCACACATGATAGGATTAGATACACGGCTGAGCAGATAGTATCACACAGGATAGGATTAGATACACGGCTGAGCAGATAATATCACACATGATAGGATTAGATACATGGCTGAGCAGACAGTATCACACATGATAGGATTAGATACACGGCTGAGCAGATAGTATCACACATGATAGGATTAGATACACGGCTGAGCAGATAGTATCACACAGGATAGGATTAGATACATGGCTGAGCAGATAGTATCACACAGGATAGGATTAGATACACGACTGAGCAGATAGTATCACACATGATAGGATTAGATACACGACTGAGCAGACAGTATCACACAGGATAGGATTAGATACATGGCTGAGCAGATAGTATCACACAGGATAGGATTAGATACACGGCTGAGCAGATAGTATCACACAGGATAGGATTAGATGCACGGCTGAGCAGATAGTATCACACAGGATAGGATTAGATACACGGCTGAGCAGATAGTATCACACAGGATAGGATTAGATACACGGCTGAGCAGATAGTATCACACAGGATAGGATTAGATACACGGCTGAGCAGATAGTATCACACAGGATAGGATTAGATACACGGCTGAGCAGACAGTATCACACAGGATAGGATTAGATACACGGCTGAGCAGATAGTATCACACAGGATAGGATTAGATACACGGCTGAGCAGATAGTATCACACAGGATAGGATTAGATACACGGCTGAGCAGATAGTATCACACAGGATAGGATTTGATACACAGCTGAGCAGATAGTATCACACATGATAGGATTAGATACACGGCTGAGCAGATAGTATCACACATGATAGGATTAGATACACGGCTGAGCAGATAGTATCACACATGATAGGATTAGATACACAGCTGAGCAGATAGTATCACACATGATAGGATTAGATACACGGCTAAGCAAATAGTATCACACATGATAGGATTAGATATACGGCTAAGCAAATAGTATCACACATGATAGGATTAGATACACGGCTGAGCAGATAGTATCACACATGATAGGATTAGATACACAGGTGAGCAGATAGTATCACACAGGATAGGATTAGATACACGGCTCAGCAGACAGTTTCACACAGGATAGGATTAGATACACGGCTGAGCAGACAGTATCACACATGATAGGATTAGATACACGGCTGAGCAGACAGCATCACACAGGATAGGATAAGATACACGGCTGAGCAGAGAGTATCACACAGGATAGGATTAGATACACGGCTGAGCAGACAGTATCACACAGGATAGGATTAGATACACGGCTCAGCAGACAGTTTCACACAGGATAGGATTAGATACACGGCTGAGCAGACAGTATCACACATGATAGGATTAGATACACGGCTGAGCAGACAGTATCACACAGGATAGGATTAGATACACGGCTGAGCAGATAGTATCACACATGATAGGATTAGATACACAGCTGAGCAGATAGTATCACACATGATAGGATTAGATACACAGCTCAGCAGACAGTATCACACAGGATAGGATTAGATACACGGCTCAGCAGACAGTTTCACACAGGATAGGATTAGATACACGGCTGAGCAGAGAGTATCACACATGATAGGATTAGATACACGGCTGAGCAGACAGTATCACACATGATAGGATTAGATACACGGCTGAGCAGATAGTATCACACATGATAGGATTAGATACACAGCTGAGCAGATAGTATCACACATGATAGGATTAGATACACAGCTCAGCAGACAGTATCACACAGGATAGGATTAGATACACGGCTAAGCAAATAGTATCACACATGATAGGATTAGATACACGGCTGAGCAGATAGTATCACACATGATAGGATTAGATACACAGCTGAGCAGATAGTATCACACAGGATAGGATTAGATACACGGCTCAGCAGACAGTTTCACACAGGATAGGATTAGATACACAGCTCAGCAGAGAGTATCACACATGATAGGATTAGATACACGGCTGAGCAGACAGTATCACACAGGATAGGATAAGATACACGGCTGAGCAGACAGTATCACACAGGATAGGATTAGATACACGGCTGAGCAGACAGTATCACACATGATAGGATTAGATACACGGCTGAGTAGACAGTATCACACAGGATAGGATTAGATACACGGCTGAGCAGACAGTATCACACAGGATAGGATTAGATACACGGCTGAGTAGACAGTATCACACAGGATAGGATTAGATACACGGCTGAGCAGACAGTATCACACAGGATAGGATTAGATACACGGCTGAGCAGACAGTATCACACAGGATAGGATTAGATACACGGCTGAGCAGACAGTATCACACAGGATAGGATTAGATACACGGCTGAGCAGACAGTATCACACATGATAGGATTAGATACACGGCTGAGCAGACAGTATCACACAGGATAGGATTAGATACACGGCTGAGCAGACAGTATCACACAGGATAGGGTTAGATACACGGCTGAGCAGACAGTATCACACATGATAGGATTAGATACACAGCTGAGTAGACAGTATCACACAGGATAGGATTAGATACACGGCTCAGCAGACAGTATCACACATGATAGGATTGGATACACGGCTGAGCAGACAGTATCACACAGGATAGGATTAGATACACGGCTGAGTAGACAGTATCACACAGGATAGGATTAGATACACGGCTGAGTAGACAGTATCACACAGGATAGGATTAGATACACGGCTGAGTAGACAGTATCACACAGGATAAGATTAGATACACGGCTGAGCAGACAGTATCACACATGATAGGATTAGATACACGGCTGAGCAGACAGTATCACACAGGATAGGATTAGATGCAGTAAGCACTAGTGTTGAGCATTCCGATACCGCAAGTATCGGGTATCGGCCGATACTTGCGGTATCGGAATTCCGATACCGAGATCCGATATTTTTGTGATATCGGGTATCGGT
Organism: Ranitomeya imitator; assembly: GCF_032444005.1. Taxonomy (NCBI): domain Eukaryota; kingdom Metazoa; phylum Chordata; class Amphibia; order Anura; family Dendrobatidae; genus Ranitomeya; species Ranitomeya imitator. The sequence goes on along the minus strand of NC_091287.1, from coordinate 541,844,291 downwards.
ATCGGAAGTGTAAAATAAAGAATTAAAATAAAAAATATTGTTATATTCACCTCTCCGGCGGCCCCTGGACATCAGCGGGAGGATCCGGCGTCCGGCACGGCTTCTTTCTTCAAAATGCGCGCCTTCAGGACCTGTGGTATGACGTCCCGGCTTCTGATTGGTCGCGTGCCGCCCATGTGACCGCCACGCGACCAATCAGAAGCCGCGACGTCATTCCTCAGCTAAAGTCCTAGAATAAGCGCCTTTTAGGACCTGAGGAATGACGTCGCGGCTTCTGATTGGTCGCGTGGCGGTCACATGGGCGGCACGCGACCAATCAGAAGCCGGGACGTCATTCCACAGGTCCTGAAGGCGCGCATTTTGAAGAAAGAAGCCGTGCCGGATGCCGGATCCTCCCACTGATGTCCAGGGGCCGCCGGAGAGGTGAATATAACAATATTTTTTATTTTAATTCTTTATTTTACACTTTAATATGGATCCCAGGGCCTGAAGGAGAGTTTCCTCTCCTTCAGACCCTGGGATCCATGAGGATACATTCCGATACTTGATGTCCCATTGACTTGTATTGGTATCGGATATCGGTATCGGCGATATCCGATATTTTTCGGGTATCGGCCGATACTATCCGATACCGATACTTTCAAGTATCGGACGGTATCGCTCAACACTAGTAAGCACCGATCTGGTCAGCAGCGCTGCGGTAGTGACTTCATCCAACTGTGAGTCTATGTCACTTGATGAAATTACAGCCGTAGTTCTGGTGCCCAGACCTGTGCTCACTGGTAATGACTGATCTGAGCCCAGCAATGACATGGTGGCTCTGCTCAGATCACGGTCATTACAGTTGACTGAGGGACACCTTCAGCTGTGAATCGATATTTGGGAGTGTGCCTAATTCGCAGCTGATAGCACCACATAATAGGAATGGGGTTGGATGCCATATTTGCTCTGTGTAAGTGTCGTACTCCTACAGTTACTTACCAGCAAATAAAAATGGCAGCCCCCAGTACCCGAGTTGGATAATTTAAAAAAATATACACATCACATCATTTACAACTAAACTTAACAAAAATTCCACATATTAAAAAAATGCATATTCCCTTTAAATTGATTGACATGTGAAGATGCATGGACATTCTTAAAAGAATAAACTAAGGCCTTGTGACCCTCTGTAGCCTCTGCGAATTCAGTGCTGGGCAGTCTAGTGATCTCCCTCAGGAAGGGCAGCAGAGATGCCCCATGCTCCGGTCACCCGACCACTGAGGCCCGGGATTGACTGCAATTATCAAGGGTCTGAAATGGCGAGTGCTCAGACTGAAGATGCATCTTTCTACCCATCCAACCACTGGAGCCAATCATAGACCTCAGTAGTTGGATGACATAAGAATGGGACAGCACTGCTTCTCGCCATGGTGCAGACCACTGGACGGCTCCACCATGAATCCACTGAGGTTAAAGAGGGTGAGTGTACGTTATTTGTGTTTAAAAAATCCGAATTTTATTTTTACGCTATTGACATCCCCTTTAAGGAACTTTTTGCCAGAGTACAATTACAGATGTGTTCTTCCTTTTCTGTTCTATTGGCTCAAAATAATCAATCTAAAGGGTTTATTTGCTTGTGTCAAACATTTAGTAAATTTGTATTGTGCGATATTGAAGTCCTTTCCTTATTATCCTCCTTTTGGGACAATATTGTAACATGTATTTTGGACTAAACATCATTTTTTGCCTGTGGATTCTATTATAAATTGTTGTTGCATCATTTGCCCTCTATGGCCTCTGTTTTGCACTGTCTATTCGTGGCTGTAGAATGAGTTCACTGAGAATCTATCAGTGAACGGTTTCTACTAGGGATGAGTGAACATGCTCATTGATTCTCAGACATCACTCGAGTTTCTGGGTGCTCAGATGTGCTCAGCTCTCCGCAAGCAATAGAAGGTGCTCACAGATGAAACTCTAATCCCTGCCTGTCATGATTAGAGACTATTACACATCCAATAAGTATGGAAATTGCCTGAGACTCACTCTACTGCCATAGGCATCTTGGTAGTGGCAATACTATGCTTGGCATCATGGATTATAAAAGGACAGGTGCCGCCCGTTCCTTCTAAGGGCTAATCCAGTGCTTTGCTGTTAGTATCACATACATTTTGCTTTTAGCCTAGGGAAGGACAGTTGCAGGAGCGGGGAGAGTGGCAGAATACAGCATCTAGTCAGGGATTAGGGTTTGCAATCACTAAATCATGAGCAGATATACCGCCGGTTCAACCAGTGTGCCTGCACTGGGGCTCGGAGGCTCTGGGGACCCTGCAGGGTGGCTAATAATGAGGGCAATCTGGCCAGTTTATCCAGCCCCGAGGCTCCAGTGGGACCCTGGCCAGATTGCCCTCATGTGCGGCGAGCAGGGAATGGATCCGTCCTGCTTCCTGTCCGCGATTCCTGTGTCACAAAGCAGCGGCTGCAGAGAGGTGAATGGTGCTGTGTGTGTGTGTATGCAGAAAGGTACCGTGTGTGTGTGTGTCTGTGTGTGTGTGTGTGTATGTGCAGAGAGGTGAATGGTGCTGTGTGTGTCTGTGTGTGTGTGTATGCAGAAAGGTACCGTGTGTGTGTGTGTCTGTGTGTGTGTCTGTGTGTGTGCAGAGAGGTGAATGGTGCTGTGTGTGTCTCTGTGTGTGTGTATGCAGAAAGGTACCGTGTGTTTGTGTGTCTGTGTGTGTGTCTGTGTGTGTGCAGAGAGGTGAATGGTGCTGTGTGTGTGTGTATGCAGAAAGGTACCATGTGTGTGTGTGTCTGTGTGTGTGTCTGTGTGTGTGCAGAGAGGTGAATGGTGCTGTGTGTGTCTCTGTGTGTGTGTGCAGAGAGGTGAATGGTGCTGTGTGTGTGTGTATGCAGAAAGGTACCGTGTGTGTGTGTGTCTGTGTGTGTGTGTGTGTATGTGCAGAGAGGTGAATGGTGCTGTGTGTGTCTGTGTGTGTGTGTATGCAGAAAGGTACCGTGTGTGTGTGTGTCTGTGTGTGTGTGTGTGTGTGTATGTGCAGAGAGGTGAATGGTGCTGTGTGTGTCTGTGTGTGTGTGTATGCAGAAAGGTACCGTGTGTGTGTGTGTGTCTGTGTGTGTGTCTGTGTGTGTGCAGAGAGGTGAATGGTGCTGTGTGTGTCTGTGTGTGTGTGTATGCAGAAAGGTACCGTGTGTGTGTGTCTGTGTGTGTCTGTGTGTGTGCAGAGAGGTGAATGGTGCTATGTGTGTCTGTGTGTGTGCAGAGAGGTGAATGGTGCTGTTTGTGTCTGTGTGTATGCAGAGAAGTGAATGGTGCTGTGTGTGTGTGTGTATGCAGAAAGGTACCGTGTGTGTGTGTATGCAGAGAGGTGAATGGCGCTGTGTGTGTCTGTGTGTGTGTGTGTGTGTGCAGAGAGGTGAATGGTGCTGTGTGTGTCTGTGTGTGTGTGTGTGTGCAGAGAGGTGAATGGTGCTGTGTGTGTCTGTGTGTGTGTGTGTGTGCAGAGAGGTGAATGGTGCTGTGTGTGTGTGTATGCAGAGAGGTGAATGGTGCTGTGTGTTTCTGTGTCTGTGTGTATGCAGAGAGGTGAATGGTGCTGTGTGTGTCTGTGTGTATGTCTATGTATATGCAGAGAGGTGTATAGTGCTGTGTGTGTCTGTGTGTGTGTGTGTGTGTGTGTATGCAGAGAGGTGAATGGTGCTGTGTGTGTCTGTGTGTGTGTGTATGCAGAAAGGTACCGTGTGTGTGTATGCAGAGAGGTGAATGGTGATGTGTGTGTCTGTGTGTGTGTATGCAGAGAAGTGAATGGTGCTGTGTGTGTCTGTGTGTATGTCTATGTATATGCAGAGAGGTGAATGGTACTGTGTGTGTCTTAATGTATGTGTATGTTTATGCAGGGTGGTGAGTGGTGCTGTGTGTGTTTGTGTGTATGTGTGTGCAGAGAGGTGAATGGTGCTATGTGTGTCTGTGTGTGTGCAGAGAGGTGAATGGTGCTGTTTGTGTCTGTGTGTATGCAGAGAAGTGAATGGTGCTGTGTGTGTGTGTGTATGCAGAAAGGTACCGTGTGTGTGTGTATGCAGAGAGGTGAATGGCGCTGTGTGTGTCTGTGTGTGTGTGTGTGTGTGCAGAGAGGTGAATGGTGCTGTGTGTGTCTGTGTGTGTGTGTGTGTGTGTGTGTGTGTGTGCAGAGAGGTGAATGGTGCTGTGTGTGTCTGTGTGTGTGTGTATGTGTATGCAGAGAGGTGAATGGTGCTGTGTGTGTCTGTGTGTGTGTGTGTGTGTGTGCAGAGAGGTGAATGGTGCTGTGTGTGTGTGTATGCAGAGAGGTGAATGGTGCTGTGTGTTTCTGTGTCTGTGTGTATGCAGAGAGGTGAATGGTGCTGTGTGTGTCTGTGTGTATGTCTATGTATATGCAGAGAGGTGTATAGTGCTGTGTGTGTCTGTGTGTGTGTGTGTGTGTGTGTGTGTGTGTATGCAGAGAGGTGAATGGTGCTGTGTGTGTCTGTGTGTGTGTGTATGCAGAAAGGTACCGTGTGTGTGTATGCAGAGAGGTGAATGGTGATGTGTGTGTCTGTGTGTGTGTATGCAGAGAAGTGAATGGTGCTGTGTGTGTCTGTGTGTATGTCTATGTATATGCAGAGAGGTGAATGGTACTGTGTGTGTCTTAATGTATGTGTATGTTTATGCAGGGTGGTGAGTAGTGTTGAGCGATACCTTCCGATATCGGAAAGTATCGGTATCGGTTTGGATCGGCCGATATTCAAAAAATATCGGATATCGCCGATACCGATACCCGATCCCAATGCAAGTCAATGGGACCAAAATATCGGAATTAAAATAAACCCTTTCTTTCCTTGTAGGTTCATTCTACCTGAAGGAAAACAACTAAGAATAATGTAGGATGTATGGGGGAGGTGGCGGAGACATTAAAGGCAATGAGGATTAGTCCAATCAAATAGAATAGCATGTTTTTTTTTTTTTTTTAAAGAAGTTCGGATTGAAAAAGATATTGAGTATGTAAATTTTTTTTATTTTGTCAGATATTGATGTTTCACTATTCCACGCCCTTCCCCTTCTTTTTTTTCTTTTTTTTTTTTTTCTTTTCCCACACTTTCATCTTCATCATCATCAGCATCCTTGACATCAACTTCTTCACCTTATTCATCTTCTTCTTCATCTTCTACCTATTTTTTTTTTTATTACATTCTTCATATTCATTTTCTTCAACTATTATTATTCTTCCTATTCTACATATTCTTTTTATTCCACTGTTATTATTCTTCCTATTCTACTTCTTCATCATATTCTCATTTGTGACAGGCATTCCCGTAGTTGTTATCTATAAAAGTTGGAAGATTACACCTTCCGTTCTGCCAGTCACAAAAGTTACATTTGTCCGCGTTCAGTTTGGCCTGCAGCATCAGGCTTTATCCAGGGGCACCACGAGGAGGAACGGACTCACCCCCATACACTGCTTAGTCTTCTTCTGCATATAATTTAGATAATATCTTTTGCTCTGATATTAAGTCTTATGCTTAATGTTCTTCTGCTCTTTGTTCTGCAGCCTCTTGTTCTTCTGCTTCTCGGTCTTCCATGTTGTCGTCTCCAGGGTCTTCGTCTCCAGTGTCGTCATCTCCGCCGTCGTCGTCTCAGCCGTCGTCGTCTCCGCCGTCGTCGTCGTCGTCGTCATCGGGGTGGTCTTCCGGGTCGTCGTCATCGGGGTGGTCTTCCGGGTTGTCGACGTTAGGGTCTTCAACTTGGAAATGTAGCAGAAGGTACAAGAAGGCTGAGAAAATGCCAAGAACCAGCTGATGGAACTGGAACTCGGATGGCTACCCGAAGGTTCAAGAGCCTATGGAACTACCGAGGACCAGCTGACGTTACTGGAACCCGGTTACTAAGCAGGAGGTACCCGTGCTAAAAAGCACTACCAAGGACCGCCTGACGTTGGCGGAACTCGGATACCCAGAAGGAGGCACCTAAGCCAAAGGCTCTGCCCGGAACCAGATGACGTTACTGGAACCAGGATGGGGAGCAGAAGGTACAAGAGCAAAAGACACTGCCGAGAACCAGCTGACGGTACTGGAACCCGGATGGGTAGCCGAATGTCCAAGAGCCAATGGAACTACCAAGGACCAGCTGACGTTACTGGAACCCGGTTACTAAGCAGGAGGTACCCGTGCCTGAAAGCACTACCAAGGACCACCTGACATTGGTGGAACTTGGATACCCAGAAGGAGGCACCTAAGCCAAAGGCTCTGCCCGGAACCAGCTGACGGTACTGGAACCAGGATGGGGAGCAGAAGGTACAAGAGCAAAAGACACTGCCGAGAACCAGCTGACGGTGCTGGAACCAGGTGGTGGACCCGAAGGCCCACAGGAGAGGAGAGAACAGCTAGGCCGCGAGGCAGCCGCAGTTACCGAACCCCAACAGTCCTACAGGGGGAGCTGGGCCTACTGGCACTACAGAACCAGCCTTGACTACCAGTTCACGCAGCCCACATAGGAAGCTCCTAAACTGGAGGCACCCTGGAGTTGGCTAACTCGACCGCCCCACGACGGGGCAAGCATAGGCGTCTCAGTGAAGTTGACACAACCCGGAAACAGCTGACGGTGCTGAAACCAGGCTTGGCACGAGGGAGTACCTGTGACAAGAACACTGCCGAGAACCAGCTGGCGGTGCTGGAACCCGGATGCGTTGCCCCAGTGTGCAAGAGCCAATGGCACGACCGAGGACCAGCTGACGGTGCTGGAACCCGGTTACTAAGCTGTAGGTGCCCGCGCTTAAAAGCACTACCAAGGACCGCCTGGCGTTGGCGGAACTCGGATACCCAGGAGGAGGCACCTAAGCCAAAGGCTCGGCCCGGAACCAGCTGACGGTGCTGGAACCAGGTGGTGGACCCCAAGGCCCACAGGAGAGGAGAGAACAGCTAGGCCGCGAGGCAGCCGCAGTTACCGAACCCCAACAGTCCTACAGGGGGAGCTGGGCCTACTGGCACTACAGAACCAGCCTTGACTACCAGTTCACGCAGCCCACATAGGAAGCTCCTAAACTGGAGGCACCCTGGAGTTGGCTAACTCGACCGCCCCACGACGGGGCAAGCATAGGCGTCTCAGTGAAGTTGACACAACCCGGAAACAGCTGACGGTGCTGAAACCAGGCTTGGCACGAGGGAGTACCTGTGACAAGAACACTGCCGAGAACCAGCTGGCGGTGCTGGAACCCGGATGCGTTGCCCCAGTGTGCAAGAGCCAATGGCACGACCGAGGACCAGCTGACGGTGCTGGAACCCGGTTACTAAGCTGTAGGTGCCCGCGCTTAAAAGCACTACCAAGGACCGCCTGGCGTTGGCGGAACTCGGATACCCAGGAGGAGGCACCTAAGCCAAAGGCTCGGCCCGGAACCAGCTGACGGTGCTGGAACCAGGTGGTGGACCCCAAGGCCCACAGGAGAGGAGAGAACAGCTAGGCCGCGAGGCAGCCGCAGTTACCGAACCCCAACAGTCCTACAGGGGGAGCTGGGCCTACTGGCACTACAGAACCAGCCTTGACTACCAGTTCACGCAGCCCACATAGGAAGCTCCTAAACTGGAGGCACCCTGGAGTTGGCTAACTCGACCGCCCCACGACGGGGCAAGCATAGGCGTCTCAGTGAAGTTGACACAACCCGGAAACAGCTGACGGTGCTGAAACCAGGCTTGGCACGAGGGAGTACCTGTGACAAGAACACTGCCGAGAACCAGCTGGCGGTGCTGGAACCCGGATGCGTTGCCCCAGTGTGCAAGAGCCAATGGCACGACCGAGGACCAGCTGACGGTGCTGGAACCCGGTTACTAAGCTGTAGGTGCCCGCGCTTAAAAGCACTACCAAGGACCGCCTGGCGTTGGCGGAACTCGGATACCCAGGAGGAGGCACCTAAGCCAAAGGCTCGGCCCGGAACCAGCTGACGGTGCTGGAACCAGGTGGTGGACCCCAAGGCCCACAGGAGAGGAGAGAACAGCTAGGCCGCGAGGCAGCCGCAGTTACCGAACCCCAACAGTCCTACAGGGGGAGCTGGGCCTACTGGCACTACAGAACCAGCCTTGACTACCAGTTCACGCAGCCCACATAGGAAGCTCCTAAACTGGAGGCACCCTGGAGTTGGCTAACTCGACCGCCCCACGACGGGGCAAGCATAGGCGTCTCAGTGAAGTTGACACAACCCGGAAACAGCTGACGGTGCTGAAACCAGGCTTGGCACGAGGGAGTACCTGTGACAAGAACACTGCCGAGAACCAGCTGGCGGTGCTGGAACCCGGATGCGTTGCCCCAGTGTGCAAGAGCCTATGGCACGACCGAGGACCAGCTGACGGTGCTGGAACCCGGTTACTAAGCTGTAGGTGCCCGCGCTTAAAAGCACTACCAAGGACCGCCTGGCGTTGGCGGAACTCGGATACCCAGGAGGAGGCACCTAAGCCAAAGGCTCGGCCCGGAACCAGCTGACGGTGCTGGAACCAGGTGGTGGACCCGAAGGCCCACAGGAGAGGAGAGAACAGCTAGGCCGCGAGGCAGCCGCAGTTACCGAACCCCAACAGTCCTACAGGGGGAGCTGGGCCTACTGGCACTACAGAACCAGCCTTGACTACCAGTTCACGCAGCCCACATAGGAAGCTCCTAAACTGGAGGCACCCTGGAGTTGGCTAACTCGACCGCCCCACGACGGGGCAAGCATAGGCGTCTCAGTGAAGTTGACACAACCCGGAAACAGCTGACGGTGCTGAAACCAGGCTTGGCACGAGGGAGTACCTGTGACAAGAACACTGCCGAGAACCAGCTGGCGGTGCTGGAACCCGGATGCGTTGCCCCAGTGTGCAAGAGCCAATGGCACGACCGAGGACCAGCTGACGGTGCTGGAACCCGGTTACTAAGCTGTAGGTGCCCGCGCTTAAAAGCACTACCAAGGACCGCCTGGCGTTGGCGGAACTCGGATACCCAGGAGGAGGCACCTAAGCCAAAGGCTCGGCCCGGAACCAGCTGACGGTGCTGGAACCAGGTGGTGGACCCCAAGGCCCACAGGAGAGGAGAGAACAGCTAGGCCGCGAGGCAGCCGCAGTTACCGAACCCCAACAGTCCTACAGGGGGAGCTGGGCCTACTGGCACTACAGAACCAGCCTTGACTACCAGTTCACGCAGCCCACATAGGAAGCTCCTAAACTGGAGGCACCCTGGAGTTGGCTAACTCGACCGCCCCACGACGGGGCAAGCATAGGCGTCTCAGTGAAGTTGACACAACCCGGAAACAGCTGACGGTGCTGAAACCAGGCTTGGCACGAGGGAGTACCTGTGACAAGAACACTGCCGAGAACCAGCTGGCGGTGCTGGAACCCGGATGCGTTGCCTTGCCTATTAAAGATTGTCTTCCTAGAGCCCCAACTAGCGGTGTTGGAGCAAAGGGTAAGCAGGGGGAGATGAGTGTAGGCCGAAGCCTGCACTGGAGGCAGCTTTGTGTCTGCGTTGCGTTTGCAGGACACTTTGCCGGCTACACACTGGGGGAACAGCTGGCGTTGCTGAACCCCACTAACACAATGGCGTGTGTTTTTATCTGTGCAGCTAGCACTTGCGGGCAAAAACTTGCGATGTTAGAGCCCGTGTTGAAGCAGGAGGAGGAGGAGAGGAGCAGAGTGTAGGCCGAAGCCTAGTTGAACCAATTTCAAAGGAAACCTTTAACCCCCCCCTCAGGTGTTACAAAGTACAAGAGACACACCTTGTGCAGTATTAATGCTGCACAAGTGAAAGGTTGCTCTATTAATTTGTCTACTTGCACACGCTGAATGAAAGACATACACAATTTACCCCATTCTACAGTCAAACTGTAGTGGATGCGTGACTTGGTTTTTTGATGAGACGCAGCACAGGTGTCCAAAATAACGCCTTGGTGCTTGGCGCAGCTTCCTGAGCGTTGTTATTTGCTGTACAGGAGTCTGCGCTCTTGTGTTATCCCTTGGCAATGCCCTGTTAGCGCTGCCCATCTTATGACCTCATTTCATGTTGGCCGGTGCGGTTAACGATGGCCATAAATCCCAGACCCACAGTGTCTTTTCATAAAGCCACACTGCGGTGCTGGGATTCGTGGCCTTGAGCAGTAAATATTTTGGCCGCTCACACACGTCCTTACACCTGCTTCAGACTGGGCGGCCTCTGCTGATCCCTTCTCGCATGCCGCGGCCATGAGGCTGCACAGTCTGAAGAAGGCGGAAGGAGATGAGTTAAGACAGGCGAAGATATGCACTGCTCGTGCTCATCAATCACACCCTCGCAGTCAAAATAATTAAGACAACGAGGAGCATTTTATTCAGGCAGGGCGGACGAACAGGCGCAAGTAGCCAACCAATGATGTCAGAAGACGGGAAGCGCTACCAAGGGGGGTGCTGCGTATCATTAGAAAGGAAAGTCACACCTCAGGGACAGTGGAATGGTCTCAAAGAGACACATTTTGTACGTGTTGAGTTCCACGTGGGCAAGGAGAAAACGTCAGCCACCTTGTACAAATGCAGCAGTACTGCTGTACAAGGTGGCTGTTATACATAGAAACACCTGGGGGTGGTGGCCAGGCTCCCTTCAATTTCAGTTCATGTGCCTGCGTGGCGTTTGCAGGTCACGTTGCAAGCTGCACAGCAGGGGAACAGCTGGCGGTGCTGAACCCCACTAACACATTGGCTGGTGTTTTTCTCTGTGCAGCTAGCATGTCCGGGCAGAAACTGGCGTTGTTTGAGCCCAGGGTCAGCAGGAGGAGGAGAGGAGCAAAGTGTAGGCCGAAGCCTGCACTGGTGGCAGCTTTTGTTCTGTTGTGCCAGCGTGGCTTGTGCTGGACACGTTGCCGACTACACAGCAGGGGAACAGCTGGCGGTGCTGAACCCCACTAACACATTGGCTGGTGTTTTTCTCTGTGCAGCTAGCATTTCCGGGCAAAAACTAGCGGTGTTTGAGCCCAGGGTCAGCAGGAGGAGTAGAGGAGCAGAGTGTTGGCCAAAGCCTAGTTGAACCAATTTCAAAGGTTACCTTTAACCCCCCCCTCAGGTGTTGCAAGGTACAAGAGCCACACCTTGAACAGCATTATTGATGCACAAGTCAAAGGTTGCTCTATTTAATTTTGCTCCTTGCACACGCTGAATTAAACACGTACACTATTTAGCCCATTATACTGTCAAACAGTAGTGGAGGCGTGACTACTAGTCTTTTTAAGGAGACGCAGCACAGGTGTACAAATTTACACCTAGGTGCTGTGCGCAGATTCCTTACCGTTGTTATTTGCAGTACAGGAAACTGCGCTCTTGTGTTATCCCTTGGCAATACCCTGTTAGTGCAGGCCGTCTCATGACCTCATTTCATGTTGGCCGGTGCGGTTAACGATGGCCATAAATCCCAGACCCACAGTGGCTTTTCCTAAAGTCACACTGCGGTGCTGGGATTCGTGGCCTTGTGCAGTAAATATGTTCGCCGCTCACACATGTCCTTACACCTGCTTCAGACTGGGCGGCCTCAGCTGATCCCTTATCGCATGCCGCGGCCATGAGGCCGCACAGTCAGAAGAAGGCGGAAGGAGGGGAGTGAAAACAGGGGAACATATGCACTGCTCGTGCCCATCAATCACACCCTCGCAGTCAAAATATATGAGACAACGGGGGGCGTTGTGTCGGGCAGGGGGGACGCACAGGCACAGCCAGCCAACCAATGATGTCAGGAGACGGGCAGCGCTAACAATGGGGGTGCTGCGTGTCATTAAAAAGGAAAGTCACACCTCAGGGACATTGTAATGGTCTGTAATGAGACACATTTTGTACTTGTTGAGTTCCACGTGTGCAAGGAGAAAAAGTCAGCCACCTTGTACAAATGCAGCAGTACTGCTGTACAAGGTGGCTGTTATACATAGAAACACCTGGGGGGGTGGGGGGCAGGCTCCCTTCAATTTCAGTTCATGTGCCTGCGTGGCGTTTGCAGGTCACGTTGCAAGCTACACAGCAGGGGAACAGCTGGCGTTGCTGAACCCCACTGACACATTGACTGGTGTTTTTCTCTGTGCAGATTGCATGTCCGGGCAAAAACTAGCGGTGTTAGAGCCCAGGGTCAGCAGGAGGAGGAGGAGAGGAGCAAAGCGTAGGCCGAAGCCTGCACTGGTGGCAGCTTTTGGTCGGTTGTGCCAGCGTGGCTTGTGCTGGACACGATGCCGGCTACACAGCGGGGGAACAGCTGGCGGTGCTGAACCCCACTAACACATTGGCTGGTGTTTTTCTCTGTGCAGCTAGCATGTCCGGGCAGAAACTGGCGTTGTTTGAGCCCAGGGTCAGCAGGAGGAGGAGAGGAGCAAAGTGTAGGCCGAAGCCTGCACTGGTGGCAGCTTTTGTTCTGTTGTGCCAGCGTGGCTTGTGCTGGACACGTTGCCGACTACACAGCAGGGGAACAGCTGGCGGTGCTGAACCCCACTAACACATTGGCTGGTGTTTTTCTCTGTGCAGCTAGCATTTCCGGGCAAAAACTAGCGGTGTTTGAGCCCAGGGTCAGCAGGAGGAGTAGAGGAGCAGAGTGTTGGCCAAAGCCTAGTTGAACCAATTTCAAAGGTTACCTTTAACCCCCCCCTCAGGTGTTGCAAGGTACAAGAGCCACACCTTGAACAGCATTAATGATGCACAAGTCAAAGGTTGCTCTATTTAATTTTGCTCCTTGCACACGCTGAATTAAACACGTACACTATTTAGCCCATTATACTGTCAAACAGTTGTGGAGGCGTGACTTGTCTTTTTAACGAGACGCAGCACAGGTGTCAAAATTTGCACCTAGGTACTGGGCGCAGATTCCTGAGCGTTGTTATTTGCTGTACAGGAGTCTGCGCTCTTGTGTTATCCCTTGGCAATACCCTGTTAGTGCAGGCCGTCTCATGACCTCATTTCATGTTGGCCGGTGCGGTTAACGATGGCCATAAATCCCAGACCCACAGTGGCTTTTCCTAAAGTCACACTGCGGTGCTGGGATTCGTGGCCTTGTGCAGTAAATATGTTCGCCGCTCACACATGTCCTTACACCTGCTTCAGACTGGGCGGCCTCAGCTGATCCCTTATCGCATGCCGCGGCCATGAGGCCGCACAGTCAGAAGAAGGCGGAAGGAGGGGAGTGAAAACAGGGGAACATATGCACTGCTCGTGCCCATCAATCACACCCTCGCAGTCAAAATATATGAGACAACGGGGGGCGTTGTGTCGGGCAGGGGGGACGCACAGGCACAGCCAGCCAACCAATGATGTCAGGAGACGGGCAGCGCTAACAATGGGGGTGCTGCGTGTCATTAAAAAGGAAAGTCACACCTCAGGGACATTGTAATGGTCTGTAATGAGACACATTTTGTACTTGTTGAGTTCCACGTGTGCAAGGAGAAAAAGTCAGCCACCTTGTACAAATGCAGCAGTACTGCTGTACAAGGTGGCTGTTATACATAGAAACACCTGGGGGGGTGGGGGGCAGGCTCCCTTCAATTTCAGTTCATGTGCCTGCGTGGCGTTTGCAGGTCACGTTGCAAGCTACACAGCAGGGGAACAGCTGGCGTTGCTGAACCCCACTGACACATTGACTGGTGTTTTTCTCTGTGCAGATTGCATGTCCGGGCAAAAACTAGCGGTGTTAGAGCCCAGGGTCAGCAGGAGGAGGAGGAGAGGAGCAAAGTGTAGGCCGAAGCCTGCACTGGTGGCAGCTTTTGGTCAGTTGTGCCAGCGTGGCTTGTGCTGGACACGATGCCGGCTACACAGCGGGGGAACAGCTGGCGGTGCTGAACCCCACTAACACATTGGCTGGTGTTTTTCTCTGTGCAGCTAGCATGTCCGGGCAGAAACTGGCGTTGTTTGAGCCCAGGGTCAGCAGGAGGAGGAGAGGAGCAAAGTGTAGGCCGAAGCCTGCACTGGTGGCAGCTTTTGTTCTGTTGTGCCAGCGTGGCTTGTGCTGGACACGTTGCCGACTAGTCTACACAGCAGGGGAACAGCTGGCGGTGCTGAACCCCACTAACACATTGGCTGGTGTTTTTCTCTGTGCAGCTAGCATTTCCGGGCAAAAAATAGCGGTGTTTGAGCCCAGGGTCAGCAGGAGGAGGAGAGGAGCAGAGTGTAGGCCGAAGCCTAGTTGAACCAATTTCAAAGGTTACCTTTAACCCCCCCCTCAGGTGTTGCAAGGTACAAGAGCCACACCTTGAACAGCATTAATGATGCACAAGTCAAAGGTTGCTCTATTTAATTTTGCTCCTTGCACACGCTGAATTAAACACGTACACTATTTAGCCCATTATACTGTCAAACAGTTGTGGAGGCGTGACTTGTCTTTTTAACGAGACGCAGCACAGGTGTCAAAATTTGCACCTAGGTACTGGGCGCAGATTCCTGAGCGTTGTTATTTGCTGTACAGGAGTCTGCGCTATTGTGATCCCTTGGCCATGCGCTGTGAGCGCTTCCTGTCTTCTGACCTCATTTCATGTCGGCCGTTGCGGTTAGCGATGGACATGAATCCCAGACCCACAGTGTGTTTTTAAAAAATCACACTGCGGTGCTGGGATTCGTGCCCTGGTGCACTAAATATGTTTGCCGCTCACACATGTCCTTACACCTGCTTCAGACTGGGCGGCCTCATCTGATCCCTTATCGCCTGCCGCGGCCATGAGGACACCCAGTCTGAAGAAGGCGGAAGGAGATGAGTGAACACAGGCAAACATATGCACTGCACATGCCCATCAATCACACCCTCGCTGTCCAAAAAAATAAGACACCGAGGGCCGTTGTTTCGAGCAGGGGAGATGCACAGGCGCAGCCAGCTAACCAATGATGTCAAAAGACGGGCAGCGCTAACAAGGGTGGTGCTGCGTGTCATTACAAAGGAAAGTCACACCTCAGGGACATTGTAATGGTCTCTAATGAGACACATTTTGTACGTGTTGAGTTCCACGTGGGCAAGGAGAAAAAGTCAGCCACCTCGTACAAATGCAGCAGTACTGCTGTACAAGGTGGCTGATATACATAGAAACACCTGTGGGTGGGGGGCAGGCTCCCTTCAATTTCAGTTCATGTGCCTGCGTGGCGTTTGCAGGTCACGTTGCAAGCTACACAGCAGGGGAACAGCTGGCGTTGCTGAACCCCACTGACACATTGACTGGTGTTTTTCTCTGTGCAGATTGCATGTCCGGGCAAAAACTAGCGGTGTTAGAGCCCAGGGTCAGCAGGAGGAGGAGGAGAGGAGCAAAGTGTAGGCCGAAGCCTGCACTGGTGGCAGCTTTTGGTCGGTTGTGCCAGCGTGGCTTGTGCTGGACACGATGCCGGCTACACAGCGGGGGAACAGCAGGCGGTGCTGAACCCCACTAACACATTGGCTGGTGTTTTTCTCTGTGCAGCTAGCATGTCCGGGCAGAAACTGGCGTTGTTTGAGCCCAGGGTCAGCAGGAGGAGGAGAGGAGCAAAGTGTAGGCCGAAGCCTGCACTGGTGGCAGCTTTTGGTCGGTTGTGCCAGCGTGGCTTGTGCTGGACACGTTGCCGACTACACAGCAGGGGAACAGCTGGCGGTGCTGAACCCCACTAACACATTGGCTGGTGTTTTTCTCTGTGCAGCTAGCATTTCCGGGCAAAAACTAGCGGTGTTTGAGCCCAGGGTCAGCAGGAGGAGTAGAGGAGCAGAGTGTAGGCCGAAGCCTAGTTGAACCAATTTCAAAGGTTACCTTTAACCCCCCCCTCAGGTGTTGCAAGGTACAAGAGCCACACCTTGTGCAGCATTAATGCTGCACAAGTAAAAGGTTGCTCTATTTGTTTTGCTCCTTGCACACGCTGACTAAAACACGTACACTATTTAGCCCATTATACTGTCAAACAGTTGTGGAGGCGTGACTTGTCTTTTTAACGAGACGCAGCACAGGTGTCAAAATTTGCACCTAGGTACTGGGCGCAGATTCCTGAGCGTTGTTATTTGCTGTACAGGAGTCTGCGCTATTGTGATCCCTTGGCCATGCGCTGTGAGCGCTTCCTGTCTTCTGACCTCATTTCATGTCGGCCGTTGCGGTTAGCGATGGACATGAATCCCAGACCCACAGTGTGTTTTCAAAAAATCACACTGCGTGGCTGGGATTCGTGGCCTTGTGCAGTAAATAGGTTTGCCGCTTACACATGTCCTTACACCTGCTCCAGACTGGGCGGCCTCAGCTGATCCCTTATCGCCTACCACGGCCAGGAGGCCGCACAGTCTGAAGAAGGCGGAAGGAGATGAGTTAAGACAGGCGAACATATGCACTGCTCGTGCCCATAAACCACACCCTCGCTGACAAAATAAATATGACAACGAGGGGCGTTGTTTCTAGCAGGGCGGATGCACAGGCGCAGCCAGCTAACCATGATGACAAAAGACGGGAAACGCTACCAAGGGGGGTGCTGCGTATCATTACAAAGGAAAGTCACACCTCAGGGACAGTGGAATGGTCTCAATGAGACACATTTTGTACGTGTTGAGTTCCACGTGGGCAAGGAGAAAAAGTCAGCCACCTTGTACAAATGCAGCAGTACTGCTGTACTAGGTGGCTGTTATACATAGAAACACCTGGGGGGGTGGGGCCAGGTTCCCTTTTAATTTCAGTTCCTGTGCCTGCATGGCGTTTGCAGGTCACGTTGCCGGCTACACAGCAGGGGAACAGCTGGCGTTGCTGAACCCCACTAACACATTGGCTGGTGTTTTTCTCTGTGCAGCTAGCACTTCCGGGCAAAAACTAGCGGTGTTTGAGCCCAGGGTCAGCAGGAGGAGGAGAGGAGCAGAGTGTAGGCCGAAGCCTGCACTGGTGGCAGCTTTTGTTCTGTTGTGCCAGCGTGGCTTGTGCTGGACACGTTGCCGACTACACAGCAGGGGAACAGCTGGCGGTGCTGAACCCCACTGACACATCACCTAGTGTTTTTTTCTGTGTAGACAACACTTCCAGGTGGCAACTGACAGTGTTGAAACCCAGGGAATCAAAGAGGAGCAGAGTGTAGGCCCCCCCCCCCCAGGCATTTGTTGCTGAAAGAGCCATCTTGTACAGCAGTAATACTGCACATGGAAAATGGTTGTTCCGAAAATTATGCTCCTTGCAAACGCTGAAGTACACACTCATATAATGTGTCCCCTCACACCGTCAAACCATCCCGGAAGTGGGACTTTCCTTTGTAATGTGACACAGCACAGCCGTCATTCCAACCCCCTTGGTGCCGGGCGCCACCTCCTCAACGTTGTTTGGTTCTGTCACGGAGCCCGCGCTGTAATGTTATCCCTTGGCCATGCACAGTTAGCGGTGCCCGTCTTCTGACATCATGTAGGTGTCAGGCTGGCAGTGCCTGTGCGTCCAAGCTGCCCGAGATCCAACCTTGCAGTGTCATCTAATGTAGTCCCACTGCGGGCCAGGGATCCATGGGCATGCGCAGTGCATATCATCGCCTCTCACTCACCTCCTTCCTGCTTCTTCAGACTGTGCGGCGTCACGGCCGTGGCATGCTATTAGGGATCAGCTGACGCCGCCTAGTCTGAAGAAGCGTGAAGAAGGGGAGTGAGAGGCTAGTATATGCACTGCGCATGGCCATGGATACCAGGCCCACTGTGGGATCACATTAGACGACACTGCGAGGTGTGATTTCGGGCAGCGTGGACGCACAGGCGCAGCCAGGACGACAACAAATGATGTCAGAGGACGGGCAGCGCAAACTGTGCATGGCCAAGGGATAACATAACAGCGCAGGGTCCATGACGGAATCAAACAACGCTAAGCAGGCAGCGCACGGTGCCAAGGGGGTAGCAATGACGGCTGTGCTGCGTCACATTACAAAGGAAAGTCCCACCTCCGGGACGGTTGGACGGTGTGAGGGGACACATTACATGAGTGTGTAGTTCAGCGTTTGCAAGGAGCATAATTTCAAGAGCGACCTTTCCCTTGTGCAGTATTAGTGCTGCACATGGTGGCTCTTTCAGTAACAAACACCTAGGGGGGGGGGGGGGACAGGTCCCCTTACATTTTAGTTGTGCCAGCGTGGCGGTCGCATGACACGTTGCCGGATACACAGCTGGGGATCAGCTGACGTTACTGAACCCCAATAACAGAGGAGCGACTGTTGACTGTGCACACAGCACTTCCAGGCACCAACTGGCGGTGTTAGAGCCCAGGGACAGCAGGAGGAGCAGATTGGAGGTATTGCCGCACACACAGCTGGGGATCAGCTGACGTTACTGAACCCCAATAACAGAGGAGCGACTGTTGACTGTGCACACAGCACTTCCAGGCACCAACTAGCGGTGTTAGAGCCCAGGGACAGCAGGAGGAGCAGATTGGAGGTATTGCCGCACACACAGCTGGGGATCAGCTGACGTTACTGAACCCCAATAACAGAGGAGCGACTGTTGACTGTGCACACAGCACTTCCAGGCACCAACTGGCGGTGTTAGAGCCCAGGGACAGCAGGAGGAGCAGAGGAACAGAGTGTAGGCCGAAGCCTGATTGGAGCAAGTTGAAAGGAAACCTTTAACCCCCCCCCCCCAAGACGTTTGTAGCTGAAAGAGCCATGTTGTGCAGCACTAAGGATGCAAAAGGAAAAGGTTGCTCTTTTAATTATGCTCCTTGCAAACACCGAAGTAAACACTAAAAATGTGTCCCTTTATACCGTTAAACCGTTCCGGAGGTGCGAATTTCCTTCGTAATGGGACACAGCACAGCTGTCATTCCTATCCCCTTGATGCCGTGCGCTGCCTCCTCAGCGTTGTTTTAAGCTGCCACGGAGCCTGCGCTGTTCTGTTAGCCCTTGGCCATGCCCAATTAGCGCTGCCTGTCTTCTGACATAATTTGGTGTCAGGCTGTCAGTGCCTGTGCGTCCACGCTGCTCCAGATCCCACCTCGCAGTCTCATCTAACGTAATCCCACTGCGGGCCTTGGAACCATGGGCATGCACAGTGCATAACCTCGACTCTCACTCCCCTCCTTCCCTCTTCTTCAGACTGTGCGGTGTCACGGCCGTGGCATGCTAGGGATCAGCTGACGGCGCACAGTCTAAAGAAGGCGGAGGGAAATGAGCGAGAGCCCGAGGGGAAGATATGCACTGCGCATGCCCATGGATCCCAGGCCCGCAGTGTGACTCAATCAGAAGACACTGCGAGGCGGGATCTCGGGCACCGCGGCCGCACAGGCGCAGCCAGCCTGACACCAAATTATGTCAGAAGACAGGCAGCGCAAATAGGGCATGCCCAAGGGATAACAGAACAGCGCAGGCTCCGTGACAGCTTAAAACAACGCTGAGGAGGCAGCGCATGGCACCAAGGGGGTAGGAATGACGGCTGTGCTGCGTCACATTACGAAGGAAAGTCCCAGCTCCGGGACGGTATAACGGTATCAGTGAACACATTTTATAAGTGTTAAGTTCTGCGTGTGCAAAGAGCTAAAAAAAAAGAGCTACCTTTTCCTTGTGCAGCATTACTGCTGCACAAGATGGCTCTTTCAGTAACAAACGACGGGGGGGGGGGGGGACAGGTTCCCTTACATTTAGGTTGTTGTGCCAGCGTGGCGGTCGCAGGACACATTGCCGGCTACACAGCTGGGGATCAGCTGACGTTACTGAAACCCAATAACACTGGGTCGTATGTTTTTACTGTGCAGCCTGCACTTCTGAGCCGCAACTGGCGGTGTTGGAGCCCAGGAATAGCAGTTCAGGTGGTAGAAAGATGAACACAGCAGGAGACCTGGATGACACCCAATTACTTAATCAGGCAGAGGAGTGGCAAATTCCTGCGAGATCCAGGCCTGGTTCATTTTCAGGAAAGTAAGCCGGTCAACGTTATCGGAGGATAGTCGCATGCGACGGTCTGTTAGTACACCACCTGCGGCACTAAAGACACGTTCCGATAAGACACTAGCCGCAGGGCAAGCCAGCACCTCCAATGCATACTGGCTTAGCTCTGGCCATGTATCCAGCTTAGAGACCCAAAACTTGAACGGGGAAGAGCCGTCTGGGAGTACAGTAAGAGGGCAAGCCATGTAGTCTGTCACCATCTGACGGAACCGTTGCCTCCTGCTGACTGGAGCCGCCGGTGATGGTGTAGACATTTGGGGCGGGCACACAAAAGTGTGCCAGAGTTGTGCCATACTGGGCTTGCCTTGGGCAGAGGCACTGCTTCTGCTCCCTCTTTGGGCAGAGCCTCCCCCACTGCCTCGACGCACTGAGCTGCTTTGTAAAGCACTAGCAGCACTCCTCTCAGTTGGACAGGAGAAGATGATGGAATTCACCAGTGTGTCGTGGTACTCCCGCAATTTACGCTCCCGGGTCAACGCAGGGATGAGGTTTTGGACGTTGTCCCGGTAGCGAGGATCGAGGAGGGTGAACACCCAATAATCAGGCATGTTGAGAATGTGGTCGATGCGGCGGTCGTTTCTCAGGCACTGCAGCATGAAATCCACCATGTGCTGCAGAGTGCCAACCGGCCCAGAAACGCTGTCCCCTGCTTGAGACATGATCTCTGCCCGCTCGTCATCACCCCACCCTCGCTGTACACACTGACCACTGGACAATTGTGTCGCTCCCTCCTCTGGACGGAGCTCTTCCTCCTCCATTGACTCCTCCTCATCCTCCTCACAAATTGGCCCCTGCGTACCCCTTTGTGAGGAACCACGTGGCGCTGACTCTCCAGAAGCTGATGGAAAAGGTGACTCCTCATCCTCCACCTCTTCCACCACATCATCCCTTAACCCTTGCAAAGTTTGCTGAAGCAGGCAGATAAGGGGGACAGTCATGCTGACTAGTGCATCATCTGCACTTGCCATCCGCGTGGAATAATCAAAAGGACGCAAAACCTGGCAGACGTCCTTCATAGTGGCCCACTCTGTGGTTGTGAAGTCTGATCGGCGCTGACTGCGACTTCTTTGCGCCTGATGCAGCTGGTACTCCATAACTGCTTGCTGCTGCTCACACAACCGCTCCAACATATGTAACGTGGAATTCCACCGGGTAGGTAGGTCACATATGATGCGGTGTTCCGGAAGGCGGAATCGGCGCTGCAGAGCAGCAATGCGGGATCTGGCCAAGCTGGAACGCCGCAAGTGAGCACACTCTAGGCGGACCTTGTGCAGCAGGGCATCAAGATCCGGATAGTCCCTCAGAAAACTCTGCACAACCAAATTGAGCACATGTGCCAGACATGGGATGTGAGTGAGGTTGCCAAGGGCCAAAGCTGCCACCAGATTTCGGCCATTGTCACACACTACCATGCCTGGCTGGAGATTCGCTGGCAGTAACCACACATCGCTCTCCTGCTTTATGGCATTCCAGAGCTCCTGCGCTGTGTGGCTTCGATGCCCCAATGAAACTAGTTTCAAGACGGCCTGCTGACGTTTGGCCACGGCTGTGCTCATGTCGGTCATAGGTAAACGTTCACGGGTCCATGTGGGGGTGGACTGTGACGGATCCTGCAGAGAGGAATCAGAGGAACTGGTGTAAGAGGAGGAGTCGATGCGTACAGACTGGATTCCTGCAATCCTTGGAGTGGGCAGGACACGTCCTGCGCCACTCGCACGATCTGTACCTGGCTCAACAACATTAACCCAATGGGCAGTGAGGGAAACATATCGCCCCTGTCCATGCTGACTGGTCCACGCATCGGTGGTGAGGTGGACCTTGCTACTGACGGCGTTCAGTAGCGCATGTTTTATGTTTGCCTCAACATGCCTGTGCAGGGCAGGGACAGCCTGCCTGCTGAAGTATAAGCGGCTGGGCACCTTGTACTGTGGGACTGCCAATGCCATCAAGTCACGGAAGCTGTCAGTCTCCACCAGCCTGAACGAGAGCATTTCCAGGGACAACAGTTTGGCAATGCCTGCATTCAGAGCCTGTGCTCGGGGGTGGTTGGCCGAGAATGCCCGCCTTTTCTCCCATGCCTGTACTACCGATGGCTGTAGAGTAGACTGGGAGTGTGAGGATGACTGGGAAGGTGGTGCTGTGGGTGGAATTACACAAGGTCTCTGGGAGGAAGCCAAACCAGCTGTGCGTGAGCTGGAGGAAGAGGCAACACGAGCTGAAGAGGTGGTAGCTGCCGCTGTTGGTTGGCCTACATCTTCAGTGTGTTTCTGTAACTCCACCGCGTGCCTGGTCCGCACATGTTTCCACATATTTGTGGTATTGAGGTTGCTGACATTTTTCCCTCTTTTTACTTTATGATGACACAGCTTGCATTTGACAAAACAAATGTCATCTGCAACTGTGTCAAAAAAGGACCAGGCACTGCAAGTCTTGGGAGCGCCCTTTTTGGCTTTGGAAAGAGACAGGCTCCTAACGGGTGCCAAAGTGGAGGCTACAGGCTCCGCAGTCTTCCCCCTCCCTCTCCCTCTTTGGCCCGTAAGAGGAAGCTCTTCCTCTGAGCTGCTCCCACCACCTTCCTGTTCCTCACGCCACGATGGGTCAAGGACCTCATCATCTCCACTACCCTCTGCCACCAACTGCTCCTCCTGGGTAGTCTCAGCAGCACAGTACGCACGAGAAAGCGGCACCTGAGTTTCATCATCAGATGCGTACTGCGCTGTGGTCACCGGAGGCACTGGCCCACCTGCCTCTTCAGAGTCAGAGAGAAAAAGGTGTTGGGCATCACTGCACACTGCCTCTTCTTCCATTTCTCCAATGCTGCTTGGCTGGCCCCCTGTTTCCAAGCCAAGAGATTCAGAGAACAGAAGTAGAGACGGCTCCTGTCCTGGGCTCTCTGACTGCCTGGCCAATTTGGCAGGTGGTGAAGAGACAGATGGCTGCTCTCCAGTGCTCTGTGCCTGAGAGGATGTGGCACTAACTGAAGTCGATGCCGAGGCGTTAGCTGCCATCCACCCGACAACGGCTTCAATTTGGTCTTCACGCAGCAGCGGTGCACGGCGCTCTCCGACAAAGCTGCGCATGAAGGACTGTTCCCTGCTGAAACTGAGTGACGACGAGTCACCGGCGCCCGCAGCAGGCACAGAATCACCACGTCCTCTCCCTGCTCCTCTCCCTGCTCCGCGCCCACGCCCACGTGCCTTACTCCCTGCCCTCTTCATCTTGGTTGACAGATAAAGATAAGCAGAAAAGTACTAAGGCCTTAGTGTGCTTATTCCTGTAATGCTCCTCCTAACAGGTGTAAGAAACACTAATGTTGTAAATTGTGGACTAAACTTTATTATTTTTCAAATGTGGCCTACACAAGTGTAAGTTGTGTTTGGTGAACTTAACCTTTTTTTTGGTGCAGATCGGGCTACAGAGCTAGTTTAAATCACACGGAGACCGTGCAGACAGCCGTAAACGGCGCTGCAAGGCCAAGAAACCCTCCTCTAGGTTATCCTATATAGTGTTTTTCCACTATTTAGCTGGATACAAGTGGAAAGACACTAATAGGAATTTTTTTTTTCAAATTTTAAACTGGCTGCACTATTTGAAAAAAAGGAAATTGTTTTTCAAGGTATGAGGCAGTAACGCACCCTGAGCTGAATCCAACCGGCTATGGCTGCACACAGACTACAGGGCGAGCTGCGCTCACACAGAGACCGTGCAGACAGCCGTAAACGGCGCTGCAAGGCCCCCAAAAAAACCTCTAGGTTATCCTATGTAGTGTTTTTCCACAATTGAGCTGGAGACTGGTGGAAAGACACTAATAGGAATTTTTTTTTTTTTCAAATTTTAAACAGGCTGCACTATTTGAAAAAAAGGAAAATTTTTCTCAAGGTATGAGCCAGTAACGAACCCTGAGCTGAATCCAACCGGCTATGGCTGCACACAGACTACAGGGCGAGCTGGGCTCACACGGAGACCGTGCAGACAGCCGTAAACGGCGCTGCAAGGCCAAAAAACCCTCCTCTAGGTTATCCTATATAGTGTTTTTCCACTATTTAGCTGGATACGAGTGGAAAGACACTAATAGGAATTTTTTTTTTCAAATTTTAAACAGGCTGCACTATTTGAAAAAAAGGAAAATTTTTCTCAAGGTATGAGCCAGTAACGAACCCTGAGCTGAATCCAACCGGCTATGGCTGCACACAGACTACAGGGCGAGCTGGGCTCACACGGAGACCGTGCAGACAGCCGTAAACGGCGCTGCAAGGCCCAAAAACCCCCCTCTAGGTTATCCTATGTAGTGTTTTTCCACAATAGAGCTGGAGACTGGTGGAAAAACACTAATAGGAAATTTGAGAAAAAATGTGCAGCAGGCTGCACTAAGAGCAAAAAAGAACAACTGTGTGAGGCAGTGTGAACCCCCCCTGAGCTGAATACAACCGGGTATATGGCTGCACACAGACTACAGAGTGAGCTGCACACACACACACAGACAGAGACCTTGCAGAACGCTGTTAAAACAGCGCTGCAAGGCAAGAGCAAGGTGAACAGTGAAGAACACACAGCGTTTTGCTAAATTAGCCTTTGGAAAGGAAAATAAAGCAATTAGCTAGCTCGACTGGCCCTCAGTTAGAACACAGCGTCCTGTCCCTAACTGAAATCACAGCAGAGTGAGCGCAAAATGGCGGCAGCGCTTTTTTATAGTGCAGAGTGACATCATTTCAGCAGCCAATCCCAGCCTTGCCAGTACTTACATGCCCACCATGCTAAACAGGATGTGCCCACACTTTCATTCATTCCTCATTGGCTGCTGCGTTCAATTTGAATTCTGGGAACTTCCGATTCCGGTATCCGATACGCGGGAAGTATCGGAATTCAGTATCGGAATTCCGATACCGCAAATATCGGCCGATACCCGATACTTGCGGTATCGGAATGCTCAACACTAGTGGTGAGTGGTGCTGTGTGTGTTTGTGTGTATGTGTGTGCAGAGAGGTGAATGGTGCCCTGTGTGTCTGTGTGAATGTGTATGTTTATGCAGGGTGGTGAGTGGTGCTGTGTGTGTTTGTGTGTATGTGTATGCAGAGAGGTGAATGGTGCTGTGTGTGTCTGTGTATGTGTATGTATATGCAGAGAGGTGAATGATTCTGTGTGTGTCTATGTGTATGTGTATGCAGAGAGGTGAATGGTGCTGTGTGTGTCTGTGTATGTGTATGTTTATGCAGAAAGGTGAATGGTGCTGTGTGTGTATGTGTATGCAGAGAGGTGAATGGTGCCGTGTGTCTATATGTATGCAGAGAGGTGAATGGTGCTGTGTGTGTCTGTGTATGTGTATGTATATGCAGAGAGGTGAATGATTCTGTGTGTGTCTATGTGTATGTGTATGCAGATAGGTGAATGGTGCTGTGTGTGTCTGTGTGTATGTGTATGTTTATGCAGAAAGGTGAATGGTGCTGTGTGTGTATGTGTATGCAGAGAGGTGAATGGTGCCGTGTGTCTATATGTATGTAGAGAGGTGAATGGTGCTGTGTGTGTGTAGGTGGAGGAGTGGGTAATGATGGGGTGATGGGGCAGAAGGCAATAATTGGGATGACAGAGAGGGCAATGATAGGGGTGATGGGCAGAAGGCAATGATCGGGTTAATGGAGAGGGCAATGATAGTGGTGGTGGGGAGAAAGCAATGATGGTGGTGGTGGAAAGGGCAATAATGGGAGTGGTGGGGAGGAGGAAATGATCGTGGTGATGAATGGGCAGTGATGGGGTGGTGGGAAGGAGGAGATAATGGAGACAGTGTAATGGGCAATGATGGGAGTGGTGGGGAGGAGGAAATGATCGTGGTGATGAATGGGCAGTGATGGGGTGGTGGGAAGGAGGAGATAATGGAGACAGTGTAATGGGCAATGATGGGGTTGTGTTGAAAAGACAATGATGGTGGTGGTGGAAAGGGCAATGATGGGGATGGTGGGGAGGAGGTAATGATGGAGGTCGTGGATTGGGTAATGATGGGGAGAAGACAATGATGATGACAGTGGAAAGGACAATGATAGGGTGGTGGGGAGGAGGCAATGATGGAGGTGGTGGAATGGGTAATGATGGGGGCGGGGAAGAAGACGATGATGGTGTTGGAAAGGGCAATGATGGGGTGGTGGGGGAGGAGGAAATTATGGAGGTGGTGAAACGGGTAATGATGCTGTGGTGGGGGAGAAAGCAATAATGGGATGTGGGGGGAGGAGGACAATTAGGGGTTTGGGGGATTGGGATGAGAGGATGGGGGAATTATAATAGGCTGACAAACAGGAAGGGGTGGAGGAAGACGTTATTATCAATTATTATGTCTTACACTGTCCCTTAGTATAAAGTGTACTCACTTATTATGTATAGCACAGTGCCTTAGTATATAGTGTACTCACTTATGTATAGCACAGTCCGTTAGTGTATAGTGTACTCACTTATTATGTATAACACCATCCTTAGTTACATAGTTTCTTCTTTTGTTATGTATAACACCGTCCCTTATTACGTACCATCCTCTTTAGTTATATATGATGCCCTCCCTTATTATATAGCTTCCTCTGCTGTTATGTACAGTGCTGTCTCTTACATAGGGTATACTTGTTATTTTTGTTATTCACAGCGCCCTCTTTTAGTCCATAGTCCCCTCTCTTGTTAGATATAAAATGACTACTGATGGAGGAGCCGGAGACCAGACGACCAGTCCATCAGCCATCATTGCATTATAAAGCTAACAAGACAGGACGGTATATAATAAAAAACAGGGCTCTATATAATCCAATATGTAAGGGATGGCATTATACATAATAAAGGAGACTATGTAATATATACGTGTGTGTGTGGCTATATATATGCAGTATACGTATATACTGTATATACAGGTGCATCTCACAAAATTAGAATATCATCAAAAAGTTAATTTATTTCAGTTCTTCAATGCAAAAAGTGAAACTCATAAATTAAATAGAGTCATTACAAACAAAGTGATGTATTTCAAGTGTTTATTTCTGTTAATGTTGATGATTATGGCTTACTGCCAAAGAAAACCAAAAGTCATTATCTCAGTAAATTAGAATTTCTAATTACTGCTTCAATGTGGCGTGGCATGGAGGCGATCAGCCTGTGGCACTGCTGAGGGGTTATGGAAGCCCAGGTTGCTTTGATAGCAGCCTTCAGCTCGTCTGCATTGTTGGGTCTGGTGTCTCTCATCTTCCTCTTGAAAATTCCCCATAGATTCTCTATGGGGTTAAGGTCAGGCGAGTTTGCTGCCAATAAAGCCCAGTGATACTGTTGTTTGTACACCAGGTATTGGTACTTTTGGCAGTGTGGACAGGGGCCAAGTCCTGCTGGAGAATGACATTTCCATCTCCAAAAAGCTTGTCAGCAGAGGGAAGCATGAAGTGCTCTAAATTTTCCTGGTAGACGGCTGCGCTGACTTTGGTCTTGATAAAACACAGTGGACCTACACCAGCAGATGACATGGCTCCCAAACCATCACTGATTGTGGAGACTTCACACTAGACCTCCAGCAGCTTGGATTGTGGCCTCCACTCTTCCTCCAGACTCTGGGACCTTGATTTCCAAGGTCTAGTGTGAAGTATCCATAATCAATGGATACTTCCATCTAGTCATACATAACCTTTTGCAGTTCATGTCACCCTATATAAAATCTATGTATAATGTATCAATTTCTGTAATATAAGACTTTTTTTTATTAACCGATTATGTCCCACACATCCGTTGTCCTGCTGTTCCGCTGCTTCGTCAATTCATGGCCGTGCCGTACATTTTCATACTTTTAAGGTAAATAGAGTTGTGTCAATAAGCAGGAAAATTGCTGACCTTGTGCACTTCATCAACGAAGCTATTGGAGTAATGCCAGTAGGCGGTCTCCCGGGATTAGCAGCACACTTTGATGTTGAACTGAAAAAAATGCAAAGTCTGCCATATTTAATGAGAGACCTGCGAGGGTTAATGAAGCACTTTAAATGACGCTTCACCTTGACTTGTTACAACCCTATAACATCGCCTTAGGGCCTTGCAAAGTGCCAGCTCAATCTCGAGCCTACAAAAGTGAGGACTGGTCTTCCGAGGATTCACAAATTAAGCCCCCCACCCCCCACCCCAGCCCGCCTGCCTGGCCGGTTGGTAATACTACGGGGTGCATAGGGATATATTATGGACTGGAGGTCGGTACATGAAAATGTATGAAAATCCGATACATTTTCATCTTATTCCCTGTTCAGAGTGTTGGACGGCAAATAGCTATTGATATTTGGTCGTCTTCATAAACTGAGCATTGATGAGGAGTCTAGACGGCTAATTGGGAGAGATCATTTTACAAGCAGTTGCCGATTAAAAGCTTTCTCACTTTCTCCGGCTTGAATGTCAATTTGATCCTCGGCGTGTTTATAGTACAGTAATTCTTCATAGGGTTTCGCTGCTCTGAAAGCTTAACGAGGCGGCTTCCAAGGGTTCGCGGAGTCTCAGGTGTAGAATAACTTAGTATATCTTGTTTCTCTAAAGTAAGAGACTCTTTAAATCTTGGCATTAATCTACGGGGCCTGAGAATTAAAATATCTTTTTTATTATTTTAGTCAATAAAGAACAAATCTGGGGTAAAAAAAAATAAAATGAAGTAAAAAAAAAAACAATATATAATAGACACACACTAAAAAATGTAGAGCATCTAAAAGACAACGTGAAAAAAAAATAACAAATGGTAAAAATGAACTTTTTTCTTCCCAGGAGCCACCGGCTTTCAGTCATAGAGGCTCCTCGATTGACAGGTCGCTCAGCACATCTGCACAGATGCACTACAGAATCGGATTTCAATCAATGTGCCGAGGCGTGAATACAGCTGCTGCCCACAATGCTCTGAGCAGTGACCGTAGCCGCTTCGTGCACGCCCCCATGACTGACAGCCGGCGGCTCCTGGGAGGAAATCAGTTGTTTTTCTCCCTGTAGCTGCACTTTCGATAAAGCGGCCGGGCAGGATTACATTAACGTTATTAACCTGCAGAATAACCCCATATCTGCAGGGAAATAGACAGGTGACAGGTGCCCTTTACGCTTTTGATATATCAAAGATCACCAGTGTTCACATGTGTGGATCGGGCTCAGGAGCTTAATTACTGCATCTCTAATTGCAGTGATTTGAAATGAATGAAGGCGCAACCGGTGGACAAGTGCTAGGCTAATTCCAGATGAAAGACCCCTTCTTGTTCTTAACTTTTAAGACCAGAAATCATTAATCGTAAAAATATGCAAAATAAAGTCTAAAAAATAAAAGAAAAAAACACTATAACAGTAACGATATAAATGTTGGGTTCATAAGAGATTGCTAGAGCTCAGCAGCGGTCAACCTCGTGTCAAGACTAACTTGACCTCTCTTAATCTTGTATGCATTCAGTGCTCTTCAGAGTTCACGATAATTAGAGTAACCTTCAGTGCCAGGAGGCTATAACATTTTGTGTTGCCTTTTTATCTGATAGAAATTTCAATTTTCATTTACATTGGGTCTTGTCCACGAGATTTATAATTACATTTTCTATTGATGGCATATCTGTGATAAGCTTTTTTTTTAATACGGCTGTTATGGATGGAGTCATATTTTAATTACCTATTGACATTAATTCTGGGTCATTTTAAGACATGATTTCCATTAAAAAGTTTTTAAAAAAAGTAATTTTAAACATTTTTATTTAGAAAGATAAAAGTAATATTCTAAGTTACAATAATGGTTAAAAAAAAGTCAATGTAATTTCAATGGGTTAAACATCTCTGTCCAAAATCTAGGACATCTACGGAAATTTTTGTCTATTCAGTCACAAAATTAGTAAAAGAGGATCTGTAGCCAGATCAAAAGTCACCAAATTTTGCTTTTATAATAGTGACATTGTCCCCCTGAGTCATCATTTTTTGTGGGGGTTTTGCATTCACGTTCCTGAGATATAGGGCTTTTTATTTAGTGTAAACTTTTAGGCTAAGTGCACACGTTTCAGAATTGCCACGGAAATCTCCGCGGCAATTCCGCAACTCCTGCCGCGGGTATATTGCATGCGGAATTGGCATGTGTTTTCTTGCTAAACACTAGCGTTTTGCAAGTGTAATTAGCTTGCAGAATGCTAGCGTTTTCCAAGCGATCTGTAGCATCGCTTGGAAAACTGTTTGACAGGTTGGTCACACTTGTCAAACATAGTGTTTGACATGTGTGACCAACTTTTTACTATTGATGGCGCCTATGCAGCATCAACAGTAAAAAGATAGAACGTTAAAAATAATAAAAAAATAATAAATCATGATATTCTCACCTTCCGGCATCCCGGACAGCCTTTCCCGCTCCTCACGATGCTCCGGTCCCAGTAATACTTTGCGGCAATGACCCCAGATGACGTAGCGGTCTTGCAAGACCGCTACGTCATCACAGGTCATCTCGCAAAGCACTATTAGGAACGGGAGCATCACGAGGAGCGGGAAAGCTGCGCGGGTCGCCGGAAGGTGAGAATATCACTATTTTTTATTTTAATTCTTTTTTTTAACAATTATATGGTTCCCAGGGTCTGGAGGAGAGTCTCCTCTCCTCCAACCTGGGTACCAACCGCACATGATCCACTTACTTCCCGCATGGTGGGCATAACCCCATGCGGGAAGTAAGCGTATCAATGTATTCCTATGTGTGCGGAATCCCTGCGATTCCGCACTTTAAAGAACATGCTGCATTTTTTTTCCGGAATGCGATTCCGTCGTGGAAAAAAAACGCAGCATGTGCACAAAAAATGCAGAATGCATTCTAAAAACAGGATGCTTAATGTATGCATTTCTTTCGCGGTTTTATCTCGTTTTTATAGGCAAAAAAATGCGACAATTCCTAAACGTGTGCACATAGCCTTATGGTCTCTACTAAGGGGGCGTGAGTTGCAGGATTCTCTGGGGGTGTGTATTAGACTGTTCTGCATAATCCCTGGAACCAAATGGCAGATTTAAAAAAAAAGGAAAAAAAATGGAATATTCAGGGAAGTAAAGGTAATAAAACAAGAGCAAATTTTGGCCACTTTTAACTTTGTGATGAGATCACCTTAAGAGTCCTCATGGGTGTGTCTGCATAATTATCGGATGATCCACTCCCCCTTGTAAAAGCTATAAAAATTTGCACAAAATAAAAAAGCTTATGTTTCTGGAGTTGCATCGTGGAATAAAAAAAAACAAACAAAAACAGAATATTCAGGGGAGCAGTGGGAATATAAGAAGAAGACAAATAGGTCACTTTAGGCCCAGTGATGGATCTTCTGTAAGCAAAGCAATGATAATTACATAAAATTAGAAAAAAAGATTGGCACTCCTTAGACAAAAAGGAGGTGTATAGATAGGGTCCCAACCCTTACGGTGCAAAATATATGGAATCCGGCACTCTAAAAAAAGAGCTAATTTTTATTGAAATCAAGAAATAGTATATTAAATATATAACATTTCGGTCTAGAAGATGAGACCTCGGTGGAATCTTGAGTTATGCTCTCTTCCTATGATTTACGGATATGGATGTGAAGCTTTTATGTTTTTAATCATAAAATCATAAACAACTGCTTCATTTTAAACAAAGTCTTGGAGAACTGGTTTAATTCCTGGTCTGATTAGGGATGCACCAAAAGGATGCAAGAGATCCCACTGGTAAAGGCGGGGGCAGCACAGTTGCAAATTACTGATGAAATCGGCCACCCACAAACCTACCAATTCATGGAGTGGGTGGTTGCCTATTATTAAAATGCACACAGATGAGGCTTGCATAGGGCGCCAGTCACACAGGTATCTGTGATGCACAGTGCATTACTTGCAGCCTATTGATAACTCCCGCAATATTTCTATTAGATGAGGCGCGGTGCCCAGCACTATATAAGTGCACCCCACAAGGACAGGCATGAAAATTCACCCAGCCAACACTAGAGGGCATGGCTGAATTATGCAAAAAAATGAAAAAATGTGCAAGAGATAAAAAATGATATATAAAATAATTGAGGTATTGTCCTATGTTTTGGCCAAAATACAAAAGCTCTCACTCCACGTCAAGTGTCCATACACTTGCAAGTCCCTATATCTGTGAGACTGGCGCCATATGCAAGTCTCATCTGTGTGTATTTTTAACCCTTTCGTGATAGATACTATAGATATACACATATTCATATACACAGCTCTACATATATACATACACACAAGTCTTATGATGTGTCTCCCAGTCTAATGCAGGCTCCAGCTCTGATTTGACCAGCTGTCATGTGCCCCTAACGGCCATGGGTGGAATCTAAATCCACTCGCGGCTGTTAACATGGTACATGCTGCTGTCTCCGCTAACTCGGCTTTGATGGGTTGTCATAACAAGCGGGGGTCAGCAGGAGGCCCCCATAGTTGTCATTACCGATCTGCTATGAGCGCCGACCTGTGGCTGGAGTTCAAAGCAAGCGATAAGAAGATCGCAGCTTCAAGTATCCTAAGGAGACTACTGAAGAAAGTTAAAAAAAAAAGTTTAATGAAAAATTAAAAATCTAAAAAAGTTGAAATCACTCCCCTTTTGTCCCATTCAAAATAAATAGGGGTAAGCAGGATCAGGTATAGATAAAATAACTTGATATTCAAGATTACAATATGGGCAGCCAATACCTCGCAATGACATATACAGACATTAAAGTCACATAGTGAACCAGTGGGTAATTAAAAAATGGCTGGATCTTACCATTAGAAGTTTTCTATTGGCAAAAAAATCATGAGAAGGACAAAAGGGAAATAAAGTCAGAGAGGTAAAACTACTCATACATTTCCTTTCATGCCCAATGCAATATCTCCCATCATAACAAGGACAGTGCCTAAGTGTGATCTACCCCTCTAAGAATGTCCTTATACAAACCTTCTCCATACATTTCATCACTCTGTAATGGGGGCTCCTCAGGGGAGATGAATGTATTTAAGGGAATAGACTATGAAGCATCCTGTGTAATAGGAGCCCTCCTAAGTTTCAAAAAAGGACAATTAGTGAGTGCTGTAATGATATCACAGCCCCTTTATGTGGCAGAGTGCTGTGCATCACATGGATCCCATGCTGACCTAGAGCCACCATTTACTGCCTATTATAGAGACAAGATTCCTGCCCTTGGCATCTGACCTCATATCCGGGGCTCCTTGGAGTCTGACCTCATATCCGGGTCTTCTTGGGGTCTGACCTCATATCCGGGTCTCCTTGGAGTCTGACCTCATATCCGGGGCTCCCTGGAGTCTGACCTCATATCCGGGTCTCTTCGGAGTCTGACCTCATATCCGGGTCTCCTTGGAGTCTGACCTCATATCCGGGTCTCCTTGGAGTCTGACCTCATATCCAGGTCTCCTTGGAGTCTGACCTCATATCCGGGTCTCCTTGGAGTCTGACCTCATACCCGGGTCTCTTTGGAGTCTGACCACATATTCGCGTCTCCTTGGAGTCTGACCTCATATCTGGGTCTCCCTGGAGTCTGACCTCATATCCGGGTCTCCTTGGAGTCTGACATCATATCCAGGTCTCCTTGGAGTCAAACCTCATATCCGGGTCTCCTTGGAGTCTGACCTCATATCCTGGTCTCCTTGGAGTCTGACCTCATATCCAGGTCTCCTTGGAGTCTGACCTCATACCCGGGTCTCTATGGAGTCTGACCACATATCCGCGTCTCCTTGGAGTCTGACCTCATATCCAGGTCTCCTTGGAGTCTGACCTCATATCCGGGTCTCTTTGGAGTCTGACCACATATCTGCGTCTCCTTGGAGTCTGACCTCATATCCAGGTCTCCTTGGAGTCTGACCTCATATCCGGGTCTCCTTGGAGTCTGACCTCATATCTGGGTCTCCTTGGAGTCTGACCTCATATCCGGGTCTCCCTGGAGTCTGACCTCATATCCGGGTCTCCTTGGAGTCTGACATCATATCCAGGTCTCCTTGGAGTCAGACCTCATATCCGGGTCTCCTTGGAGTCTGACCTCATATCCTGGTCTCCTTGGAGTCTGACCTCATATCCAGGTCTCCTTGGAGTCTGACCTCATACCCGGGTCTCTTTGGAGTCTAACCACATATCTGCGTCTCCTTGGAGTCTGACCTCATATCCAGGTCTCCTTGGAGTCTGACCTCATATCCGGGTCTCCTTGGAGTCTGACCTCATATCTGGATCTCCTTGGAGTCTGACCTCATATCCGGGTCTCCCTGGAGTCTGACCTCATATCCGGGTCTCCTTGGAGTCTGACATCATATCCAGGTCTCCTTGAAGTCAGACCTCATATCCGGGTCTCCTTGGAGTCTGACCTCATATCCTGGTCTCCTTGGAGTCTGACCTCATATCCAGGTCTCCTTGGAGTCTGACCTCATACCCGGGTCTCTTTGGAGTCTGACCACATATCCGCGTCTCCTTGGAGTCTGACCTCATATCCGGGTCTCTTTGGAGTCTGACCACATATCTGCGTCTCCTTGGAGTCTGACTTCATATCCGGGTCTCCTTGGAGTCTGACCTCATATCCTGGTCTCCTTGGAGTCTGACCTCATATCCAGGTCTCCTTGGAGTCTAACCTCATATCCTGGTCTCCTTGGAGTCTGACCTCATATCCAGGTCTCCTTGGAGTCTAACCTCATATCCGGGTCTCCTTGGAGTCTGACCTAATATCCGGGTCCCCTTGGAGCCTGACCTTATATCTGGGTCTCCTTGGAGTCAGACCTCTCATTGGGTCCCCTGGAAATCTGACCTCAGATTCAGGTCCCTTTGAAGTCTGACCTCATATCTGGGTCCCGCTGATGTCAGGTCACATTACACTGAGAACAATTTTTATAGGATAATGACTGTTTTCCATGACAACCCTCTGTCCCACACTTACATAGGTAATCTGAAAACCACCATTTTCCAGCCTACGTCCATGGCTCTCTTTCCATTTTTTATACCATCTAGTCAGTATCACAAAATGTTTTTTTAAGACATAATGTTAATCCACTTTTCATGGAGCGCGTATTAATGGGCATACCCAAAAGTACCGCCTTTCGCTGGCGATTTCCATGGTAATGTGTCTCAGCACCGATGGTTGCGGTGGTAATATGATCCCGATGTCTGTGATTGTATACCGTGCTTTTGCAGATGCCTCAAGACAACACCTTGCTGATGGCCAGTCATTGCCATGTTGACGCGTCCCTGCACCCCTTCCATTCTTGTTGATTAATAGGAAGCTGAGAAATCAAACATAATTCCCTCTGTCTGATATGACATGTTATTATGGTCACGGTGAGAGAAGCGTGAACAGAGAGCCAGCTATTCTAACTTTGGAGGTCACGAAGCATCATCTTGGTAGAATCCAAACAATGGCAATGCGGGGCCGCTGTGTATGCACAATAGGCACTCTCTATGATCCCGTACATACCAACGTAACAATCCTTTCAAGGCTCCAGTTATACCGGTTGCTTGTGCACCTTTTTCTACCACACTTTTTCCTTCCACTCCACTTTCCATTATTATGCTTGGATACAGCACTCTGTGAACAGCCGGCTTCTTTAGCAATGACCTTTTGTGGCTTCCCCTCCTTGTGGAGTGTGTCAGTGATGCCTTTTGGACATCCCTTCAAGTCATTAATCCAATAAATAACCACTTGTATGCAAAATATATGTCATGCACTACTAAACATAAATGATCCCAAACAAAACGTGCAACACAAAGACACTGTATAAAATTAATTTTATTAAAGGTAATATAAAGTACAAAGAAGTAACATACAAAAATAAAGCTGATAAAATTAGAGCACACTATGGTGGTATGATAGGACACCTCAAATATAATCAAACTAAATAAATAATGCCAGAACCTATATGGCACTAATATTGCACACAAAATATGATAAATATATAATTATACCCAGATAGAAAAATAGTGAAAAAATATACTATATTTTATACATAAATAATATAATGAAAAAATAACAAAAATGCCCAAGATAAAAAAATATATAAAAATAAATAAAGGTACTAAAAAACAGTGTATGTGAAAAAACTAATAATCACAAAAATATATGAAAGAAAAATATATTTATACTACTAGATATATTGCACAACCCAACTAATAATATATATATATATATATATATATGTGTGTGTGTGTGCAAATAGTGCTAAATAAAAATCTAGTGCAAAAAGAGGATATGCAAAAAATAGAAATCCCTGCATATAATGTGTACCAATATAAAGTGCAAATGTGCTAATACTATAAATCCACCTGGGTCCCTAAATTGTACAAATTCATGCAAATATTGATAGATCCAGACACTGGAAAGTGCAAAAAAACCCGCATATAATATACTACGTACTGCTAATAAAATGCAGATATGCTGGAAGCTAATACTGGGTACCTTATATTGCACAGTGCCACACTAGAACCCACAATAGAAAGTATTGCAGCGGTAGTAAGATAGGGTAATATAATTAGGGTACTAAAGTGCAGACAGTGCCTAAATAAAACCGCTGCTATTGTACACTAGCAATGGCATAGGTAGCATAAATAAAGATTAAATAGTTAAAAGAGGCTCCACATACCTATAGGTGCTCAGTCCCTACGTACGTTTCGGCTGAATGCCACTGTTTTTTAGTACCTTTATTTATTTTTATATATTTTTTTATCTTGGGCATTTTTGTTATTTTTTCATTATATTATTTATATATAAAATATAGTGTATTTTTTTTCACTATTTTTCTATCTGGGTATAATTATATATTTATCATATTTTGTGTGCAATATTAGTGCCATATAGGTTCTGGCATTATTTATTTAGTTTGGTTATATTTCAGGTGTCCTATCATACCACCATAGTGTGCTCTAATTTTATCAGCTTTATTTTTGTATGTTATTTCTTTGTACTTTATATTACCATTAATAAAATTAATTTTATACAGTGTCTTTGTGTTGCACGTTTTGTTTGGGATGATTTATATCCCGTCAAGTCAGCAGTCTTCCCCATGATTGTGGAACTACTGAAACAGACTAAGGGACCTTTTTAAATGCTTAGCATGCCTTTGCAGGTATTTTTTTTGTTAATTATTCTAATTTACTGAGATAATGACCTTTGGGTTTTCATTGGCTATAAGCCAAAATCATCAACATTAACAGAAATAAACGCTTGAAATAGATCACTCTGTGTGTAATGACTCTACATAATATAGGAGATTCACTTTTTGTATTGAAGAACTGGAATAAGTTACCGTAACTTTTTGATGATATTCTAATTTAGTGACAAGCACTTGTATATGGATTTGTGACTGGTAGCTTGGTAAACAATGAAGCCGGCATAGCGCTCCATTGCCCCTTTATCCAGATGATCAATAGGTGTGCCATCCATCAGGCCATTAACATTTTGGAAATAGACTTGTCAAAACCTCGTGATAATAGAAGAAGTTGTTTTTAATATTGTATTCACATATTTTACATACGTACAGTTTTTTTATACAGTAACTATATATTGTTCTTCTCTCCAGAGCGCTGTGTTCTTACAATCAAGGCCATTACGGTTATTTAATTGTCTTAAAATCAGATTGACAACTCATTAATCAAGTTGTCTTTCGCTGATTGCTAATATATCATTTACTTCTCACTGATATAATGTTTCTGGAAACAATGTAACCATCAGGAGAGAAGATGTGTGTGCAAAATAATGAATATTCATTATTACACCCCAGTCATTAATATTTAAGTTCACTTGTCAAGACTCAACACTCCAAGGAATGGAGAGAACTTCCATGGCCCATTAACACAGAAACCTAATAAGATACTGCCTTGTGTTTAATCTAAGCTAAGTTTTTCTTTATTAAGATTGAATTCAAGCATGTTCTTCTTTGGTTTGTTCTGGGAATAGAAATCAAAGATGAAAAATTTACTAGAAGGATTTTTTTTTTTTGTATTATTAAATATGGAACATGACTAGAAATGCTGGATAGTAACATAGTGTCTCATTAAAGATGTGTTCATCCAGTGGTACGAATGCTATGGTTGTATACGTAGAGCAATGGGGTGCGGCGGAGATAAAAGAAACAGTAAACCTATAAAGGAATAAGAGAAAAAATTGCCCATAGAGTAAGTCAGTTAATATTCTGGAGAACCTAAAAAGAGTCAACTCGGAATGTTGCAAAGAATTCGGGAGGCCTTAATCCCCCCATTTCTGCCTGACAGATGATTGCAGAAAGTTGTGCTTTCTCATGAGATGACGTGTGGAGTGGGAGAGGGTGACAGCGGCCGGGCAGCCAGACAGAGGTTAATAAGAATCCAGAGAGAATGTGTGCGATACATTTATCTTAAAATGGATTGTAATATGTAACAGAATAATATCCAAGACAGGACAACGTAAGGCTACGTTCACATCTGCGTTGCGGCGGGCGCAACCGCGGCGACGCATGCGTCATGTGCCCCTATATTTAACATAGGGGGCGCATGGAAATGCGTTGTGCTGCGTTTTGCAACGCATGCGTTTTTTTTGCCGCAAGCGTAGGAGCGCAGAGGACGCAGCAAGTTGCATTTTTTTTGCGTCCAAAATTCGGCAAAAAAGGACGCATGCGTCGCAAAACGCTGCGTTTTAGCGTGCGTTTTGTTGCGTTTTTGTTTGCGTTGTGCGTTGCGTCTCCGACACAACATCGCACAAAGCAAATGTGAATGTAGCCTAAAAGGGAGTCAGCTACTGTTTTCTAAATTTTGCTTCAGTGAGTGAAATTGTGACGTTACGGGAGTACGGTATAGTATATGTATTCTGAAACATAGGGGCAGTATTATAGTAGTTATATTCTTGTACATAGGAGCAGTATTATAGTAGTTATATTCTTGTACATAGGAGCAGTATTATAGAGGATATTTTCTTGTACAAAGGGGACAGTATTATAGTAGTTATATTCTTATACACAGGAGCAGTATTATAGTAGTTGTATTCTGGTACATAAGAGCAGTATTATAGTAGTTGTATTCTTGTACATAGGAGCAGTATTATAGTAGTTGTATTCTGGTACATAGGGGCAGTATTATAGTAGTTATATTCTTGTACATAGGGGGCAGTATTATAGTAGTTATTAGGGTTGAGCGACCTTGACCTTTTTAGAGTCGAGCCGTGTTTCGCAAAACCCGACTATCTTAGAAGTCGAGTCGAGTGGAATCGGCCGATTATCACGAAAAGTCGGGTATCGCCCGAAACACGAAACCCAATGCAAGTCAATGGGGGAGCATAGTCGGCAGTGAGTGGAGGCCAGGAAAACACCTACACTGCCCATTTTAATGGCAAAAACATCCATTCTTGTTACAGAAGCTTGTCAATCGTAATTTACCTTATAATAATTGGAAGGCATTTGAAATTGGGGGTCATTTGGCTAAAGTTGTGGGGGGGTAGGGCTGGTTCAAGTAATTACTGGGCCCAGGAAATCTGGAACACGTCACGGCAGTGGAGCAGGGAGAGGTAAGTATTTCAACTTTGCAAGTGCTGAGATCCTGAGCAAGCAGGGGGGGCCCACTCGTTGGCATTGGCACTGGCACAGGGCCCCTCAAAGTACAGCGGTGTATTTGCACGGCGGGGGCGCCTCCCACCGGCAGCGACACTTTAGCGTACTATGAGAGGCCCTGTGCCAGTGACGTCGCCAACTAGTATTCCTGCCCCCACTTGATGAAGGAACCTGCACTTTCATCTGCACCTTCCTCTTTGTCCCCGTGTAAGGTGGTATGGTATGCGGGAAGAGGAACCTGACTTTCAGCAGGGTCACAATCTTGCTGTGTAGCGTGCACGGGGAATGTTGCGTTAATGGTCAATGTACCAGCAGACTCATCTATCACTGGCTGGGCAATGGGCAGGATGAGGAGGAAACACAGATATAGGCCCAAAGAATAAAGTTGGCTAAATGCAGTTCAAAATTGGTAACACAGGACTAACCAGGCAGGGGGCATTGCAGTGGAGGACAACTGGAATGAGAGGCTGACACAGAGAGTAGGCCCAAATCAGTAAGTAGTCGAAATGCAGTTCAAAATTGGCAACCGTAGTAAACAGGCGGCACAGCTTTGTTCAGTGAAGGAGAACAGCAAGGAGTGGCAGACACCGATAGTAGGCCCCAACCCAACTAGTAGGCCAAATGCAGTCTAACATTAACAACTACTTAACGAGAGCCTGAAAATGGAATTTCAGGACAGGAAACCAGGAGAACAGCAAGGAGCGGCAGACACCGATAGTAGGCCCCAAACCAACTAGTAAGCCAAATGCAGTTGTTCCATTTAACCACTATTTAACAAGAGCCTGAAGATAGAAGCTCAGGAAAGGCAACCTGGAGAACACCATGGAGTGGAACACACCGTCTCTACACCCCATACCCAATTTGTAGGCCTAATGCAGTGTAGTTTCCAACAACTACTAAATGAGAGCATTAAGATCGAAGCAATGGCGAGGAAACCTGGGGAACACCTTGGAGTGGAACACACCATCTCTCTACACCCCATACCCAATTTGTAGGCCTAATGCAGTGTAGTTTTCTACAACTAGTAAACGAGAGTCGGAAGACCGAAGCAATGTGGACGAAACCTGGGGAACACCTTGGAGTGTAACACACCATCTCTCTACACCCCATACCCAATTTGTAGGCCTAATGCAGTGTAGTTTTCTACAACTACTAAACGAGAGTCGGAAGACCGAAGCAATGTGGACGAAACCTGGGGAACACCTTGGAGTGGAACACACCATCTCTCTACACCCCATACCCAATTTGTAGGCCTAATGCAGTGTAGTTTCCAACAACTACTAAACGAGAGCCAGAAGATCGAAGCAATGGAGAGGAAACCTGGGGAACACCTTGGAGTGTAACACACCATCTCTCTACACCCCATACCCATTTTGTAGGCCTAATGCAGTGTAGTTTCCAACAACTACTAAACGAGAGCCTGAAGATAGAAGCTCAGGAAAGGCAACCTGGAGAACACCTTGGAGTGGAACACACCGTCTCTACACCCCATACCCAATTTGTAGGCCTAATGCAGTGTAGTTTCCAACAACTACTAAACGAGAGCATTAAGATCGAAGCAATGGCGAGGAAACCTGGGGAACACCTTGGAGTGGAACACACCATCTCTCTACACCCCATACCCAATTTGTAGGCCTAATGCAGCGTAGTTTCCAACAACTACTAAACGAGAGCATTAAGATCGAAGCAATGGCGAGGAAACCTGGGGAACACCTTGGAGTGGAACACACCATCTCTCTACACCCCATACCCAATTTGTAGGCCTAATGCAGCGTAGTTTCCAACAACTACTAAACGAGAGCATTAAGATCGAAGCAATGGCGAGGAAACCTGGGGAACACCTTGGAGTGGAACACACCATCTCTCTACACCCCATACCCATTTTGTAGGCCTAATGCAGCGTAGTTTCCAACAACTACTAAACGAGAGCATTAAGATCGAAGCAATGGCGAGGAAACCTGGGGAACACCTTGGAGTGGAACACACCGTCTCTACACCCCATACCCAATTTGTAGGCCTAATGCAGTGTAGGTTTCTACAACTACTAAACGAGAGTCGGAAGACCGAATCAATGTGGACGAAACCTGGGGAACACCTTGGAGTGTAACACACCATCTCTCTACACCCCATACCCAATTTGTAGGCCTAATGCAGTGTAGTTTTCTACAACTACTAAACGAGAGCATTAAGATCGAAGCAATGGCGAGGAAACCTGGGGAACACCTTGGAGTGCAACACACCATCTCTCTACACCCCATACCCATTTTGTAGGCCTAATGCAGCGTAGTTTCCAACAACTACTAAACGAGAGCATTAAGATCGAAGCAATGGCGAGGAAACCTGGGGAACACCGTGGAGTGGAACACACCATCTCTCTACACCCCATACCCAATTTGTAGACCTAATGCAGTGTAGTTTCCAACAACTACTAAACGAGAGCCAGAAGATCGAAGCAATGGAGAGGAAACCTGGGGAACACCTTGGAGTGGAACACACCGTCTCTACACCCCATACCCAATTTGTAGGCCTAATGCAGTGTAGTTTTCTACAACTACTAAACGAGAGTCGGAAGACCGAATCAATGTGGACGAAACCTGGGGAACACCTTGGAGTGTAACACACCATCTCTCTACACCCCATACCCAATTTGTAGGCCTAATGCAGTGTAGTTTTCTACAACTACTAAACGAGAGCATTAAGATCGAAGCAATGGCGAGGAAACCTGGGGAACACCTTGGAGTGGAACACACCATCTCACTACACCCCATACCCAATTTGTAGGCCTAATGCAGCGTAGTTTCCAACAACTACTAAACGAGAGCATTAAGATCGAAGCAATGGCGAGGAAACCTGGGGAACACCTTGGAGTGGAACACACCATCTCTCTACACCCCATACCCATTTTGTAGGCCTAATGCAGCGTAGTTTCCAACAACTACTAAACGAGAGCATTAAGATCGAAGCAATGGCGAGGAAACCTGGGGAACACCGTGGAGTGGAACACACCATCTCTCTACACCCCATACCCAATTTGTAGACCTAATGCAGTGTAGTTTCCAACAACTACTAAACGAGAGCCAGAAGATCAAAGCAATGGAGAGGAAACCTGGGGAACACCTTGGAGTGGAACACACCATCTCTCTACACCCCATACCCAATTTGTAGGCCTAATTCAGTGTAGTTTCCAACAACTACTAAACGAGAGCCTGAAGATAGAAGCTCAGGAAAGGCAACCTGGAGAACACCTTGGAGTGGAACACACCGTCTCTACACCCCATACACAATTTGTAGGCCTAATGCAGTGTAGTTTTCTACAACTACTAAACGAGAGTCGGAAGACCGAAGCAATGTGGACGAAACCTGGGGAACACCTTGGAGTGGAACACACCATCTCTCTACACCCCATACCCAATTTGTAGGCCTAATGCAGTGTAGTTTTCTACAACTACTAAACGAGAGTCGGAAGACCGAAGCAATGTGGACGAAACCTGGGGCACACCTTGGGGCGGCAGACACCGTTAGTAGGCCCTACCAAAGTTGTACCCCCAATGCAGTTTTAAAATTCCTAGAGGCTGAAAACAAAACTATTGATGCTCAGCTTTTTTCAAAGGAACACAGCTGAATTGAGTGGCGCAGACAGACACAGGTAGTAGGCCTTAAACCAAAAATTGTGGCTCACTGCAGCTTAAAAAAGGTTACAGGGGTACACAGGCAGCATTGCTCTGGGCAGTGGAGGACAATTTCAATAGTGGACCGCAGACAGACTTTGCATGCCTACTATTAAAAAAAGGATGCTCTATGCAATAAAAAATAGGTTCCAGGGGTACACGGGCAGCAGTGGTCTGGTCAGAGTAGGAGTAGTAGAAAGAAGGGACCGCAGACAGGCTTTGAAGGCCTAACATAACAAAATAGGGCTGTTGGCAATTTAAAATTGCTTCCAGGGGTACACGGGCAGCAATGGTCTGGTCAGTGTAGTAGTAGTAGAAAGAAGGGACTGCAGACAGGCTTCGAAGGCCTAACATAACAAAATAGGGCTGTTGGCAATTTAAAATTGGTTCCAGGGGTACACGGGCAGCAGTAGAATGGTCAGTGGAGGCCTTGTGGAAGGAGGGACCGCAGACAGGCTTCGAAGGCCTAACATAACAAAATAGGGCTGTTGGCAATTTAAAATTGCTTCCAGGGGTACACGGGCAGGAATGGTCTGGTCAGTGTAGTAGTAGTAGAAAGAAGGGACCGCAGACAGGCTTCGAAGGCCTAACATAACAAAATAGGGCTGTTGGCAATTTAAAATTGGTTCCAGGGGTACACGGGCAGCAGTAGAATGGTCAGTGGAGGCCTTGTGGAAGGAGGGACCGCAGACAGGCTTCGAAGGCCTAACATAACAAAATAGGGCTGTTGGCAATTTAAAATTGCTTCCAGGGGTACACGGGCAGCAATGGTCTGGTCAGTGTAGTAGTAGTAGAAAGAAGGGACCGCAGACAGGCTTCGAAGGCCTAACATAACAAAATAGGGCTGTTGGCAAGTTAAAATTGGTTCCAGGGGTACACGGGCAGCAGTAGAATGGTCAGTGGAGGCCTTGTGGAAGGAGGGACAGCAGACAGGCTTTGAAGGCCTAACATAACAAAATAGGGCTGTTGGCAATTTAAAATTGCTTCCAGGGGTACACGGGCAGCAATGGTCTGGTCAGTGTAGTAGTAGTAGAAAGAAGGGACCGCAGACAGGCTTCGAGGCCTAACATAACAAAATAAGGCTGTTGGCAAGTTAAAATTGGTTCCAGGGGTACACGGGCAGCAGTAGAATGGTCAGTGGAGGCCTTGTGGAAGGAGGGACCGCAGACAGGCTTCGAAGGCCTAACATAACAAAATAGGGCTGTTGGCAATTTAAAATTGGTTCCAGGGGTACACGGGCAGCAGTAGAATGGTCAGTGGAGGCCTAGTGGAAGGAGGGACCGCAGACAGGCTTCGAAGGCCTAACATAAAAAAATTGGGCTGTAGCCAATTTAAAATTGGTTCCAGGGGTACACGGGCAGCAGTAGAATGGTCAGTGGAGGCCTAGTGGAAGGAGGGACCGCAGACAGGCTTCGAAGGCCTAACATAATAAAATTGGACAGGCTGTAGGCACTTTATAATTGGTTCCAGGAGTACACGGGCAGCTGTAGACAGGTCAGTGTAGTAGTAGTTGAAAGAACGGGCCGCAGACAGGCTTCGAAGGCCTAACATAATAAAATGGACTGGCTGTAGGCAATTTAAAATTAGTTCCAGGGGTAGACGGGCAGCAGTGGTCTGGTCAGCGGAGGCCGATTGTAATGAGTGTCTGCCAGTTAGTAGTCCAAAACAATAAATAAATGTGAATGTCTCGCATTAAAACAAAACGAAAACACTAAAGGGTGCAATCATTAGGTTCAGGGGTGGGATCCTCTGCGTAGTTTCAGACCTACTAATTTAGCGCAAAGTATTTACTGTGGTAAATAGAGGACAC
Organism: Ranitomeya imitator; assembly: GCF_032444005.1. Lineage (NCBI taxonomy): Eukaryota > Metazoa > Chordata > Amphibia > Anura > Dendrobatidae > Ranitomeya > Ranitomeya imitator. The sequence goes on along the minus strand of NC_091287.1, from coordinate 541,799,471 downwards.
TGCCCTTGACTATGTTAAGTACCATCATACATGTCAACACAATGGTATTGTCAGTGGCAGGAATGGAAGGATGTCAGCGCATAGACTAAACATTGGTGGAAGTGTGAGAGATAACTGTGGAAGTGGTAGAGCAATGTTTGACCTGGGGTTGGGTGAACTCTCTTGTGGCCGGCGGTACAGGCCCAGGGCCCCTCATGTTACAACAGTGTGTCTGACGTTGGGTGCGCACCACCACCGCCAGAAACACTTTATTGTACTAGGAGGGACCTAGTGGCAGTGCCGTCGACCAAAAGCGGGCACACCCACCTCTTCAGACAAACAGCACTCTCACGGGTGCTTGCGCCAAGTCGCGATACCACGGCCCCGTGTGGGGAGTTTGGCCATTTAGGGAGGTGTAAACATGTCGTATGCTGGACAATCAGCTGCAGCAAATTAGACATTCGAAAAGTAATTCACAGTAGTCCACAGGCAAGAGCTTTTCGTAGGAAAGCTAGGTGTCTGCCGGGCAAGGTGGGGCAAAAGAATTTGAAATCTAGTTGTGGTTCATTTTAATGAATGTTAGATCATCAACATTTTGGGTAGCCAGACGAGTCCTTTTTTCGGTTATTATTGAACCTGCAGCACTGAATACTCTTTCTGATAGGACACTAGCTGCCGGGCAAGCAAGCTCCTGCAATGCATATTCTGCCAATTCTGGCCAGGTGTCTAATTTTGATGCCCAGTAATCAAATGGGAATAACGGTTGAGGGAGAACATCGATAAGGGATGAAAAATAGTTAGTAACCATACTGGACAAATGTTGTCTCCTGTCACTTTCAATTGATGCAGCAGTACCTGTCCTATCTGCGGTCATAGCAAAATCACTCCACAACCTGGTCAGAAAACCCCTTTGTCCAACGCCACTTCTGATGTGTGCACCCCTAACACTCCTGGTCTGCTGCCCCCTGGAGCTCGTGTGAGAACGATCACGTGCGCTGTGTGCTGGGAATGCCTGAAGGAAATGGTCAACAAGAGTTGATTGTTTGGTTGCTAATATTAGTTCCAAGTTCTCATGTGGCATAATATTTTGCAATTTGCCTTTATATCGTGGATCAAGGAAGCAGGCCAACCAGTAATCGTCATCGTTCATCATTTTAGTAATGCGTGTGTCCCTTTTGAGGATACGTAAGGCATAATCCGCCATGTGGGCCAAAGTTCCAGTTGTCAAATCTGCGGTTGTGATTGGTTGAGGGGCAGTTTCAGGCAAATCTACGTCACTTGTGTCCCTCAAAAAACCAGAACCCGGCCTTGCCACGCAACCAATTTCCAGTGCCCCCGGGAAAGCTTCCTCATTAAAAATATACTCATCCCCATCATCCTCCTCGTCCTCCACCTCCTCTTCGCCCGCTACATCGTCCTGTACACTGCCCTGACCAGACAATGGCTGACTGTCATCAAGGCTTTCCTCTTCCTCTGGTGCAGACGCCTGATCCTTTATGTGCGTCAAACTTTGCATCAGCAGACACATTAGGGGGATGCTCATGCTTATTATGGCGTTGTCTGCACTAACCAGCCGTGTGCATTCCTCAAAACACTGAAGGACTTGACACATGTCTTGTATCTTCGACCACTGCACACCTGACTACTCCATGTCTGCCATCCTACTGCCTGCCCGTGTATGTGTATCCTCCCACAAAAACATAACAGCCCGCCTCTGTTGGCACAGTCTCTGAAGCATGTGCAGTGTTGAGTTCCACCTTGTTGCAACGTCTATGATTAGGCGATGCTGGGGAAGGTTCAAAGATCGCTGAAAGGTCTGCATACGGCTGGAGTGTACAGGCGAACGTCGGATATGTGAGCAAAGTCCACGCACTTTGAGGAGCAGGTCGGAGAACCCAGGATAAGTTTTCAATAAGCACTGCACCACCAGGTTTAAGGTGTGAGCCAGGCAAGGAATGTGTTTCAGTTGGGAAAGGGAGATGGCAGCCATGAAATTCCTTCCGTTATCACTCACTACCTTGCCTGCCTCAAGATCTACTGTGCCCAGCCACGACTGCGTTTCTTGCTGCAAGAACTCGGACAGAACTTCCGCGGTGTGTCTGTTGTCGCCCAAACACTTCATAGCCAATACAGCCTGCTGACGCTTGCCAGTAGCTGGCCCATAATGGGACAACTGGTGTGCAACAGTGTCAGCTGCCGATGGAGTGGTTGGGCGACTGCGGTCTGTGGAAGAGCTCTCGCTTCTGCAGGAGGACGAGGAGGAGGAGGGGGTGCGAACGCCTACAGCCAACTGTTTCCTAGACCGTGGGCTAGGCACAACTGTCCCGAAATTGATGTCCCCTGTGGACCCTGCATCCACCACATTCACCCAGTGTGCCGTGATGGACACTTAACGTCCCTGGCCATGCCTACTGGTCCATGCATCTGTAGTCAGGTGCACCTTTGTACTCACAGATTGCCTGAGTGCATGGACGATGCGCTGTTTAACATGCTGGTGCAGGGCTGGGATGGCTTTTCTGGAAAAAAAGTGTCGACTGGGTAGCTCGTAGCGTGGTTCAGCGTACTCCATCAGGGCTTTGAAAGCTTCACTTTCAACTAACCGGTAGGGCATCATCTCTAACGAGATTAGTCTAGCTATGTGGGCGTTAAAACCCTGTGTACGCGGATGCGAGGATAAGTACTTCCTTTTTCTAACCAGAGTCTCATGTAGGGTGAGCTGGACTGGAGAGCTGGAGATCGTGGAACTTGCGGGTGTGCCGGTGGACATGGCAGACTGAGAGACGGTTGGAGACGGTATTGTTTCCGCCGGTGCCCTAGATGCAATATTTCCTCCTACAAAACTGGTGATTCCCTGACCCTGATTGCTTTTGGCTGGCAAAGAAACCTGCACAGATACTGCCGGTGGTGCGGAAAATGGTGGCCTTACAGTGACGGAAGGGATGTTGCGTTGCTGACTAGCTTCATTGGCTGAGGGTGCTACAACCTTAAGGGACGTTTGGTAGTTAGTCCAGGCTTGAAAATGCATGGTGGTTAAATGTCTATGCATGCATCTTGTATTGAGACTTTTCAGATTCTGACCTCTGCTTAAGCTAGTTGAACATTTTTGACAGATGACTTTGCGCTGATCAATTGGATGTTGTTTAAAAAAATGCCAGACTGCACTCTTCCTAGCATCGGATCCCTTTTTAGGGATTGCAGACTGAGCTTTAACCGGATGGCCACGCTGTCCTCCAACAGGTTTTGGCTTTGACACGCGTTTTGGGCCAGATACGGGCCCGGCAGATGGAACCTGTTGCGATGTTGATGCCTGCTGCGGCCCCTCCTCCACCTCCGCTTCTGAACTACTGCCGCCTGCACCCTGTTCCCCAATGGCTGCCAATCGGGGTCAACAACTGGGTCATCTATTACCTCCTCTTCTAGCTCGTGTGCAAATTCGTCTGTGTCACCGTGTCGGTCGGTGGTATAGCGTTCGTGACGGGGCAACATAGTCTCATCAGGGTCTGATTGTGGATCAGTACCCTGAGAGGGCAATGTTGTGGTCTGAGTCAAAGTACCAGCATAGTAGTCTGGCTGTGGCTGTGCATCAGTGCACTCCATGTCAGATTCAACTTGTAATGGGCATGGACTGTTAACTGCTTCACTTTCTAAGCCAGAGACGGTATGTGTAAAGAGCTCCATGGAGTAACCCGTTGTGTCGCCTGCTGCATTCTTCTCTGTTGTTGTTGTTTTTGCTGAAGAGGACAAGGAAGCGACTTGTCCCTGACCGTGAACATCCACTAACGACGCGCTGCTTTTACATTTACCAGTTTCAGAAGAGGAGGCAAAAGAGCTAGAGGCTGAGTCTGCAAGGTAAGCCAAAACTTGCTGTTGCTGCTCCGGCTTTAAAAGCGGTTTTCCTACTCCCAGAAAAGAGAGCGTTCGAGGCCTTGTGTAGCCAGACGACGAACCTGGCTCCACAGCTCCAGACTTAGGTGGAATATTTTTTTTCCCACGACCACCTGATGCTCCACTACCACTACCATCATTACCAGCTGACAATGAACGCCTACGGCCACGACCTCTTGCACCAGACTTCCTCATTGTTTTAAAAACTTAACCAAAGTAACTTTATTTGTTGCTGTCAAACAACTTACACGGTGAGCTATAACTTCAGTATGATTTCAATATCCCTTTACAGGTTGGTGAGACCACAAGGAAAATCAGGCACAATGTTACACACTCTGTTTTCTGTGGCACCAAATCACAGAGATGCCACACACGCAGGACTGTCACTCAAGCACAAATGTCAATATTAATCTCCCACTGTTTTATTTTTTTTTTTTTTTTTCAGGGAGACTTTAGAAACAAAATAAAAAAAATGATTTTTTTCAGGAAGAATTTAGAAACCAAATAAAAAAACAAAAAAAAGGCTTTCTATGGCCCACTGAGTGAGAGATGACGCACACAGGAGTCAGGAGTGGCACACAAGCCCAGAGGCCAATATTTTTCTCCCACTGATTGATGTAGTGATTTTTTCAGGTAGATTTTGGAACCCAAATCAAGCAACAAAAAAAAATATGCTTTCTATGGCCCACAATTTGAGAGAGAGAGAGAGAGATGGCACACCCAGGGGTCAAGACTGGCACACAAGCAGAAAGGGCAATATTAATCTCCCACCTATTTTTTTTTTTTTCAGGGAGACTTTAGAAACAAAATAAAATAAAATGATTTTTTCAGAAAGAATTTAGAAACCAAATAAAATAAAATGATTTTTTCAAGGACAATTTAGAAACCAAATAAAAAAAATAAAATAAAGGCTTTCTATGCCCCACTGAGTGAGAGATGACACACACAGGAGTCAAGAGTGGCACACAAGCCCAGAGGCCAATATTTATCTCCCACTGATTGATGTAGTGATTTTTTCAGGTAGATTTTGGAACCCAAATCAAGCAAAAAAATAAATAGGCTTTCTATGGCCCACTGAGTGAGAGATGACACAGACAGGGATGGCACTGTAGCAGAAATGTCAATCTTAATCTCCCACAAAAAAAAAAAAAAAAAAACAGGGAGTGTCCTTCAATTACTATCTCCCTGCAGTAATCTCAGCCAGGTATGGCAGGCAGCAATAAAGAGTGGACTGATGCACAAATTAAATAAAAAGTGTGGACAAACAAAAAAGATAGCTGTGCAGAACGGAAGGAACAACAGGATTTGTGCTTTGAAAAAAGCAGTTGGTTTGCACAGCGGCGTACACACAGCAATGCAGCTATCAGGGAGCCTTCTAGGGCAGCCCAATGAGCTACAGCGCTGAGGAAAAAAAAAATGTAGCTTCCACTGTCCCTGCACACCGAAGGTGGTGTTGGGCAGTGGAAATCGCTACAGCACAAGCGGTTTGGTGGTTAATGGACCCTGCCTAACGCTATCCCTGCTTCTGACGAAGCGGCAGCAACCTCTCCCTAAGCTCAGATCAGCAGCAGTAACATGGCGGTCGGCGGGAACGCCCCTTTATAGCCCTTGTGACGCCGCGGACAGCAAGCCAATCACTGCAATGCCCTTCTCTAAGATGGTGGGGACCAGGACCTATGTCATCACGCTGCCCACACTCTGCGTTTACCTTCATTGGCTGAGAAATGGCGCTTTTCGCGTCATTGAAATGCGACTTTGGCGTGAAAGTCGCGTACCGCATGGCCGACCCCGCACAGGGGTCGGATCGGGTTTCATGAAACCCGACTTTGCCAAAAGTCGGCGACTTTTGAAAATGAACGACCCGTTTCGCTCAACCCTAATAGTTATATTCTTGTACATAGGGGTAGTATTATAGTAGTTATATTCTTGTACATAGGGGCAGTATTATAGTAGTTATATTCTTGTACATAGGGAGCAGTATTATAGTAGTTATATTCTTGTAAATAGGGGCAGTATTATAGTAGTTATATTCTTGTACATAGGGGGCAGTATTATAGTAGTTATATTCTTGTAAATAGGGGCAGTATTATAGTAGTTTTATTCTTGTACATAGGGGGCAGTATTATAATAGTTATATTCTTGTACATAGGAGCTGTATTATAGTAGTTATATTCTTGTACATAGGAGCAGTATTATAGTAGTTATATTCTTGTACATAGGAGCAGTATTAGTAGTTATATTCTTGTACATAGGGGCAGTGTTATAGTAGTTATATTCTTGTACATATTAGCGGTATTATAGTAGTTATATTCTTGTATATAGGGGCAGTATTATAGTAATTATATTCTTGTACATAGGGGCAGTATTAGAGAAGTTATATTCTTGTACATAAGGGCAGTATTATAGTAGTTATATTCTTGTAAATAGGGGCAGTATTATATTAGTTATATTATTGTACATAGGGGCAGTGTTATAGTAGTTATATTCTTGTACATAAGAGCGGTATTATAGTAGTTATATTCTTGTATATAGGGGCAGTATTATAGTAATTATATTCTTGTACATAGGGGCAGTATTAGAGTAGTTATATTCTTGTACATAGGGGGCAGTATTATAGTAGTTTTATTCTTGTACATAGGGGCAGTATTATAGTAGTTATATTCTTGTACATAGGGGCAGTATTATTGTAGTTATATTCTTGTACATAAGGGCAGTACTATAGTAGTTATTTTCTTGTACATAGGAGCAGTATTATAGTAGTTATATTATTGTACATAGGGGCAGTATTATAGTAGTTATTTTCTTGTAAATAGGAGCAGTATTATAGTAGTTATATTATTGTATATAGGGGCAGTATTATAGTAGTTATATTATTGAACATAGGGGCAGTATTATAGTAGTTGTATTCTTGTACATAGGAGCAGTATTAGAGTAGTTATATTCTTGTACATAGGGGCAGTATTATAGTAGTTATATTCTGTTACATAGGGGCAGTATTATAGTAGTTATTTTCTTGTACATAGGAGCAGTATTATAGTAGTTATATTATTGTACATAGGGGCAGTATTATAGTAGTTATTTTCTTGTAAATAGGAGCAGTATTATAGTAGTTTTATTATTTTATATAGTGGCAGTATTATAGTAGTTATATTATTGAACATAGGGGCAGTATTATAGTAGTTATATTCTTGTACATAGGAGCAGTATTATAGTAGTTATATTCTTGTACATAGGGGGCAGTATTATAGTAGTTATATTCTTGTACATAGGGGCAGTATTATTGTAGTTATATTCTTGTACATAGGGGCAGTATTATAGTAATTATATTCTTGTACATAGGGGCAGTATTAGAGTAGTTATATTCTTGTACATAGGAGCAGTATTAGAGTAGTTATATTCTTGTACATAGGGGGCAGTATTATAGTAGTTATATTATTGAACATAGGGGCAGTATTATAGTAGTTATATTCTTGTACATAGGGGCAGTATTAGATTAGTTATATTCTTGTACATAGGAGCAGTATTAGAGTAGTTATATTCTTGTACATAGGGGGCAGTATTTTAGTAGTTATATTCTTGTACATAGGGGCAGTATTATAGTAGTTATATTCTTGTACATAGGGGCAGTATTATTGTAGTTATATTCTTGTACATAGGGGCAGTATTATAGTAGTTATTTTCTTGTACATAGGAGCAGTATTATAGTAGTTATATTATTGTACATAGGGGCAGTATTATAGTAGTTATTTTCTTGTAAATAGGAGCAGTATTATAGTAGTTATATTATTGTATATAGGGGCAGTATTATAGTAGTTATATTATTGAACATAGGGGCAGTATTATAGTAGTTATATTCTTGTACATAGGAGCAGTATTATAGTAGTTATATTCTTGTATATAGGGGCAGTATTATAGTAGTTATATTCTTGTATATAAGGGCAGTGTTATAGTAGTTATATTCTTGTACATAGGGGCAGTATTATAGTAGTTATATTCTTGTATATAGGGGCAGTGTTATAGTAGTTATATTCTTGTACATAGGGGCAGTGTGATAGTAGTTATATTCTTGTACATAGGGCCAGTATTATAGTAGTTATATTCTTGTATATAGGGGCAGTATTATAGTAATTATATTCTTGTACATAGGGGCAGTGTTATAGTAGTTATATTCTTGTACATAGGGGCAGTGTGATAGTAGTTATATTCTTGTACATAGGGGCAGTATTATAGTAGTTATATTCTTGTATATAGGGGCAGTATTATAGTAGTTATATTATTTTACATTGGAGCAGTATTACATTAGTTTTCTTCTTGTACATATATCTATTATAGTAGTATTACATATAAGTGTATTTAATATTATTTTTAATAACATCTTTACTGTGTAATGGAACATAAAGATTATTATATTTAGATGGTTCCAATCTGAACTATCGCTAAAATACTCTATAAATATGTAAGTCATGAAAAATGAGTCAACCAGAGTAGAAATGATTATACTGTTTTTCTTGCAAATAAGCATACCGTGGCAGCGTATCAGAGCAGTTTACTTACCGTGTTGAATTTCCTTTACTGATAAACGATTACAGGTTAATTCCACTGTTCTTCCATACATGAACAGCCCTTTTGACTTCTGAAAGGATGAAGTTAGAAATTGAAAGATAATAGAAAGGAAGAAGAAATTTTCCCCATATAGCGAAGAATAGGAGAATGAAATACATATAGAGATACTGCTATATCTATATTTTATACGCTCTGCTTCCATTCATATTTTATCACTGTAAAATAAAATGAACTAGAAATCATGAAACTGCTTTCAGAATGGGTCCATTAGGAATAGGGCAAATGTTAAGTGATTTATGAATAATAGAAAATAATTTTCAATCATCGTTTCAAATAGATTCTCAACAATAACCAGAAAAGTAGCATTTCAACTCTTACAGCTGTGATTTATATTTAATACGTCCTCCTATAGACTCGGCTCTCTTTATATTTTATTCTGCTGAATAATGGAGCTTGAAAATGTGCGAGCCATTCACTAGCGTCAATGGGTTTCAGCCAATTAATTGTGGTTTGTGACTTAAATGTGCAAATCCATATTCACGTCAAACATGTTTTTATCAGAAAAAAATATTTTATTGATCTTGTCAGACCATGGTGTGAATCCTAAGATATTTCAGTTTTCTTTAATTATTCATACTTATCAATTAATAAGCTGATAAAATATCAATGTTTAAGTCCTATTTTATGGACCGCCCAAACAGTTGGGTCTGCCAATTTTTGCGTGGAGTTTATGTAAACCCAAACCATTTTCAGATATGTCTGAATTTGTCAGGATTGTTTTCGCAAATTTGAAAGAGTTTTGGCAAACTCTGAACTTTTGAAGCTATTATTGCCACATTCATGTAGCGTCCTTACGTCAAGTTTTTGGACATTCATAATTACCAAACTATTGAGCTGGTGAACTAGGTACTGTTAAGTCTCGACCCAAGGACTCCTCCAAATGGAGTGGAACTAGCCATATTTCGGAACAGTTTATGTTGACCTAACCCGTTCCGAACTTTTGGTAACTATGATTGCCACATTCATGTAGTGTCCTTATGCCAAGTTTTTGGACATTCATAATTACCAAACTTATTGAGTTGGTACATTAGGTACTTGTAAGTCTCGACCCAAGGACTCCTTCAAATGGAGTGGAACTAGCCATATTTTGTAACAGTTTATGTTGACCTAACCCTTTCCGAACTTTTGGTAACTATGGTTGCCACATTCATGTAACGTCCTGATGCCAAGTTTTTGGACATTCATAATTACCAAACTTATTGAGTTGGTACATTAGGTACTTGTAAGTCTCGACCCAAGGACTCCTCCAAATGGAGTGGAACTAGCCATATTTTGTAACAGTTTATGTTGACCTAACCCATTCCGAACTTTTGGTAACTATGGTTGCCACATTCATGTAACGTCCTGATGCCAAGTTTTTGGACATTCATAGTTACCAAACTTATTGAGTTGGTACATTAGGTACTTGTAAGTCTCGACCCAAGGACTCCTCCAAATGGAGTGGAACTAGCCATATTTTGTAACAGTTTATGTTGACCTAACCCGTTCCGAACTTTTGGTAACTATGGTTGCTACATTCATGTAACGTCCTGATGCCAAGTTATTGAACATTCATAATTACCAAACTTATTGAGTTGGTGAATTAGGTACTTTTAAGTCTCGACCCAAGGAATTCTCCAAATGGAGTGGAACTAGCCATATTTGGGAACAGTTTATGTTGACCTAACCCATTCCGAACTTTTGGTAACTATGGTTGCCACATTCATGTAGTGTCCTTATGCCAAGTTTTTGGACATTCATAATTACCAAACAATTCAGTTGTTGAATTAGGTACTTTTACGTCTTGACCCAAGGACTCCTCCAAACGGAGTGGAACGAGCCATATTTGAGCAGAGTTTTATTGTCCTAATCTATTTGTATTCCTGTACTTCCCAGATTGTTTCTGTAAATTCAGGATGGTTTAAAGTTGTGTTCGTAATTAAGGACATTGCAGATGTGAATACAGATGTGGTAATTGGACCTGAGACTTGGAGCAACAGGCCCCTCTGCCATTTAGGAAAACAGTATTTTTAATGGCTCATGGTAGAGCGGCCCCTGTTTCAGATCAGGGTCCAGGAGCTTCAAGTTATATTTCTGGACCTTGATATTTTTTAATTGAGCATCTAGGAATTTTAGAGACAGTCATAAATTACTTTCAGCTGACTAATCACCCCTGACTTTTGGTATTAGTATAGAAAGATTCAGCTATATTGAAGTGGCTGTCCATCGGCATCTTTCCTGCAAGTTACTGTTAGACTACGATCATACAAGAATAGATTCGGTCATCGGAGAGTATCAGGCTGCTTATGCAAATCACACTCTGATCAAACACAGCTCAGAGTGTCAGCATATCGTATCCAATTCTGTTCATGTGAGAGAATATATTGTATGCCTGGTGTTTGCTGTTAACCCTTGTATGTGTTGCCTTGTTTGTCGGGTTGGTGTACTGTGGTATACAGTAAAGCTACTCTTCCCTGGGTGTGGGAAGAGAACAAAGGAGAGCCAACTCAGGAGAAAAGGCAAGAGTTGCGGCCCCAGCATCTTCACCTTCAGAAATATTCCAGGGAACAGAGCGAGCTAGGGCGCCCCCTAGTGTCAGGGACAGAGAAGGAGCCCCTGGTCCCGAGTCACCCAACAGCTATGTCGTGACATATAGTACTACCACTTTTATTTTTAAAGACCACATCTGCCAAAAACTTTTGCACAGTAATTTATGTTTAGTAAAAAGGAGATGGTGATGAAAATTGTCAACTTTTTATACACCTACGAGGAGCAAAGAAGGTAGTTCATGTGTGCATACAGATTGCCAATTAATCCTAGAAATATAGGACCATAGTTCCTGGTTTTATGACGTTTCCATTACATACTAAGACTTTCAATGCAGAATCTGATTACGAAATCACCATCTGAAAGTCAAAAAATGTCTACAACTAAATAATATTGAATTGTTATTACTATCCTTGATTAGAGATTGGCAGCGGAAACTTTCCCACATTCCCCAAGGTTTCTTTGTTGTGATCTATTTCCTATAAGGATTGTATATAAGTGTTGGCTATGGAAACCTTGAGGATTCCTTTGAAGTTTTATCTGCCGGTGTCTTTTGGAAGTCATGTTCTCACATTGATTTCATTATCTTTTTAGTATTGATGAACAAAGCAAATAAACTGTGCATCGAATAACAAGGTGGTGTCAATTAATGCAGACACAATGTTAGTCAACAAAGAACACAGGATAACAAGCAGCTAAAATTGATCCATACTGGTTTTACATTTTACTTTTCACACTTTCAATACTCTGGCTTTAAAATATGTTTTGTCAGGAAGATGCGGATGGGAAAATACGTAGACATAAAGGAGGAAAGTTAGAAAAGTTTTGATGACCATCACTACGTTAGTAGTAAATCTTGTCAATAATAAAGTACTGTAAATGCTACTAAAAATTATAATAATGTTTTGTTTTACTTAGTATAGCGCTAATATGTTCTGTAACATTTTGGGGAACTAAAAAAAACAAGTAAAAAATTAATTAAATTAATTAATCATAACAAATGAATCATTAAATTAAAGTGGAAAAGACCCTGTGTATTAGAGCTTACACTCTGCAGAAGAGAGGACTCTGGCCATGAGAGCTGACATTGTACAAGAAAGAGGACCCTGCCCATAAGAGCTGCCACTGTAAAGAAGAGAGGACCCTACCTAAGTGCTGACACTCTACAAGAGATAGAGGTCCCTGACCATAAGAGCTGGCGCTCTACTGGAGATAGAGGTCTCTGACCATAAGAGATGGCACTCTACAGGAGATAAAGGTCCCTGGTCATAAGTGCTGACACTCTACAGGAGATATAGGCCCATGCCCATAAGTTCTGACACTCTACAGGAGATAGAGGTCCCTGGCCATAAGAGCTGGCGCTCTACTGGAGATAGAGGTCCCTGACCATAAGAGCTGCCACTGTAAAGAAGAGAGGACCCTACCTAAGTGCTGACACTCTACAGGAGATAGAGGTCCCTGACCATAAGAGCTGGCGCTCTACTGGAGATAGAGGTCTCTGACCATAAGAGATGGCACTCTACAGGAGATAAAGGTCCCTGGTCATAAGTGCTGACACTCTACAGGAGATATAGGCCCATGCCCATAAGTGCTGACACTCTACAGGAGATAGAGGTCCCTGGCCATAAGAGCTGGCGCTCTACTGGAGATAGAGGTCCCTGACCATAAGAGCTGCCACTGTAAAGAAGAGAGGACCCTACCTAAGTGCTGAGACTCTACAGGAGATAGAGGTCCCTGACCATAAGAGCTGGCGCTCTACTGGAGATAGAGGTCTCTGACCATAAGAGATGGCACTCTACAGGAGATAAAGGTCCCTGGTCATAAGTGCTGACACTCTACAGGAGATATAGGCCCATGCCCATAAGTGCTGACACTCTACAGGAGATAGAGGTCCCTGGCCATAAGAGCTGGCGCTCTACTGGAGATAGAGGTCCCTGACCATAAGTGCTAACACTCTACAGGAGATGGAGGTCCATGCCTATAAGGGCTAACACTCTACAGGAGAGAGATCCCTGTCCATAAGAGCTGACATTGTACAAGAACAAGTGCCCTGCCCATAAGAGATGATACTCTATAGGAGAGAGATGCCTGCCAATAAGAGCTGACTTTGTGCAGGAATGAAGACGCTGCCCATAAGAGCTTACACTCTGCAAGAGAGATGAGTGTGCCCATAAAAGCTGATGCTGTACAGGGAGGAGGAACCTGCTAATAATTCATGACACTCTATGAGAGAGATCTGTCTATACAAGTTGACAATCTTCAGGAGAGAGGACCAAGCCCATAAGGGCTCTGACTGAGCACTCCGCCTCTTAGCCACAGGTGTTTTAATCTCAGCAGGTCCATTACCCCTCCACAGAGATAGAGAAATTTAGTCTCAGCAGAGGATTCACAAGTACCCATTCAGATGAAGATGTTTATTCTCAGCGAGGAAAGGAAAGTGTAGGACCTGGTATACGAGAGATGCCCTAAAGGGGCTACCAGGTACACATGAATTGGCCAATTTATGCGCTAAACGCTCTCATTTTTTCATATTTCTAGTGCAGTAATGCAGTTCAACTTTCATGTTTCATGTTTCCATGTTTTAGCGCCGCAGTGTGCTGCCTTATTTATTTGACTGTATACGAGTTGGTGACTCTAGGTTCAGCACCTGTTCAAACTTGGTCTATGTTTGGATGTAACGATCAGTTTTTTTAAATTCATGCCCATAAAAGCTGACATTGTAGAGAAATGAGGTTCCTGCTCATAAGAGTTAACACTAAGAAAGAGATACCTGTCTAAGAGAGCTGACAGTCTACAGGAGAGCGCTCCCGGCCTATTAGAGCTGGCAATTTGCAGAAAATATATCCATCTCGTTAAGAACTTACACTCTATGGTAGAGAGGTCGCTGTCCATAAGAGATGCCACTTTTCAAGAAAGAATTCCTTGTTCATAAAAAGGGATACACTACAGGAAAGAGATCTCTGCCCATTAGACCTGATTCTCTACAGGAGAGATATATCCCTGCCCAAAAAAGACTGATTCCAACTTTATGCTAACTGTTCAGCCATTTTGTGTATACACCTCCCATACAGGCCCATGTGTTTCCATGGCTATAGACTATAATAAGAATTATCTGTAGTCTGCTTACATACATTGACGAGCAAAAGAGTGTATACTATATACAGAGCTTCTGTGTATAATGTGACTGATGATCACTGTATTACACTGACGAGTAAAATGTAATAATGTTTTGAACATTTGATTTTCAGGCTCCATATCTCACCATCCACTACTGCTATGAACATAAGATGACCATCATTTTACAGACAATCATCTTGCCTATTTCATACATAAATCTGACTTGCAGATATTTAGCATATGATTAGTTATGCAGATTCTCGTCATTTCAGTGTATTGTTACTGGTTTGCACCTAAAATTCTAAATTGAATGTTGTACTATATTGTTGGTATTTTACAAATCCACCTTTTGGCTTTTAGCACTGCCTGAATCCTTCCGGGCAAGTTCAAGCATGTTTCCACTGAAATCTGATCTCAGTTCTCTTTAACATGTTCCAAAAGTTGGTACACACTGGTCAAGTCATTTGAATATGTTTACAGATTTATCTTATACTCTACCCACAAGTGTTCGATTTATATTGAGGTCTGGGGACTGTGGGGCCAATCCCGCACCTCTACCTCATTGTCATGAAACCATTTTTTTCCACTAACTTTGATGTACGCTTTGGGTCGTTGTCCTGCTGGGACACTATGTCGTCCTTTTTATTCCCATAGTACTTGAGTGTACGAAGAAACTCATCTTGTACAATACTCATACATAGCTCAACATTGAGACCACCATTGATCCTGGTCAAGTATCTAACGCCTTTGGCTGTGAAACAACCCCAAATCATCAGGCTTCCTCCACTGAGCTTGACAGTTCCTTCAATTCCTTGATCCATTAGCCCTTTTCTCCTTGTTTCTTCCAGACCCATTTGCACCCATCAAAGCCTAGTCTATTGACTTTTGTCTTATTACTTTAAATCACCCGTTTCCAATCTTCTACTGTACTTTTTTGCAAACTCTAGCTGATGCTTCTTATGACAATATGACTTAAGTCGAGGCTTTTTCACCTTTTTCACGCCACCATTCCAGACTTGTGTAATAGATGTCTGTGATCTCAATATTATGAATCATACGAGCCACCTCCACTGCCATGTTTAGGGTGCCAGAACTGATAGACCTTGTGATAATGTGCTGCCCCAACTTGTTGACTGCTATATTTTGCCCGGATGTTCACCTTTTGGCTTTTGAATGGATGGACTTCACTTCGTATTCTTCCTACTGCCTTGGCACTCGCATCATGCAATTTGGCCATTTTCTTGGTTGAGATGACTATTGATGAGCTTGATGATGCTGTTTGATCTTTTCTTGGGAAATCTTCTCCATGGCTGCTCCTCAATTAGAACCAGTGACCTTTCGCTTGAGAATCAATCTAATAACACGCTGAGCTATTAGAGAACAGGTTGTAATTTGTAGTTTACGGGCAGAAAAAGAGTTTTCCACCATTAGTTGCAAAATGGTAACATTGCAGTGACATGACAAGAATCGGCATATCTGATCATATGCTAAATAGTTGCAGGTCAAATTTATGCATGAGATAGCCAAGATTTGCGACCTTTACTTTAATAGGATCGGGTCGGGTTTCACGAAACCCGACTTTTTCAAAAGTCGGGTCGAGTGAAATCGGCCGATCCTATAAAAAAGTCGGTGTCGGGGTCAGCCGAAACACGAAACCCAATGCAGTGCATTGGGTTTCCAATGGTTCCCAGGGTCTGAAGGAGTGGAAACTCTCCTTCAGGCCCTGGGATCCATATTTATATATGGACCATATAAGGTTCCCAGTTAGTACCAGGGAGCGTCAGAGGGTAAGTATAGCGATATTTTTTATTTTAATTCTTTATTTTACATTAAATATGGATTCCGATACCGATTTCCGATATTGCAAACATATCGGAAATCGGGATCGGAATTCCGATACCACATTCAGAAGATCGCCGACTTCATGGCCGACCCCACACAGGGGTCGGGTCGGGTTTTATGAAACCCGACTTTGCCAAAAGTCAGCGACTTCTGAAAGTGGCCAACCCGTTTCGCTCAACCCTAGCCAAGATGATTGTCTATAAAATGATGGTCATCTCACGTTCGAAGCGGAAGCGGATTTTGAGATATGGAGCTTGAAAGTCAAAAGTTCAAGATATTGTTACTAGTGATGAGCGAGTATGGTCGTTACTCAAGTTTCCGAGCATGCTCGGGTGTTCTCTAAGTCTCTTGGGTGTGCTCGTATATTATGTTTGAGTCACCACAGCTGCATGACTAGACAGCCTGAATACATGTGGGGATTCCCTAACAAACAGGCAATCCCTGCATGTGTTCAGGTTGTCTAACAGCCGCAAATCATGCAGCTGCAGGGACACAAACCTAACCTACGAGCGCGCCCAACACTCGAGCATGCTCGGAAAACTTCAGTAACGAGCACACTTGCTCTTCACTAATTGTTACCTTTTCAGTGCATAGTTGATTGATTTGCTACAATTGACAAATATAAGTGTGCATGGCTGAAAATCGTTTATGTAATCACGTAAAGACATAAAAGCCAGCATGAGAACTGTGTACACAAAACAAGGGGAGATAATTAATGAAAATTATTAAAAATGTTTTCTAATTTTTCAATTATTGGCGTATTAAAGCAATAAAAACTTGCTGTAACTTATAAGCCTTTAGGTGTTAAATTGTTTCCATCTCTGTATCTTATAGAAAGATCCCATTAAATACTTTACTTTCTATAGTTAAAGCTAGGAGTTACATTACCAACAACAGATCCAATAAAAATGAAAGAATGCACTGTAATAAACCTCCAGGTTTAGGATGAAATAAAGTCGGATATCGGCGAAGGAGCAGAACGATTGTTTCCTTAAGCAACAAGCATTATCTTATCTGTACAAATCATCCATCTGCACAATGTTGTGGGATCAATATAACACATACATAATATGCTAACACCACCGTATACATGTCACCCTATGCTGCAGCGGTATAAAGTTGAGTTACTGTATGGAATGGCGATTAGTGAAAACTTGCCCTTTCCACGGAAAGCATAGATCTACTTTCCAAGAAAAGAGATGCAGCAGAGGGATATTTATAGACTGTAAAAAAATGCAATGTGAAAGATTTCCTTGTATCCATGCCTCCGACCCTGTCCATGTACATCCTCCATCAAGAACCCTGTGTACATAAAACGATGCCTGCAATTGAGTGAAAACCGGGACATAAATATACAATAGAGATAAGAGAATCAATTAGATGTGATTCAAATTTGTGTTGAATTTTACAAAATTCACAGGTCCTGAAAATTTGTGATTCGATTCCCGTGAATCACCAAAAAAAATGCCAATTTCCATTTTACACTTTGCAGAGGATGCCATCATGCACAGAAGGCTAATGTGACCTCAGGTTCAACCTAAGTGGGCTGTCCCATGATGTCTTTCACAACACATAGTATTGCGTATCCAATCAGGAGGGATTTTCAGAGTGTATAAAAGCAGAGGCAGGGAATGCAGCAGCCATTTTCAGGGCATCAGAGCGCACAGATCAGTAATAGAAATATGGAGAAAGATGCATAAAACATTGGACATATACTCCAGATAATAATGTGCAAGGCACATGTCTCAGGGAAGAAGATAAGTCTAGTAGTCTGTGATTACAAAAGAGATTACGTTAAAAGGGAATGACAGAGACTGGAGAGATGCCAGCAGCAGTGCCAGACTCACTGTGATTGATCACTGATATGCTGTAATTGGCATCTGTCCTGCTGCATTTGAATTACAATTATGCTTTTTTTAATGCACTAAAAAGCAGCAGCAAGCCAGCGCCATGTTCTTTCCAGAAAAAAAAGATCTGAAATAACTGACAATTAGAGAAGGTGTTTCCTTGTCACAAATGATTGTACTGACCTTTTGCATTTTTTTGTGCAGTCTTTTTTGTGAACCAAAGAATAATTATATTTTAAAAAATATATAAGAAAATTCCCAAAAATACAGATGTCATAGTAACATAGTAACATAGTTAGTAAGGCCGAAAAAAGACATTTGTCCATCCAGTTCAGCCTATATTCCATCATAATAAATCCCCAGATCTACGTCCTTCTACAGAACCTAATAATTGTATGATACAATATTGTTCTGCTCCAGGAAGACATCCAGGCCTCTCTTGAACCCCTCGACTGAGTTCGCCATCACCACCTCCTCAGGCAAGCAATTCCAGATTCTCACCGCCCTAACAGTAAAGAATCCTCTTCTATGTTGGTGGAAAAACCTTCTCTCCTCCAGACGCAAAGCATGCCCCCTTGTGCCCGTCACCTTCCTTGGTATAAACAGATCCTCAGCGAGATATTTGTATTGTCCCCTTATATACTTATACATGGTTATTAGATCGCCCCTCAGTCGTCTTTTTTCTAGACTAAATAATCCTAATTTCGCTAATCTATCTGGGTATTGTAGTTCTCCCATCCCCTTTATTAATTTTGTTGCCCTCCTTTGTACTCTCTCTAGTTCCATTATATCCTTCCTGAGCACCGGTGCCCAAAACTGGACACAGTACTCCATGTGCGGTCTAACTAGGGATTTGTACAGAGGCAGTATAATGCTCTCATCATGTGTATCCAGACCTCTTTTAATGCACCCCATGATCCTGTTTGCCTTGGCAGCTGCTGCCTGGCACTGGCTGCTCCAGGTAAGTTTATCATTAACTAGGATCCCCAAGTCCTTCTCCCTGTCAGATTTACCCAGTGGTTTCCCATTCAGTGTGTAATGGTGATATTGATTCCTTCTTCCCATGTGTATAACCTTACATTTATCATTGTTAAACCTCATCTGCCACCTTTCAGCCCAAGTTTCCAACTTATCCAGATCCATCTGTAGCAGAATACTATCTTCTCTTGTATTAACTGCTTTACATAGTTTTGTATCATCTGCAAATATCGATATTTTACTGTGTAAACCTTCTACCAGATCATTAATGAATATGTTGAAGAGAACAGGTCCCAATACTGACCCCTGCGGTACCCCACTGGTCACAGCGACCCAGTTAGAGACTATACCATTTATAACCACCCTCTGCTTTCTATCACTAAGCCAGTTACTAACCCATTTACACACAATTTCCCCCAGACCAAGCATTCTCATTTTGTGTACCAACCTCTTGTGCGGCACGGTATCAAACGCTTTGGAAAAATCGAGATATACGACGTCCAATGACTCACCGTGGTCCAGCCTATAGCTTACCTCTTCATAAAAACTGATTAGATTGGTTTGACAGGAGCGATTTCTCATAAACCCATGCTGATATGGAGTTAAAGAGTTATTCTCATTGAGATAATCCAGAATAATATCCCTCAGAAACCCTTCAAATATTTTACCAACAATAGAGGTTAGACTTACTGGCCTATAATTTCCAGGTTCACTTTTAGAGCCCTTTTTGAATATTGGCACCACATTTGCTATGCGCCAGTCCTGCGGAACAGACCCCGTCACTATAGAGTCCCTAAAAATAAGAAATAATGGTTTATCTATTACATTACTTAGTTCTCTTAGTACTCGTGGGTGTATGCCATCCGGACCTGGAGATTTATCTATTTTAATCTTATTTAGCCGGTTTCGCACCTCTTCTTGGGTTAGATTGGTGTCCCTTAATATAGGGTTTTCATTGTTTCTTGGGATTTCACCTAGCATTTCATTTTCCACCGTGAATACCGTGGAGAAGAAGGTGTTTAATATGTTAGCTTTTTCCTCGTCATCTACAACCATTCTTTCCTCACTATTTTTTAAGGGGCCTACATTTTCAGTTTTTATTCTTTTACTATTGATATAGTTGAAGAACAGTTTGGGATTAGTTTTACTCTCCTTAGCAATGTGCTTCTCTGTTTCCTTTTTGACAGCTTTAATTAATTTTTTAGATAAAGTATTTTTCTCCCTATAGTTTTTTAGAGCTTCAATGGTGCCATCCTGCTTTAGTAGTGCAAATGCTTTCTTTTTACTGTTAATTGCCTGTCTTACTTCTTTGTTTAGCCACATTGGGTTTTTCCTATTTCTAGTCCTTTTATTCCCACAAGGTATAAACCGCTTACACTGCCTATTTAGGATGTTCTTAAACATTTCCCATTTATTATCTGTATTCTTATTTCTGAGGATATTGTCCCAGTCTACCAGATTAAGGGCATCTCTAAGCTGGTCAAACTTTGCCTTCCTAAAGTTCAGTGTTTTTGTGACTCCCTGACAAGTCCCACTAGTGAAAGACAGGTGAAACTGCACAATATTGTGGTCGCTATTTCCTAGATGCCCGACCACCTGCAGATTTGTTATTCTGTCAGGTCTATTAGATAGTATTAGGTCTAAAAGTGCTGCTCCTCTGGTTGGATTCTGCACCAATTGTGAAAGATAATTTTTCTTGGTTATTAGCAGAAACCTGTTGCCTTTATGGGTTTCACAGGTTTCTGTTTCCCAGTTAATATCCGGGTAGTTAAAGTCCCCCATAACCAGGACCTCATTATGGGTTGCAGCTTCATCTATCTGCTTTAGAAGTAGACTTTCCATGGTTTCTGTTATATTTGGGGGTTTGTAACAGACCCCAATGAGAATTTTGTTACCATTTTTCCCTCCATGAATTTCGACCCATATGGACTCGACATCCTCATTTCCTTCACTAATATCCTCCCTTAAAGTGGACTTTAGACAAGACTTTACATAAAGACAAACCCCTCCTCCTCTCCGATTTTTACGATCCTTTCTAAACAGACTGTAACCCTGTAAGTTAACTGCCCAGTCATAGCTTTCATCTAACCATGTCTCGGTTATTCCCACTATGTCAAAGTTACCTGTAGATATTTCTGCTTCTAGTTCTTCCATCTTGTTTGTCAGGCTTCTGGCGTTTGCGAGCATGCAGTTTAGAGGATTTTGTTTTGTTCCAATCTCCTTGCTGTGGATTGTTTTAGAAATGTTCTTACCTCCCTTCTGAGTATGTTTTCCTGGGTCTTCTTTGTTCAAGTCTAATGTTTTTCTTCCCGTCCCCTCTTCTTCTAGTTTAACGCCCTCCTGATGAGTGTAGCGAGTCTTCTGGCGAATGTGTGTTTCCCAGGTTTGTTGAGGTGTAGTCCGTCTCTGGCGAGGAGTCCATCGTACCAGTAATTCACACCGTGGTCCAGGAATCCGAATCCTTGTTGTCTGCACCATCGTCTTAGCCAGTTGTTTGCATCAAGGATCCTGTTCCATCTCCTGGTGCCATGCCCGTCTACTGGAAGGATAGAAATAAAAACTACCTGTGCATCCAGTTCCTTTACTATCTTCCCCAACTCTTCAAAGTCTTTGCAGATTGTCGGTAGGTCCTTCCTTGCCGTGTCATTGGTGCCAACATGTATCAGAAGAAATGGGTGGACGTCCTTGGAGCTGAAGAGCTTTGGTATCCTATCGGTCACATCCTTGATCATCGCACCTGGAAGGCAGCATACTTCTCTTGCAGTTATGTCCGGTCTGCAGATGGCTGCTTCTGTGCCTCTCAGTAGTGAGTCTCCCACCACCACCACTCTTCGTTGCTTCTTGGCTGTACTTTTTGCTGTCACTTGTTGCTGTGTGCCCTTTTCCTTTTTGCTTGCTGGTATTGCTTCATCCTTAGGTGTGCCATCTTCATCCTCTACAAAGATTTGATATCGGTTCTTCAGTTGTGTGGTTGGTGATTTCTCCATGGTCTTCTTGCTTCTTTTGGTCACATGCTTCCACTCATCTGCTTTTGGAGGTTCTCTGACACTTTTTGCACCTTCTGTGACCAGTAGAGATGCTTCTGTTCTGTCTAGAAAGTCTTCATTCTCTTTGATGAGTTTCAAAGTTGCTATTCTTTCTTCCAGACCCCGCACCTTTTCTTCTAAAAGGGCCACTAGTCTACACTTCTGACAGGTGAAATTTGATTCTTCTTCTGGTCGATCTGTGAACATGTAGCACATGCTGCAGCTCACCATGTAGGTTGTCACATCTGCCATGTTGCTCCTAGATCCTGCTGACTTGCTGTGTGTTTTCCTTCTTGTGTAATCTACTCAGCCAAGCTCTCTTGCAATAATGTCCTACAGGCAAAAATTCGGTTTGGTGATGCTTTCCAAGCAGCTGGTCCTGGCTGTACCCAACGATCTTCTAGCTTAGGGAGACTTCGGTTTTCCCAGAAGGCACCTGGAATATGCAAATTAGCCTCCTCAAGCTTGAATCCCTGGTCATTCTCACAAGTTGGGTCAAAAAAACTTTTTTTTTTTTTGCAGCTCAGTTTTTACTAGTAACATTTTACAACTGTTCACTAGAGATGCGTGAACACAAACTTAAAAGTTCAGGGTTCGTTCCGGAGCTTTAGACCGCAGTTCCTGCTTTCATCTGCAGATGCCCCTGATATGTGGTTTTCAGCCTTATCCGAGTTTCTGATTTGTCTCTCTCAGTAATATAGGCTGGACGAGAGCTCTCGGATATGTTTCTCTCAGTAAGGCCTGTCCCACACGTCCAGATAATTCCGGTACCGGAAAAATCGTTACCGGAATTATTCGTGTCCGTGTGTCCGTGTGCTTACGTAGCACATCAGTGTGGCACACATGCGGCAGCCGTGTGCTGCCCGTGTGCCGACTGAGGACCACACGGACCGTGCAGGAGACAGCGCTACAGTTAAGCGCTGTCCCCTGCGTGCGGTGCAGAAGCCGGAATTTATCCCTTCTTCCCAGCAACTTTCGCTGGAGAGAAGGAATGAATAATCCTTTTTTTTCTTTCCCCTTAAAAATAAAGTTTGTGCGTCCCCTCCCGCCTCCCATCCCCTGTGCGCCCCCCACTTGCCAGGAAATACTCACCGACACCCAGCTCCAGCGATGTCACCTCTCAGCGCCGGCAGCAGGCCCTGTGTGAGCGGTCACGTGGTCCCGCTCATTACAGTGAGGAATATGCGCATATTCCTCACTGTAATGAGCGGGACCACATGACCGCTCACACAGCACAGGCTGCAGCCGCTGAGGGGAGACATAGCTGGAGCTGGGTGTCGGTGAGTATTTCCTGGCAAGCGGGGGGCGCACAGGGGATGGGAGGCGGGAGGGGACGCACAAACTTTATTTTTAAGGGGAAAGAAAAAAAAAAGATTATTCATTCCTTCTCTCCAGAGAACGCTGCTGGGAAGAAGGGATGAATTCCGGCTTCAGCACCACACGCGGGGGGGACAGCGCTTACAGTAGCGCTGTCTCCTGCACGGCACACGGACTGCACACGGACAGCATCCATGTGCGGTACGTGTTTTACACGGACCCATTGACTTTAATGGGTCCGTGTGATCCGTGCGTTCCCACAAACACTGACATGTCTCCGTGTTTTTCAAACGGACACACGGTCCATGGAAACACGCTGACATGTGCAGAGACACATTGATTTTAATGTGTCTACGTGAGTCAGTGTCTCCGGTACGTGAGGAAACTGTCACCTCACGTACCGGAGCCACTGACGTATGAAACCGGCCTAAAATAGTAATAATAATTCTATTTAGGAAGCTGCTCAACTTTGCATTTAGCAAACTAATAAGCAAAAAAAATCAATGCAAATGTACACATAGTCTTCAAGGAGTTATGTGAATTAATAAATGAATTATTTCTATTTTTATTTTGTTTTTTTTAGCAGTATTAGTATTTTTCAGATGAACACATTATATCTGAGTCATATGTCCTCTAACTGTTAGTGTAGCTCTGACTATTTTAATGCAAATACTGTACAAAATTGATTTCTTGTTTTGTTAATATTTATACTCGGTCTCTAGAAATGAAACATAGCAATATCAGAAAGTGAACTAATATGGAAAAAAGTAACACAAATGTTACTTTCATGTTGCCGTACTTCCTGCTTGCTCAAATATAATGGATTTTGTTCTGTGCTTTGAACTCTCAAACCTTTTTTTTTTTTTTCATCACTTTCATCTCATATTCCTCCACTGTTGGTGATACCGGCTCCTTTTTCCAGAGCTTTGATTGCTGAGAGTTACATTAGGTCTTTGAAGTCAACCTCGACTTTTGTTTGGCAGTCAATTGATTTTTTTACATTTCGGAAGAGTTGGTATGGAGGAATATCATTCCCAGAGTTTTCACTTAAGCTTCTGTTCATGGACCCAACTGCGACCGAAACATTGGATTTTTATATAATAATTATTCTGAACATTTACATTTTTTGCTTTTCGGAAAGCAGACGCTAATTTCTAACTTACGAGTTTGAAGTTGAGAAAATAAGTTTTGTGAATTATTACACATTCCATTTTAACAAATTTTAATCCAAAGTCAAAACATTTCTTCAAATGGATCTTCTTGAAAATGCTAAATAAATGTTTTCAAAGCTCAAATGAAAAAAATTGTCAGTATTATTGTTATTATTTATTATTATACTGCTATTTATTCCATGGCGCTTTACATGTGAGGAGGGGTATACATAATAAAAACAATACTCTTAAACAATACAAGTCACGACTCACGACTGGTACAGGAGGAGAGAGGACCCTGCCCGCGAAGGCTCATAATCTACAAGGGATGGGTGAGGATATAGTAGGTGAGGGTAGATCTGGTCATGCAGCGGTTTGGTGGATCGGTGGTTACTGCAGGTTGTAGACTTGTCGGAAGAGGTGGGTCTTCAGGTTGTTTTTGAAAGTTTCCATGGTAGATGAAAGTCTGATATGTTGTGGTAGAGGTTTCCAGAGTAGGGGGGATGTACGGGAGAAATCTTGTATGCGATTTTGGGAGGAGGAGATGAGAGGGGAGTATGTAACATACAGGATATAATATAGGGTGAAAAAACAAAACAAGCAAAAATAAACATGGTTTAATGAGTGACAACTGGAACAGATGGAGATAGTACCCTGCCCACAAGAGCTTACAATCTACAAGGGAAGGGAATGACTCAGTAGATGAGAGTAGAAGTTGATGATATGCCTGTGTAGCATTTTAGATGTCTCTGAAGAGGTAGGTGTTTAGGTTGCTTTTGAAGGTTTTGAAAGAAATTACCCTGACTCGTTGGTGGTCTAGAATATGGGGGAAGAATTGGAGAAATCTTGGAGATGGCTGTATGAAAAGCAGACAATAGAAGAGCAATCCAGATACAGTGGCTCAACTGGACCTTGGGGGATGAGATATTGATTGATTGGAAATCCTTACTGCAGGTATTAGGATCCAATTAAGAGTTAGATTTTAAACTCATAACTAAATAAAAGTATGGGATCCGTTTTACATCTTCAGGGTTGACTATCTAAGGATTGTCAAGACCACCAACGAGCCTAGTGACCCATCACAAGGTTAGACGGACACCAATTGGGTGAAAGACTCTAAAGACATCTCAGTGACCCATCACAAGGTTAGATGGACACCAATTGGGTAGAAGACGTCTCAGCTCCTGTACTTTAGACTGGGATTGTAGGGAAATAAAGCCCTGTAAAAGGGTCTTTAATGACCACCATAACAACTTGTATTGGACATGGTTCAAAAAATAAGCCATATAGTCTCAGTAGAACTGTCTTAAAGTATGGAACACTTTCACGGTCTCTAGCGATGATTATACAAGGGTTGGTTTTCCAGACCCAGATCATGTATGTTATTGTGAAACTTGGAGACCATTCAAAACTTAAGTCTATAACAATGTATGTTTCGATAAGGGTGTTCAGATGGAGTGCAAAATGGTCATTAGTCTCTCACCCACTCCAGATAGACAGTTGTAAAAGCTCTTTTAAATGTGTAGCATGTTTCCTCGATTGAGTGCGAGACTTTCTAATGGCACCGTATCACCCGCACTAAATATGGGGGCCAAAAGAAACTCCGTTCTAGAATTGGTCAATGGAGCATCCATAGCCCTTGGCCCCTATATCTTTCTCTGTAATAATGTGCAGTACATACTTCCATTTCATAGATCTAGTTTCCTCTTCGTTTTTTAAGAAGACTCCTCGTCTGTCTTGATCGTCAGATCTAGGGGCTTATTACTCAAATAAACAAAGTAAGAGAATAATTGATCCCCTCCAGCGTTAAGTGGTTAAGCGTCAAGTATACAGTCTTTTCATAAACTAATTTGCAGAAAGTAGCCCAGTGTTAAGATTTATTAGTTGATAATATATTCAAAGCTGGAGTCCAACTCTGCTACTTCATCACCCTTGAAGTATAGATATAATGAGAAAAATCAACTAACACAGCATTTATTTCAGTGCCCCCTATTAATAAAGCTCAAAACTTAACTCTTAAGTCATTTTTTAATATGGTAACTTCTCTGTTAGAATTAATGATCCAATCATCGGTACATGTGTTGGGCGCTTCATGCTACAGTAATCACATTAATTAATGTGGCATCCGATTATTTATAAAGGTTATGCCTGCCTGTGATATATTTACAGCCATAAGTGCTTGAACGTCCCTAGTCTTAAAGAGATATTCACATCTAAGAAGATTGTGAATTCAGACAGATGGATAAGGCATAACTTTTTAATTTGCATTAGGAACCTCCCTTGCACCTACCCAATTCAATGTTTGCCTGCATTAAGGATGTTTCTAGGTAGGATAACCCAGAAGGATGTCAACAATCAATTATGTCTTAGCCAGAATATATATGTATACAAGACAAGGGCAGAACGCTGAATCTCTGCCCTGGGTTATGTACAACTATGCTAAGGTTCTACACTGTACGCTGTACTGCAGCGGTGTCCTCACTGTTCAGTGAAGAGGCAGTGACCCACGAGAGTTCAAAGTAAACAGGTTTAATGTCCACAACCTGCAAACAAAACAAACGGTATCCTCCGGATTGCATCCGAGAAACCAGACAGTCTGTAAATGCGACCGGCTGCCGAGGGCGACTGCACCACCGTATAATGCTGCGAGGTGCCAAGAGTTCACTCTTCTTGGTGCTGTGTTCCCTCTCGCAGGCTGAGCTTTTGCAGAGCCGTGTGCTCTGCACCTTGCAAACTCCACACTGACACCCCCAAACCCTTTACTGCAGGGTTTTTTTTAACTGGAATCTGTGACCATAGGCCACACGGAAAACCTGGGTCGGGGGACGAAATGGACCGTCCCTCTACCTTTCTGTAGTCCAAAATAAAAGCCAAAGGCAGGTTTTTTTTTATCTGTCTTGGACAAATAGCTTGCCCAAGACCAACACTCACTTTTATTCTGCATTGCAATCACAGCTATGCCTGTGACTGCAATGCACTCCTGCAGCCTCAATATGCTTCTTTGCGCATCCTGGGGACACATAGCAGCCCTTACATATGATCCCGGTCACTGCCTCACAATGCCCAAAGAGCTAGATTGGAACAAATTGTGGTAGAAACATCAATACATCAGTTGAATCCATGTCAGTAAAGAGCAATGCAATATGATGGACATTGGTAGGGATAATTAATTACCCCTTTATTGCAAGTGTATGTATTTTTCCCATTGTGTGGGCTGCAATGTTATGCTTAACCGGGAGTTGTGGATCATCAAAACCTTTGTTTCGGATGAGCAAATGGAATGCATCAAAAACTTAGGACGTTGGTGCAACAAGATAAACCCAGCAGCTGCAGCCCTGCTCTATGTAGTAGAAATGCTCACTTGCTATGAGCGCCGACCTCTGGGTGATCTGGCAATGACAATCAAAGGAGTCTCCTGCAGATCCCGGGTTATCATGCCATACCATCAGCGACTCACGCCGAAGTGCGGGGTTAATGATGTGCTTCCTGCGAGTACATGTTAAATGTTGCTCTCAGAGTTTAACAGCATTAAACATGTTAACAGCTATGGTGTATCGGTATCGCGATTCCATCCTCGCCTGTAAGGGACACATGACAGCTGATCGGATCAGCTGTCATGGGCTGAAAAAGGTGCGGGATCATTACCAGAGCCTGCACCAAACAGGGGGAGGCGTCCAATGTCGGATATATCGGTCATTGGACGTTAAGGGGTTAGTTCTGCTCTTCAGCCACTATTACATCCTGTGTCCAACATGAAAAATTTGGTGAAAGGTCCTCTTTAACAGTGAGTTTTTCTCTTTATGAACATGTTATATCTGATCTTATTATAACACAACCAAGCTTTATTTTAGAGCTACATAAACAAGAAACATACACAGTACAGGTAATCATTGACCTGATCAGTGATATGATTACCAGCCAGTATTAGGGTTAATATAGCACCTCACTAAAAGCTGCATTTTCCTAACATAAATGGCCATTGGCCAGTTATACTTGTCTCTGTCCTGCGCCTCGGCCATCGATTCCCCCTGCACTCAATTGTATTTGCGTCTATCAGCTGCGAATATCACCTTAAATACTGCAAACTCCAGCAGAACATAGGCTACTTCTCACCTGCACACTGTAGGAGAAGACACATGCAGGGGATGTCGGATGTCGGTGGCCAAAGTGTACAGGGAGCTGGGATTAAGTGAGTATAAGTCTTTTTTTAACCCCTTAGCGACCGCCGATACGCCTTTTAACGGCGGCTGCTATGGGTACTTAAACCACAGCGCCGTTAATTAACGGCGCTGTGAAAAAAGTAAATAGCGCCCCCCAGAGTCGGATTTTCTCTGGGGCCTCGGCTGCCGGGGGTAGCCGAGACCCCAGAGAACATGAATCGGGGGGGTTTTACCCACCCCACATTTGCGATCGCCGGTAATTAACCGTTTACCGGCGATCGCAAAAAAAAAAAAACGCGATCTCTTTTTAATTTCTCTGTCCTCCAATGTGATCGCACATCGGAGGACAGAGAAAAGGGGTCCCAGGTAGCCCCCCAATACTTACCTGTCTCCCCCGATGCTCCTCGTGGCTCCCGGTGGGCGCCGCCATCTTTAAAATGGCGGGCGCATGCGCAGTGCGCCCGCCGGCCGGCCCCGTGAGAATCTTTGGGGTCTCGGCTGCCGGGGGTAGCCGAGACCCCAAAGAGCATGATCGGGGTCGGTTTTACCGACCCCTGTTTTGCGATCGCCGGTAATTAACTGTTTACCGGCGACCGCAAAAAAAAAAAAAAAAAAAAGTAAAGTGTAATTCTCTGTCCTCTGATGTGATCGCACATCAGAGGACAGAGAAATAGGGGGATTCAGGGACCCTATCATACTCACCTGTGTCCCTGGATCCTCCTGCTGCTCCTCCTGGCCGCCGGCAAAAGAAAATGGCGGGCGCATGCGCAGTGCGCCCGCCATCAGTCTCCATCTGCTGGCCGGCAGGAGAACAGCAGTTGGGGCTAAAATTAGGGTTAGGGTTAGGGCTAGGGTTAGGGTTAGGGCTAGGGTTAGGGTTAGGGCTAGGGTTAGGGTTAGGGCTAGGGTTAGGGTTAGGGTTAGGGCTAGGGTTAGGGTTAGGGCTAGGGCTAGGGCTAGGGTTAAGACTAGGGTTAGGGTTAGGGCTAGGGTTAGGGCTAGGGTTAGGGTTAGGGCTAGGGTTAGGGTTAGGGCTAGGGTTAGGGCTAGGGTTAGGGTTGGGGCTAGGGTTAGGGTTAGGGCTAGGGTTAGGGCTAGGGTTAGGGTTAGGGTTAGGGCTAGGGTTAGGGCTAGGGTTAGGGCTAGGGCTAGGTTTAGGGCTAGGGTTAGGGTTAGGGCTAGGGTTAGGGTTAGGGCTAGGGTTGGGGCTAAATTTAGGGTTAGGGTTGGGGCTAAATTTAGGGTTAGGGTTGGGGCTAAATTTAGGGTTAGGCTTCTTTCACACTTACGTCGGTACGGGGCCGTCGCAATGCGTCAGCCCAACATACCGACGCACGTTGTGAAAATTGTGCACAACGTGGGCAGCGGATGTAGTTTTACAACACATCCGCTGCCCAATCTATGTCCTGGGGAGGAGGGGGCGGAGTTACGGCCACGCATGCTCGGTCAGAAATGGCGGATGCGACGTACAAAAAAACGTTTCATTGAACGTTTTTTTGTGCCGACGGTCCGCCAAAACACAACTGATCCAGTGCACGACGGACGCGACGTGTGGCCATCCGTCACGATCCGTCGGCAATACAAGTCTATGGGCAAAAAACGCATCCTGCGGGCACATTTGCAGGATCCGTTTCTTGTCCAAAACCACGGATTGTGACGGAATGCCAAATGACGCAAGTGTGAAAGTAGCCTTAGGGCTAGGGTTAGGGTTGGGGCTAAAGTTAGGGCTAGGGTTGGGGCTAAAGTTAGGGTTAGAGTTGGGATTAGGGTTAGGGTTTGGATTAGGGTTGGTATTAGGGTTAGGGTTGGCATTAGGGTTACGCTTGGGATTAGGGTTAGGTTTGGGATTAGGGTTAAGGTTAGGGTTGTGATTAGGGGTGTATTGGGATTAGGGTTAGGTTTGAGGTTAGGGTTGAGATTAGGATTAGGGGTGTGTTGGATTTAGGGTTTTGATTAGGGTTATGGTTAGGGTTGACATTAGGGTTGTTTTGGGGTAAGGGTTGTGATTATGGTTAGGGTTAGTGATTAGAATTATGGATCAGGTTGGGATTAGGGTTAGGGGTGTGTTGGGGTTAGGGTTGGAGCTAGAATTGGGGGGTTTCCACTGTTTAGGTACATCAGGGGTCTCCAAACACGACAGCCAATTTTGCGCTCAAAAAGTCAAATGGTGCTCCCTCCCTTCTGAGCTCTGCCGTGCGCCCAAACAGTGGGTTACCCCCACATATGGGGCATCAGCGTACTCGGGATAAATTGGACAACAACTTCTAGGGTCCAATTTCTCTTGTTACCCTTGTGAAAATAAAAACTTGGGGGCTACAAAATCTTTTTTGTGGAAAAAAAATATATATTTTTTTTATGACTCTGCATTATAAACTTCTGTGAAGCACTTGGGCATTCAAAGTTCTCACCACACATCTATATAAGTTCCTTGGGGGGTCTCGTTTCCAAAACGGGGTCACTTGTGGGGGGTTACTACTAGGGTTGAGCGACCTTGACCTTTTTAGAGTCGAGTCGTGTTTCGCGAAACCCGACTATCTTAGAAGTCGAGTCGAGTGGAATCGGCCGATTGTCGCGAAAAGTCGGGTATCGCCCGAAACACGAAACCCAATGCAAGTCAATGGGGGAGCATAGTCGGCAGTGAGTGGAGGCCAGGAAAACACCTACACTGCCCATTTTAATGGCAAAAACATCCATTCTTGTTACAGAAGCTTGTCAATCGTAATTTACCTTATAATAATTGGAAGGCATTTGAAATTGGGGGTCATTTGGCTAAAGTTGTGGGGGGTAGGGCTGGTTCAAGTAATTAGTGGGCCCAGGAAATCTGCAACACGTCACGGCAGTGGAGCAGGGAGAGGTAAGTATTTCAACTTTGCAAGTGCTGAGATCCTGAGCAAGCAGAGGGGGCCCACTCGTTGGCATTGGCGCTGGCACAGGGCCCCTCAAAGTACAGCGGTGTGTTTGCACGGCGGGGGCGCCTCCCACCGGCAGCAACACTTTTGCGAACTATGAGAGGCCCTGTGCCAGTGACGTCGCCAACTAGTATTCCTCCCCCCACCTGATGAAGGAACCTGCACTTTCATCTGCACCTTCCTCTTTGTCCTCGTGTAAGGTGGTATGGTATGCGGGAAGAGGAACCTGACTTTCAGCAGGGTCACAATCTTGCTGTGTAGCGTGCACGGGGAATTTTGCGTTATGGGTCAATGTACCAGCAGACTCATCTATCACTGGCTGGGCAATGGGCAGGATGAGGAGGAAACACAGATATAGGCCCAAAGAATAAAGTGGGCTAAATGCAGTTCAAAATTGGTAACACAGGACTAACCAGGGGGCATTGCAGTGGAGGACAACTGGAATGAGAGGCTGACACAGAGAGTAGGCCCAAATCAGTAAGTAGTCGAAATGCAGTTCAAAATTGGCAACCGTAGTAAACAGGCGGCACAGCTTTGTTCAGTGGAGGAGAACAGCAAGGAGTGGCAGACACCGATAGTAGGCCCCAACCCAACTAGTAGGCCAAATGCAGTCTAACATTAACAACTACTTAACGAGAGCCTGAAAATGGAATTTCAGGACAGGAAACCAGGAGAACAGCAAGGAGCGGCAGACATTGTTAGTAGGCCCCAAACCAACTAGTACGCCAAATGCAGTTGTTCCATTTAACCACTATTTAACAAGAGCCTGAAGATAGAAGCTCAGGAAAGGCAACCTGGAGAACACCTTGGAGTGGAACACACCGTCTCTACACCCCATACCCAATTTGTAGGCCTAATGCAGTGTAGTTTCCAACAACTACTAAACGAGAGCATTAAGATCGAAGCAATGGCGAGGAAACCTGGGGAACACCTTGGAGTGTAACACACCATCTCTCTACACCCCATACCCATTTTGTAGGCCTAATGCAGTGTAGTTTCCAACAACTACTAAACGAGAGCCTGAAGATAGAAGCTCAGGAAAGGCAACCTGGAGAACACCTTGGAGTGGAACACACCGTCTCTACACCCCATACCCAATTTGTAGGCCTAATGCAGTGTAGTTTCCAACAACTACTAAACGAGAGCATTAAGATCGAAGCAATGGCGAGGAAACCTGGGGAACACCTTGGAGTGGAACACACCATCTCTCTACACCCCATACCCAATTTGTAGGACTAATGCAGTGTAGTTTCCAACAACTACTAAACGAGAGCCAGAAGATCGAAGCAATGGAGAGGAAACCTGGGGAACACCTTGGAGTGTAACACACCATCTCTCTACACCCCACACCCAATTTGTAGGCCTAATGCAGGGAAGTTTCCAACAACTACTAAACGAGAGCATTAAGATCGAAGCAATGGCGAGGAAACCTGGGGAACACCTTGAAGTGGAACACACCATCTCTCTACACCCCATACCCAATTTGTAGGCCTAATGCAGTGTAGTTTTCTACAACTACTAAACGAGAGTCGGAAGACCGAAGCAATGTGGACGAAACCTGGTGAACACCTTGGAGTGTAACACACCATCTCTCTACACCCCATACCCAATTTGTAGGCCTAATGCAGTGTAGTTTTCTACAACTACTAAACGAGAGTCGGAAGACCGAAGCAATGTGGACGAAACCTGGGGAACACCTTGGAGTGGAACACACCATCTCTCTACACCCAATACCCAATTTGTAGGCCTAATGCAGCGTAGTTTCCAACAACTACTAAACGAGAGCATTAAGATCGAAGCAATGGCGAGGAAACCTTGGGAACACATTGGAGTGGAACACACCATCTCTCTACACCCCATACCCATTTTGTAGGCCTAATGCAGTGTAGTTTCCAACAACTACTAAACGAGAGCCTGAAGATAGAAGCTCAGGAAAAGCAACCTGGAGAACACCTTGGAGTGGAACACACCGTCTCTACACCCCATACCCAATTTGTAGGCCTAATGCAGTGTAGTTTCCAACAACTACTAAACGAGAGCATTAAGATCGAAGCAATGGCGAGGAAACCTGGGGAACACCTTGGAGTGGAACACACCATCTCTCTACACCCCATACCCATTTTGTAGGCCTAATGCAGTGTAGTTTCCAACAACTACTAAACGAGAGCCTGAAGATAGAAGCTCAGGAAAGGCAACCTGGAGAACACCTTGGAGTGGAACACACCGTCTCTACACCCCATACCCAATTTGTAGGCCTAATGCAGTGTAGTTTCCAACAACTACTAAACGAGAGCATTAAGATCGAAGCAATGGCGAGGAAACCTGGGGAACACCTTGGAGTGGAACACACCATCTCTCTACACCCCATACCCAATTTGTAGGCCTAATGCAGTGTAGTTTCCAACAACTACTAAACGAGAGCCAGAAGATCAAAGCAATGGAGAGGAAGCCTGGGGAACACCTTGGAGTGTAACACACCATCTCTCTACACCCCATACCCAATTTGTAGGCCTAATGCAGCGTAGTTTCCAACAACTACTAAACGAGAGCATTAAGATCGAAGCAATGGCGAGGAAACCTGGGGAACACCTTGGAGTGGAACACACCATCTCTCTACACCCCATACCCATTTTGTAGGCCTAATGCAGTGTAGTTTCCAACAACTACTAAACGAGAGTCGGAAGATCGAAGCAATGTGGACGAAACCTAGGGAACACTTTGGAGTGTAATACACCATCTCTCTACACCCCATACCCAATTTGTAGGCCTAATGCAGTGTAGTTTTCTACAACTACTAAACGAGAGTCGGAAGACCGAAGCAATGTGGACGAAACCTGGGGCACACCTTGGGGCGGCAGACACCGTTAGTAGGCCCTACCAAAGTTGTACCCCCAATGCAGTTTTAAAATTCCTAGAGGCTGAAAACAAGACTATTGACGCTCAGCTTTTTTCAAAGGAACACAGCTGAATTGAGTGGCGCAGACAGACACAGGTAGTAGGCCTTAAACCAAAAATGTGGCTCACTGCAGCTTAAAAAAGGTTACAGGGGTACACAGGCAGCATTGCCCTGGGCAGTGGAGGACAATTTCAATAGTGGACAGACTTTGTACGCCTACTATTAAAAAAAGGATGCTCTATGCAATAAAAAATAGGTTCCAGGGGTACACGGGCAGCAGTGGTCTGGTCAGTGTAGGAGTAGTAGAAAGAAGGGACCGCAGACAGGCTTCGAAGGCCTAACATAACAAAATAGGGCTGTTGGCAATTTAAAATTGGTTCCAGGGGTACACGGGCAGCAGTAGAATGGTCAGTGGAGGCCTAGTGGAAGGAGGGACCGCAGACAGGCTTCGAAGGCCTAACATACAAAAAATTGGGCTGGCTTTGGGCAATTTAAAATTGGTTCCAGGGGTACACGGGCAGCAGTAGAATGGTCAGTGGAGGCCTTGTGGAAGGAGGGACCGCAGACAGGCTTCGAAGGCCTAACATAAAAAAATTGGGCTGTAGGCAATTTAAAATTGGTTCCAGGGGTTCACGGGCAGCAATGGTCTGGTCAGTGTAGTAGTAGTAGAAAGAAGGGACCGCAGACAGGCTTCGAAGGCCTAACATAAAAAAAATTCGACTGCAGGCAATTTAAAATTGGTTCCAGGGGTACACGGGCAGCAGTAGAATGGTTACTGAAGGACTAGTGGAAAGAAGGGACCGCAGACAGGCTTCGAAGGCCTAACATAATAAAATTGGGCTGTAGGCAATTTAAAATTGGTTCCAGGGGTACACGGGCAGCAATGGTCTGGTCAGTGTAGTAGTAGTAGAAAGAAGGGACCGCAGACAGGCTTTGAAGGCCTAACATAACAAAATAGGGCTGTTGGCAATTTAAAATTGGTTCCAGGGGTACACGGGCAGCAGTAGAATGGTCAGTGGAGGCCTAGTGGAAGGAGGGACCGCAAACAGGCTTTGAAGGCCTAACATAAAAAAATAGGGCTGTTGGCAAATTAAAATTGGTTTCAGGGGTACACGGGCAGCAGTGGTCTGGTCAGTGGACGTCTAGTGGAAGGAGGGACCGCAGACAGGCTTCGAAGGCCTAACATAATAAAATTGGACAGGCTGTAGGCACTTTATAATTGGTTCCAGGAGTACACGGGCAGCAGTAGACAGGTCAGTGTAGTAGTAGTTGAAAGAACGGGCCGCAGACAGGCTTCGAAGGCCTAACATAATAAAATGGGCTGGCTGTAGGCAATTTAAAATTGGTTCCAGTGGTAGACGGGCAGCAGTGGTCTGGTCAGCGGAGGCCGATTGTAATGAGTGTCTGCCAGTTAGTAGTCCAAAACAATAAATAAATGTGAATGTCTCGCATTAAAACAAAACGAAAACACTAAAGGGTGCAATCATTAGGTTCAGGGGTGGGATCCTCTGCGTAGTTTCAGACCTACTAATTTAGCGCAAAGTATTTACTGTGGTAAATAGAGGACACTGCCCCTGACTATGTTAAGTACCATCATACATGTCAACACAATGGTATTGTCAGTGGCAGGAATGGAAGGATGTCAGCGCATAGACTAAACATTGGTGGAAGTGTGAGAGATAACTGTGGAAGTGGTAGAGCAATGTTTGACCTGGGGTTGGGTGAACTCTCTTGTGATTGGCGGTACAGGCCCAGGGCCCCTCATGTTACAACAGTGTGTCTGACGTTGGGTGCGCACCACCACCGCCAGAGATACTTTATTGTACTATCAGGGGCCCAGTGGCAGTGCCGTCGAAAAAAAGCGGGCACACCCACCTCTTCAGACAAACAGCACTCTCACGGGTGCTTGCACCAAGTCGCGATACCACGGCCCCGTGTGGGGAGTTTGGCCACTTAGGGAGGTGTAAACATGTCGTATGCTGGACAATCAGCTGCAGCAAATTAGACATTCAAAAAGTAATTCACAGTAGTCCACAGTCAAGAGCTTTTCATAGGAAAGCTAGGTGTCTGCCGGGCAAGGTGGGGCAAAAGAATTCGAAATCCAGTTGTGGTTCATTTTAATGAATGTTAGATCATCAACATTTTGGGTAGCCAGACGAGTCCTTTTTTCGGTTAATATTGAACCTGCAGCACTGAATACTCTTTCTGATAGGACACTAGCTGCCGGGCAAGCAAGCTCCTGCAATGCATATTCTGCCAATTCTGGCCAGGTGTCTAATTTTGATGCCCAGTAATCAAATGGGAATGACGGTTGAGGGAGAACATCGATAAGGGATGAAAAATAGTTAGTAACAATACTGGACAAATGTTGTCTCCTGTCACTTTCAATTGATGCAGCAGTACCTGTCCTGTCTGCGGTCATAGCAAAATCACTCCACAACCTGGTCAGAAAACCCCTTTGTCCAACGCCACTTCTGATGTGTGCACCCCTAACACTCCTGGTCTGCTGCCCCCTGGAGCTCGTGTGAGAACGATCACAGGCGCTGTGTGCTGGGAATGCCTGAAGCAAACGGTCAACAAGAGTTGATTGTTTGGTTGCTAATATTAGTTCCAAGTTCTCATGTGGCATAATATTTTGCAATTTGCCTTTATAGCGTGGATCAAGGAGGCAGGCCAACCAGTAATCGTCATCGTTCATCATTTTAGTAATGCGTGTGTCCCTTTTGAGGATACGTAAGGCATAATCCGCCATGTGGGCCAAAGTTCCAGTTGTCAAATCTGCGGTTGTGATTGGTTGAGGGGCAGTTTCAGGCAAATCTACGTCACTTGTGTCCCTCAAAAAACCAGAACCCGGCCTTGCCACGCAACCAATTTCCAGTGCCCCCGGGAAAGCTTCCTCATTAAAAATATACTCATCCCCATCATCCTCCTCGTCCTCCACCTCCTCTTCGCCTGCTACCTCGTCCTGTACACTGCCCTGACCAGACAATGGCTGACTTTCATCAAGGCTTTCCTCTTCCTCTGGTGCAGATGCCTGATCCTTTATGTGCGTCAAACTTTGCATCAGCAGACGCATTAGGGGGATGCTCATGCTTATTATGGCGTTGTCTGCACTAACCAGCCGTGTGCATTCCTCAAAACACTGAAGGACTTGACACATGTCTTGTATCTTCGACCACTGCACACCTGACAACTCCATGTCTGCCATCCTACTGCCTGCCCGTGTATGTGTATCCTCCCACAAAAACATAACAGCCCGCCTCTGTTGGCACAGTCTCTGAAGCATGTGCAGTGTTGAGTTCCACCTTGTTGCAACGTCTATGATTAGGCAATGCTGGGGAAGGTTCAAAGACCGCTGATAGGTCTGCATACGGCTGGAGTGTACAGGCGAACGTCGGATATGTGAGCAAAGTCCATGCACTTTGAGGAGCAGGTCGGAGAACCCAGGATAAGTTTTCAATAAGCACTGCACCACCAGGTTTAAGGTGTGAGCCAGGCAAGGAATGTGTTTCAGTTGGGAAAGGGAGATGGCAGCCATGAAATTCCTTCCGTTATCACTCACTACCTTGCCTGCCTCAAGATCTACTGTGCCCAGCCACGACTGCGTTTCTTGTTGCAAGAACTCGGACAGAACTTCCGCGGTGTGTCTGTTGTCGCCCAAACACTTCATAGCCAATACAGCCTGCTGACGCTTGCCAGTAGCTGGCCCATAATGGGACAACTGGTGTGCAACAGTGTCAGCTGCCGATGGAGTGGTTGGCCGACTGCAGTCTGTGGAAGAGCTGTCGCTTCTGCAGGAGGACGAGGAGGAGGAGGAGGGGGTGCGAACGCCTACAGCCAACTGTTTCCTAGACCGTGGGCTAGGCACAACTGTCCCGAAATTGATGTCCCCTGTGGACCCTGCATCCACCACATTCACCCAGTGTGCCGTGATGGACACGTAACGTCCCTGGCCATGCCTACTGGTCTATGCATCTGTAGTCAGGTGCACCTTTGTACTCACAGATTGCCTGAGTGCATGGACGATGCGCTGTTTAACATGCTGGTGCAGGGCTGGGATGGCTTTTCTGGAAAAAAAGTGTCAACTGGGTAGCTCGTAGCGTGGTTCAGCGTACTCCATCAGGGCTTTGAAAGCTTCGCTTTCAACTAACCGGTAGGGCATCATCTCTAACGAGATTAGTCTAGCTATGTGGGCGTTAAAACCCTGTGTACGCGGATGAGAGGATAAATACTTCCTTTTTCTAACCAGAGTCTCATGTAGGGTGAGCTGGACTGGAGAGCTGGAGATCGTGGAACTAGCGGGTGTGCCGGTGGACATGGCAGACTGAGAGACGGTTGGAGACGGTATTGTTTCCGCCGGTGCCCTAGATGCAATATTTCCTCCTACAAAACTGGTGATTCCCTGACCCTGACTGCTTTTGGCTGGCAAAGAAACCTGCACAGATACTGCCGGTGGTGCGGAAAATGGTGGCCTTACAGTGACGAAAGGGATGTTGCGTTGCTGACTAGCTTCATTGGCCGAGGGTGCTACAACCTTAAGGGACGTTTGGTAGTTAGTCCAGGCTTGAAAATGCATGGTGGTTAAATGTCTATGCATGCAACTTGTATTGAGACTTTTCAGATTCTGACCTCTGCTTAAGCTAGTTGAACATTTTTGACAGATGACTTTGCGCTGATCAATTGGATGTTGTTTAAAAAAATGCCAGACTGCACTCTTCCTAGCATCGGATCCCTTTTCAGGGATTGCAGACTGAGCTTTAACCGGATGGCCACGCTGTCCTCCAACAGGTTTTGGCTTTGCCACGCGTTTTGGGCCAGATACGGGCCCGGCAGATGGAACCTGTTGCAATGTTGATGCCTGCTGCGGCCCCTCCTCCACCTCCGCTTCTGAACTACTGCCGCCTGCACCCTGTTCCCCCAATGGCTGCCAATCGGGGTCAACAACTGGGTCATCTATTACCTCCTCTTCTAGCTCGTGTGCAACTTCGTCTGTGTCACCGTGTCGGTCGGTAGTATAGCGTTCGTGACGGAGCAACATAGTCTCATCAGGGTCTGATTGTGGATCAGTACCCTGAGAGGGCAATGTTGTGGTCTGAGTCAAAGGACCAGCATAGTAGTCTGGCTGTGGCTGTGCATCAGTGCACTCCATGTCAGAATCTACTTGTAATGGGCATGGCCTGTTAACTGTTTCACTTTCTAAGCCAGAGACGGTATGTGTAAAGAGCTCCATGGAGTAACCCGTTGTGTCGCCTGCTGCATCCTTCTCTCTTGTTGTTGTTTTTGCTGAAGAGGACAAGGAAGCGACTTGTCCCTGACCGTGAACATCCACAAGCGACGCGCTGCTTTTACGTTTACCAGTTTCAGAAGAGGAGGCAAAAGAGCTAGAGGCTGAGTCTGCAAGGTAAGCCAAAACTTGCTGTTGCTGCTCCGGCTATAAAAGCGGTTTTCCTACTCCCAGAAAAGAGAGCGTTCGAGGCCTTGTGTAGCCAGACGACGAACCTGGCTCCACAGCTCCAGACTTAGGTGGAATATTTTTTTTCCCACGACCACCTGATGCTCCACTACCACTACCATCATTACCAGCTGACAATGAACGCCCACGGCCATGACCTCTTGCACCAGACTTCCTCATTGTTTTAAAAACTTAACCAAAGTAACTTTATTTGTTGCTGTCAAACAACTTACACGGTGACCTATAACTTCAGTATGATTTCGATATCCCTTTACAGGTTGGTGAGACCACAAGGAAAATCAGGCACAATGTTACACACTCTGTTTTCTGTGGCACCAAATCACAGAGATGCCACACACGCAGGACTGTCACTCAAGCACAAATGTCAATATTAATCTCCCACTGTTTTATTTATTTTATTTTTTTTTTTCAGGGAGACTTTATAAACAAAATAAAATAAAATAATTTTAAAAGGAAGAATTTAGAAACCAAATAAAATAAAATGATTTTTTCAGGGACAATTTAGAAACCAAATAAAAAAAACAAAAAAGGCTTTCTATGGCCCACTGAGTGAGAGATGGCACACACAGGAGTCAGGAGTGGCACACAAGCCCAGAGGCCAATATTTTTCTCCCACTGATTGATGTAGTGATTTTTTCAGGTAGATTTTGGAACCCAAATCAAGCAAAAAAAAAAAAAAAGGCTTTCTATGGCCCACAATTTGAGAGAGAGAGAGAGATGGCACACCCAGGAGTCAAGACTGGCACACAAGCAGAAAGGGCAATATTAATCTCCCACCTATTTTTTTTTTTTTTCAGGGAGACTTTAGAAACAAATTAAAATAAAATGATTTTTTCAGGAAGAATTTAGAAACCAAATAAAACAAAATGATTTTTTCAGGGACAATTTAGAAACCAAATAAAAAAACAAAAAAAGGCTTTCTATGGCCCACTGAGTGAGAGATGGCACACACAGGAGTCAGGAGTGGCACACAAGCCCAGAGGCCAATTTTTTTCTCCCACTGATTGATGTACTGATTTTTTCAGGTAGATTTTGGAACCCAAATCAAGCAAAAAAATAAATAGGCTTTCTATGGCCCACAATTGGAGAGAGAGAGATGGCACACCCAGGAGTCAAGACTGGCACACAAGCAGAAAGGGCAATATTAATCTCCCACTGTTTTATTTTATTTTTTTTTTCAGGGAGACTTTAGAAACAAAATAAAATAAAATGATTCTTTCAGGAAGAATTTAGAAACCAAATAAAATAAAATGATTTTTTCAAGGACAATTTAGAAACCAAAAAAAAAAAAAGGCTTTCTATGCCCCACTGAGTGAGAGATGGCACACACAGGAGTCAGGAGTGGCACACAAGCCCAGAGGCCAATATTTTTCTCCCACTGATTGATGTAGTGATTTTTTCAGGTAGATTTTAGAACCCAAATCAAGCAAAAAATAAATAGGCTTTCTATGGCCCACTGAGTGAGAGATGGCACACACAGGAGTCAGGAGTGGCACACAAGCCCTGAGGCCAATATTTTTCTCCCACTGATTGATTTATTGATTTTTCAGGTAGATTTTAGAACACAAATCAAGCAAAAAAATAAATAGGCTTTCTATGGCCCACTGAGTGAGTGATGATGCACATAGGAGTCAGGAGTGGCACACAAGCCCAGAGGCCAATATTTTTCTCCCACTGATTGATTTATTGATTTTTTCAGGTAGGATTTAGAACCCAAATCAAGCAAAAAAATAAATAGGCTTTCTATGGCCCACTGAGTGAGAGATGACACACACAGGAGTCAGGAGTGGCACACAAGCCCTGAGGCCAATATTTTTCTCCCACTGATTGATGTAGTGATTTTTTCAGGTAGATTTTAGAACCCAAATCAAGCAAAAAAATAAATAGGCTTTCTATGGCCCACTGAGTGAGAGATGACACAGACAGGGATGGCACTCTAGCAGAAATGCCAATCTTAATCTCCCACAAAAAAAAAAAAAAAAAAACAGGAACTGTCCTTCAATTACTATCTCCCTGCAGTAATCTCAGCCAGGTATGGCAGGCAGCAATAAGGAGTGGACTGATGCACAAATGAAATAAAAAGTGTGGACAAACAAACAAGATAGCTGTGCAGAACGGAAGGAACAAGAGGATTTGTGCTTTGAAAAAAGCAGTTGGTTTGCACAGCGGCGTACACACAGCAATGCAGCTATCAGGGAGCCTTCTAGGGCAGCCCAATGAGCTACAGCGCTGAGAAAAAAAAAAAAAATGTAGCTTCCACTGTCCCTGCACACCGAAGGTGGTGTTGGGCAGTGGAAATCGCTACAGCACAAGCGGTTTGGTGGTTAATGGACCCTGCCTAACGCTATCCCTGCTTCTGACGAAGCGGCAGCAACCTCTCCCTAAGCTCAGATCAGCAGCAGTAAGATGGCGGTCGGCGGGAACGCCCCTTTATAGCCCCTGTGACGCCGCAGACAGCAAGCCAATCACTGCAATGCCCTTCTCTAAGATGGTGGGGACCAGGACCTATGTCATCACGCTGCCCACACTCTGCGTTTACCTTCATTGGCTGAGAAATGGCGCTTTTCGCGTCATTGAAACGCGACTTTGGCGCGAAAGTCGCGTACCGCATGGCCGACCCCGCACAGGGGTCGGATCGGGTTTCATGAAACCCGACTTTGCCAAAAGTCGGCGACTTTTGAAAATGAACGACCCGTTTCGCTCAACCCTAGTTACTACTCTTTAGGTACATCAGGGGCTCTGCAAATGCAACATAACGCCCACAGACCATTCTATCTAAGTCTGTATTCCAAAACGGCGCTCCTTCCCTTCCGAGCTCTGCCGTGCGCCCTAACAGTGGTTTACCC
Organism: Ranitomeya imitator; assembly: GCF_032444005.1. NCBI lineage: Eukaryota > Metazoa > Chordata > Amphibia > Anura > Dendrobatidae > Ranitomeya > Ranitomeya imitator. Next base: position 541,756,896 of record NC_091287.1, on the reverse strand, counting down.
CCAGATATGGGGCATCAGCATACTCAGGATAAATTGGACAACAACTTTAGTGGTCCAATTTCTCCTGTGACCCTTGTGAAAATAAAAACTTTGGGGCTACAATATCTTTTTTGTGAAAAAAAAAATATTTTTTATTTTCACGACTCTGCATTCTAAACTTCTGTGAAGCACTTGGGCATTCAAAGTTCTCACCACACATCTAGATAAGTTCCTTGGGAGGTCTAGTTTCCAAAATGGGGTCACTTGTGGAGGGTTTCTACTGGTTAGGTACATCAGGGGCTCTGCAAACGCAACATAATGCCCGCAGACTATTCTATCAAAGTCTGCATTCCAAAATGGCGCTCCTTCCTTCCGAGCTCTGCCGTGCACCCAAACAGTGGTTTACCCCCACATATTGGGTATCAGTGTACTCAGGAGAAATTACTCAACAACTTTTGTGGTCTAATTTCTCCTGTTACCCTTGTGAAAATAAAAATTTGTGGGCAAAAAGATCATTTTTGTAGAAAAAATGCGATTTTTTTTATTTTCACAACTCTGCATTATAAACTTCTGTGAAGCACTTGGGCATTCAAAGTGCTCACCACACATTTATAAAGTTCCATGGGGGGTCTAGTTTCCAAAATGGTGTCACTTGTGGGGGGTTTCCACTTTTTAGGCACATCAGGGGCTCTCCAAACGCGACATGGCGTCCGATCTCAATTCCAGCCAATTCTACATTGAAAAAGTAAAACGGCACTCCTTCTCTTCCAAGCTCTGCGGTGCGCCCAAACAGTGGTTTACCCTCACATATTGGGTATCGACGTATTCAGGAAAAATCGCACAACAACTTTTGTGGTCTAATTTCTCCTGTTACCCTTGTGAAAATAAGAATTTGTGGGCAAAAATATCATTTTTGTGTAAACAAAAGCGATTTTTTATTTTCACGGCTCTACATTATAAACTTCTGTGAAGCACATGGGGGTTCAAAGTGCTCACCACACATCTAGATATGTTCCTTAAGGGGTCTAGTTTCCAAAATGGTGTCACTTGTGTTTCCACTGTTTAGGCACATCAGGGGCTCTCCAAACGCGACATGGCGTCCAATCTCAATTCCAGCCAATTCTGCATTGAAAAAGTCAAATGGCGCTCCTTCACTTCTAAGTTCTGCGGTGCGCCCAAAAAGTGGGTTACCCCCACATATGGGGTATTGGCGTATTCAGGAGAAATTGCATAACAAAATTTATGGTTACATTTCTGTTTTTACACTTGTGAAAATAAAAAAAATGGTTCTGAATTAAGATGTTTGAAAAAAAAAGTTAAATGTTCATTTTTTCCTTCCACATTGTTTCAGTTCCTGTGAAGCACGTAAAGGGTTAATAAACTTCTTGAATGTGGTTTTGAGAACCTTGAGGGGTGCCTGTTTTTAGAATGGTGTCACACTTCATTATTTTCTATCATATAGACCCCTCAAAATGACTTCAAATGTGATGTGGTCCCTAAAAAAAAATGGTGTTGTAAAAATGAGAAATTGCTGGTCAACTTTTAACCCTTATAACCCCCTAACAAAAAAAAATGTTGTTTCCAAAATTGTGCTGATGTAAAGTAGACATGTGGGAAATGTTATTTATTAACTATTTTTCGTGACATATCTCTCTGATTTAAGGGCATAAAAATACAAAGTTTGAAAATTGCAAAATTTTATAAATTTTCGCCATATTTCCGTTTTTTTCATAAATAATCGCAAGTAATATCTAAGAAATGTTACCACTAACATGAAGTACAATATGTCACGAAAAAACTTTCTCAGAATCACCAGGATCCGTTGAAGCGTTCCAGAGTTATAACCTCATAAAGTGACAGTGGTCAGAATTGCAAAAATTGGCCCGGTCATTAAGTACCAAATTGGCTCTGTCACTAAGGGGTTAAACCTTGCCAATGAATGGGTACATAAGAGGGGCTGGCTATGGGGACATACAAGGGGCTGGCTGTGGGAGCTATCACAAGAGGGGCTGTGGGGGACATCATATTAATTCAGAGACTGTGGTGAACATTATATTGGTAGCTATGGAGCAGATCATACCTGGGCTGTATAATTTAATGTGATTGTAGTGGTAATAAATAGTTGCACATCCAATTGGAAGAGTGTTTAAAGAAGGGCACCACAAGGCTCTGTCCAGTTCTCAGTATTATTCAACATTTTTATAAATGATCTAGATAATGGAACTGAAGGTAAACTGATCAAATTTGCAAAAGATGCAAAGCTAGGAGGGATAGCTAAAGGCCCCTTCACACTGAGCGACGCTGCAGCGATACCGACAACGATGTCAATCGCTGCAGCATCGCTGTTTGGTCGCTGGAGAGCTGTCACACAGACAGCTCTCCAGCGACCAACGATGCCGAGGTCCCCGGTAACCAGGGTAAACATCGGGTTACTAAGCGCAGGGCCGCGCTTAGTAACCCGATGTTTACCCTGGTTACCATCGTAAAAGTAAAAAAAACAAACACTACATACTTACCTACCGCTGTCTGTCCCCGGCGCTCTTCTTCCTGCACTGACTGTGAGCACAGCGGCCGGAAAGCAGAGCGGTGACGTCACCGCTCTGCTTTCCGGCTGACCGGCGCTGACACAGGATGCAGGAGGAGTGCAGAGAAGCAGAGCGCCGGGGACAGACAGCTGAAGGTAAGTATGTAGGGTTTTTTTTTTTTTACTTTTACGCTGGTAACCAGGGTAAACATCGGGTTACTAAGCGCGGCCCTGCGCTTAGTAACCCGATGTTTACCCTAGTTACCACTGAAGACATCGCTGAATCGGTGTCACACACGCCGATTCAGCGATGTCTGCAGGGAGTCCAGCGACGAAAGAAAGTTCTGGCCTTCTATCTCCGACCAACGACATCACAGCAGGATCCTGATCGCTGCTGCGTGTCAAACACAACGATATCACTAGCCAGGACGCTGCAACGTCACGGAGCGCTATCGTTATCGTTGTGAAGTTGTTTAGTGTGAAGGTACCTTAACACTAGAGAAGACAGAGAAAGGATTCAGAAGGATCAGATAAAGGATTCAGAAGGATCTAGATAAGCTTGAACAATGGGCAGCGACTAATAGAATGGTACTTAACAGGAAGAAATTCAAGATTCTACATCTGGGCAAGAAAAGCGAAAATTACATTTACAGAATGGGAGGAAAAAACTAAGCAACACCATGTGGAAAAAAGACTTTGGTAAACTAAAAGATTACAGACTGCACATGAGTCAACAGTGTGATGCAGCAGCAAAAAAGGCAAACACAGTTCTAGCATGTATTAAGGGAAGCATAGAGTCTAGATCACATGAAGTAATTATTCAACTCTACTCCCTCTTGGTCAGGCCTCATCTGGAATACTTTGTCCAGTTCTGGGCACCACATTTTAAAAATGACATTGAAAAACTGGAGCAAGGTCAGAGAAGAGCTACCAGGATGGTGAGCAGACTGCAGAGTATGTCCTACGAGGAATGGTTAAAGGATCTGTGAATGTTTAGCCTGCAAAAAATAAGTCTATAAGGAGACTTAATAGCTGTCTACAAATATCTGAAGGGCTGTCACAGTGTAGAGGGATCATCCTTATTCTTATTTACACATGGAAACATGAGAAGCAATGGAATGAAACTGAAAGGGAGAAGATACAGATTAGATATTAGAAAAAACTTTTTGACAGTGAGGGTCATCAATGAGTGGTACACGCTTCTTCGAGAGGTGGTGAGTGTTAGCACCACGTCGGATCCCTGCTCTGACAGGCAGGGTCTCCGGTGTGTCACTTCACTCACCCGTGCTACAGTCGGTTCCTTCCTTCCCCATGCTCTACATGTGCTCAGCAGAGCTTCCAGCAAGGCTCTCTGCCATGTCCTTAGGGCACACACGCACTATTGCCCTCTTAAAGGGCAAGCACATGCACTTGCTGTTTCCTCCCTAGCCAATGCCTGTGGAGCATTATGTATATATTGCTTCCTCCTCACTGGGGAGGTGCCTGAGAAACCTTCCTGTTCTGTAGTCTAAGTTACGTAAGGTTGCTTACCAGTTCCTGCTGCACTCTGGTGCAGATCCTGTCTGCTGCACTCTGGTGCAGATTGTGCCTGCTGCACTCTGATTCAAGCTCTGCCTGCTGCATCTGATACCAACTCTGCCTGCTGCACCATCCAGTCTGTCTTACTGGGTCCAGCTGCTGCGCGTCCGTTGGTCTGCCCTGAAGTGGCATCTGGCGTTCATCGGGAGCCAAGCCTAACCTCACCATCAGAGGCTCTAGTGAACAGTTCGGTGCTTGCTTAGTCACGCCCCTCCAGGCTCTCCGCGGTCCGTGGCACAGTGGTTCCACAAACCATGCCTGTGACAGTGAGTTCTCCTTCAATGGAAGTCTTCAAACAGAGGCTGGACAGACATCTGTCTAAGATGGTTTAGTGAATCTTTCATTGAGCAGGGGGTTGGACACGATGACTCTGGAGGTCCTTTCCAACTCTAACATTCTATGACATCATTCTATATAGAACATGTGGAGAGCATCATTGCACAGGGGACTGTGAGGGGGGAATCATATTGTATATTGGGGTGTGGGGGATGTCATTGTGCATATTGGTGCATGTTGTGGATATCAAACTGTATGGATGGCTGTGGTCACCATCATACTGTGTAGTAGAACAATTTGGGGGGTATACAGTTTGGAGATGACAGCGTGATGGGCAGTATGAGGGTATAGTGTGAAAAGGGGCAAATAACAATGGATATGGAGAAGGGCAGCCTGAAATGGGGCACAGTATGGAGAGATGTTAGTGTGGTGGGAGGACATGGAGGAGATAAAGTGTAAGGGAAAACTAGAGAGGGGACAGCCATGGTATAATCCATGGTTCATAAGGCTGACAGTGTGGTGGGTGTAGCTCATTAAAACAGACAATGTGGAGGCCATATACTGCAAGGGACTAATTTAGGTCATAATATGGGCAGATATTTTTAAGCAGAGGGCAGTTTAATAACAAGGTTATTTTTAGCTCCTTAGTGACTGTGTGAGGGGACCGAGGGCCGTAGTCCTGGCTGACATATATTTCTCAATCATGCCCTGGTCTAAAACCACATGAAAACAATGTCCCTTTGTCAGCATAGCTGTCTCTCTATTCCCCGAGCCATCAGGGGCGTTTCTGGTCAGTTGCAGGCTCACTTTTGATGATTGCACACACATTGAGACAGAGTCCATGCTCAGCATAAGGCTATGTGCACACGTTCGGGATTTTTCGTGCTTTTTTCGCTATAAAAATGCGATAAAACCATGAAAGAACGCATACATTAAGCATCCTATTATTAGAATGCAATCCGCAATTTTTGTGCACATGTTTAGTTTTTTTCTGCAGCGGAATCACATTCTGGAAAAAAATGTAGCATGTTCGTTCCTTGTGGGGAATCACAGGGATTCCACACAAATAGGAATGCATTGATCCACTTACTTTCCGCATGTGGTTATGCCCACCATGCGGGAAGTTAGCGGATCATGTGCTGTTGGTACCCAGGGTGGAGGAGAGGAGACTCTCCTCCGGGCACTGGGAACCATATAATTGTTAAAAAAAAAAGAATTAAAATACTAAATCGTGATATTCTCACCTTCCGGTGTCCCTCGCATCGTTTCCGTTCCCAGTGATGCTTTGCGGCAATGACCTGTGATGACGTGGGTCTCGCGAGACTGCTACGTCATCTGGAGGCATTACTGGGAACAAGAGCATTGCGAGGAGTGGGAAGACTGCCTGGGACGCCGGAAGGTAAGAATATTACGATTTATTATTTTTTTTATTATTTTTAGCACTAGATCTTTTTACTATTGATGTTGCATAGGCAGCATCAATAGTAAAAAGTGGGTCACACTTGTCAAACACTATGTTTGACAAGTGTGACCAAGCTGTCAATCAGTTTTCCAAGCGATGCTACAGATCGCTTGGAAAACGCTAGCATTCTGCAAGCTAGTTACGCTTGCAAAACGCTAGTGTTTATGGGGGAAATCGCATGCCAATTCCGCATGCGTTTTTCCCACTGCAGGGAATTGCGGAATTGCCGCGGTAATTCCGGACGTGTGCACATAGCTTAAAACAGATAACTTTACTGGTTTCTTTCCTCAGCACGTCCAAATCCATTAAAGCATCGACATAGGGTTCTACACAGCTTATATCCTTCTCATTCCCTGTGCTTTCCCTCATGTCCATCAGCATATACCCGGGAGGTTCGTGTCTTGTCCGGGACCACAGCGTCCTCCCTGTCCAGCTTGACTACTTTTAGGAGTTCCCTTGTCTGTTTCATTAGGAGTTCCCTTGTCTGTTTCATTAGGTGTTCCCTTGTCTGTTTCATTAGGTGTTCCCTTGTCCGTTTCGTACCAGACATAAGGGCATCAGGCCACGTAGTAAGCGGCCGCATGATAAAGCCACCTGCGCTTTTATGCTGCTACAATTCCTGGCCTGCTGGTCTTGGATGGCTTGGCTTCTAGCTTCAACATTGCGGGGTCACTGTCTTGTCCTGGGCTCTAAGCCCTACAGGACTGCCTGGGCTTCCTGGCCCTACTGACTAAAAAATCAGGAAGATTACTATATTATCCCACAGTTGACAAATCCTATGTAAACTATGTTTACTAATGTACTACCATCTAGTGTCCACCTTGAGGTACTGCACTTACCCTAAACTACAGCACCCTATTGTGCAATACACTATATACAGCTATATACATTGCACTTTAATACATAGGGGTGGGGTACACGTCAGTCCTGGTACACAGTTTACAACCTAGCCAAAAAAAAATGTAAATCTGAGCAGTGTGGCATTACGTGGTATTAACTCTAGAATTATTCAATATGTCCTATTAATTTTGAGACTGTTTTTTCGTGACACATTGTACTTTATGGTAATGGTAAATTTCGGTCTATATGTTTTGCGTTTACTTATAAATATATCAAAAAGTTTTTAAAAAATTAGCAAATTTCAAACTTTGATTATTCCTTTAATCCAGATAATGATACCACGCAAAACATTAATAAATAACTTTTCCCTCATGCCTGCTTTACATCAGCATCATTTGTAAAATGTTCTTTTATTTTATTAGGATTCTAGAAGGTCTAAAAATGTAGCAGCGATTTTTCATTTTTTTTTTCAAAGAAATTTACAAGACCTATTTTTTAGGGACCTGTTCAGTTTTAAAGTGACTTTGGGGGTCCTATAGATCGGAAACCCCCAAAAGTTTATAAAGCGGCGCCCCTCAACGTATTCAAAATTGCTTTCGGGTAGTTTGTTAACCCTTCAGGCGCTTTTCAGGAATGAATGCAAAGTGGAATAAAGAACTTTATTTTTATCATCTAAGTGCTTAACTTCTGAACACGCCGCTATAGCTGATAGACTGTAAGGCCGTTATTTGGCCATGAATTACCATGGCCACAATCAAGATCCCAATGTGGGCGATGGGGTTAAAGAGGGAGACCCCCACACTCTGTTAACCATTTAGATGCTCTAGTTATTGAGTGGTGGTCACTAAGGAGTTAAAGGGCACCATAATACCTACTTGGATCATTGAAAATAAGAACTTTTTGTTCATTTTTTCAAGTGTTCTACCTCCTTTATTTTTAACAACAATGTGGGCTGTCCGATCATACATGGCCTCCTTCCCTCACTATTTCTCCACTGTCTGCATTACGTACAGGAAACCTATTCAAAGCACAGCCAGCCACAAATATTACACCAGGGAAAACATTGGCCACAGCAAAAGGTCTAACTGCAATGTACCAGCAACCAGCAGCCAACATACAAAGCAGCACATGCTCTAAGCATTCACTGTCATTTCACAAATGTGAAGAAATCAATATTACAGGCATGACATATTCTAAAGATCATTATATCTATTAATGAAATGTGATTATTTCTCCACTTATGAGACGCTTCTTTTCTCTCTGCCTCCTGAACTCGTCATTCATGCTAGCAGCTCACTTATGGATAAGAATACAGCTTCATACTGAAGTCTAATGAGAGGGGAAGAACAGAGAGTGAGAGGCACAGACACACAATCCTTGCTGCTTTCCAATAAATATTACATTATAACTATGAGATGGATTCTCAGATACAATGCTCAGTACTGTTGTGTAATGTCTTCCATGCTGCTGCTGCTTCTGAACGTGAGCTGCATAGAGAGAGGAGAACTGACCCATGAAAATCCTTGCTGCTTTCCAATAAGTGTTACAGTTAAACTATGAGCTTTATTCTCAGCTGCAATGCTCAGTACTGATGTGTAATGTCCTACATGCTGCTGCTACTTCTGAACGTGAGCTGCATAGAGGCAGGAAAGCTGACCCACGAAAATCCTTGCTGCTTTCCAATAAGTGTTACATTTTAACTACGAGGTGGATTCTCATCTACAATGCTCAGTACTGCTGTGTAGTGTGTTCCATGCTGCTGCTACTTCAGAATGTGAGCTGCATAGAGGCAAGAGAGCTGACAGACGAAAATCCTTGCCGCTTTCCAATAAGTGTTATATTTTAACTATGAGCTGGATTCTCAGCTCAGTACTGTTGTGTAATGTCTTCCATGCTGCTGCTACTTCTGAACTTGAGCTGCATAGAGTCAGGAGAACTGGCACATAAAAAAAATACTTGCTGCTTTCCAATAAGTGTTACATTTTAACTATGAGCTGGATTTTCAGCTACAATGCTCATAGAGCTGCATAGAGGCAGGAGAACTGGCACACAAAATTCCTTGCTGCTTTCCAATAAGTGTTATATTTTAATTATGAGCTGGATTCTCAGTTACAATGCTCAGTACTGCTCTGTAATGTCCTACATGCTGCTGCTACTTCTGAACATTAGCTGCATAGAGGCAGGAGAGCTGACACACAAAAATCATTGCTGCTTTCCAATAAGTGTTACATTTTAACTAAGAGCTGGATTCTCAGCTACAATGCTCATAGAGCTCATAGAGCTGCATAGAGGCAGGAGAACTGGCACACAAAAATCCTTGCTTGCTTTCCAATAAGTGTTACATTTTAACTACGAGCTGCATTCTCAGCTACAATGCTCAGTACTGCTGTGAAATGTCTTCCATGCTGCTGGTGCTGCTTCTGAATGTGAGCTGCATTGAGGCAGGAGAACTGACCCATGAAAATCCTTGCAGCTTTCCAATAAGTGTTACAGTTAAACTATGAGCTTTATTCTCAGCTGCAATGCTCAGTACTGATGTGTAATGTCCTACATGCTGCTGCTACTTCTGAACGTGAGCTGCATAGAGGCAGGAGAACTGACCCATGAAAATCCTTGCTGCTTTCCAATATGTGTTACATTTTAACTATGAGCTGGATTCTCATCTACAATGCTCAGTACTGCTGTGTAGTGTGTTCCATGCTGCTGCTACTTCAGAATGTGAGCTGCATAGAGGCAAGAGAGCTGACAGACGAAAATCCTTTCCGCTTTCCAATAAGTGCTATATTTTAACTATGAGCTGGATTCTCAGCTACATAGTTATTAAGGTTGAAGGAAGACTATATGTCCATCTAGTTCAACCCATAGCCTAACCTAACATGTTGATCCAGAGGAAGGCAAAAAAACCCTATGTGCAAAGAGTAAGCTCCACATTGGGGAAAAAAATTCCTTCCCGACTCAACATACGGCAATCAGACTAGTTCCCTGGATCAACGCCCTATCAAGGAATCTAGTGTATATACCCTGTAACATTATACTTTTCCAGAAATGTATCCAGTCCCCTCTTAAATTTAAGTAATGAATCACTCATTACAACATCATACGGCAGAGAGTTCCATAGTCTCACTGCTCTTACAGTAAAGAATCCGCGTCTGTTATTATGCTTAAACCTTTTTTCCTCCAACCGCAGAGGATGCCCCCTTGTCCCTGTTTCAGGTCTATGATTAAAAAGATCATCAGAAAGGTCTTTGTACTGTCCCCTCATATATTTATACATTAAAATAAGATCACCCCTTAGTCTTCGTTTTTCCAAACTAAATAGCCCCAAGTGTAATAACCTATCTTGGTATTGCAGACCCCCCAGTCCTCTAATAACCTCGGTCGCTCTTCTCTGCACCCGCTCCAGTTCAGCTATGTCTTTCTTAAACACCGGAGACCAGAACTGTGCACAGTATTCTAAGTGTGGTCGAACTAGTGACTTGTATAGAGGTAAAATTATGTTCTCCTCATGAGCATCTATGCCTCTTTTAATGCATCCCATTATTTTATTTGCCTTTGTAGCAGCTGCCTGACACTGGCCACTAAATATGAGTTTGTCATCCACCCATACACCCAGGTCTTTTTCATTGACGGTTTTGCCCAGAGTTTTAGAATTAAGCACATAATTATACATCTTATTACTTCTACCCAAGTGCATGACCTTACATTTATCCCCATTAAAGCTCATTTGCCATTTATCAGCCCAAGCTTCTAGTTTACATAAATCATCCTGTAATATAAAATTGTCCTCCTCTGTATTGATTACCCTGCAGAGTTTAGTGTCATCTACTCTGAATGCCCCCTACAAGGTCATTAATAAATATGTTAAAAAGAAGAGGGCCCAATACTGACCCCTGTGGTACCCCACTGCTAACCGCTACCCAGTCCGAGTGTGCTCCATTAATAACCTCCCTTTGTTTCCTATCCCTGAGCCAGCTCTCAACCCACTTGCACATATTTTCCCCTATCCCCATTATTCTCATTTTATGTATCAACCTTTTGTGTGGCACCGTATCAAAAGCTTTTGAAAAGTCCATATACACTACATCCACTGGGTTCCCTTGGTCCAATCTGGAACTTACCTCTTCATAGAAACTGATCAAATTAGTCTGACATGAACGGTCCCTAGTAAACCCGTGCTGATACTGGGTCATGAGGTTATTCCTCTTCAGATACTCCAGTATAGCGTCCCTTAGAATGCCCTCCAGGATTTTACCCACAGTAGAGGTTAAGCTTACTGGCCTATAATTTCCGAGTTCAGTTTTTGTCCCCTTTTTGAATATTGGCACCACATTTGCTATACGCCAGTCCTGTGGCACAGACCCTGTTATTATGGAGTCTTTAAAGATTAAAAATAATGGTCTATCAATGACTGTACTTAATTCCTGCAGTACTCGAGGGTGTATCCCATCCGGGCCCGGAGATTTGTCAATTTTAGTGATTTTTAGACGCCGCCGCACTTCCTGCTGGGTTAAGCCGGTGACATTTAATTGGGAATTTTTATCACTAGACATTTTGTCTGCCATGGGATTTTCTTGTGTAAATACTGATGAAAAAAAGTCATTTAGCATATTGGCTTTTTCCTCATCCTCATCCACCATCTCACCCAGACTATTTTTAAGGGGGCCAACACTATCATTTTTTAGTTTCTTACTATTTATGTAGTTAAAGAATATTTTAGCTACAATGCTCAGTACTGTTGTGTAATGTCTTCCATGCTGCTGCTACTTCTGAACAAGAGCTGCATAGAGGCAGGAGAACAGACACACCTTAAAAAAATACTTGCTGCTTTCAAATAAGTGTTACATTTTAACTATGAGCTGGATTTTCAGCTACAATGCTCATAGAGCTGCATAGAGGCAGGAGAACTGGCACACAAAATTCCTTGCTGCTTTCCAATAAGTGTTATATTTTAATTATGAGATGGATTCTCAGCTACAATGCTCAGTACTGCTCTGTAATGTCCTACATGCTGCTGCTACTTCTGAACATTAGTTGCATAGAGGCAGGAGAGCTGACACACACAAACCCTTGCTGCTTTCCAATAAGTGTTACATTTTAACTAAGAGCTGGATTCTCAGCTACAATGCTCAGTACTGCTGTGAAACGTCCTCCATGCTGCTGCTGCTTCTGAACACAAGCTACAAAGAGGTAGGAGACCAGGAATCCCTTATGTCTGGTTTGTGCTATGTATATTAGTTGCCATAGCAGTTAGTCTCTGTCAATTAGCTCAGAGAAAGCTGAAAATCATATATATATGAACCGTATATATAGGGAAAGTACATTTTTTCTGAAAAACACATCATCTCGTGCAGATATATTGATCCTTGAATTCCTAAACATTGGTATTAAGAACAAACATAAAGATTTTGTGTGGTCTTACCGTGAATAACGTGAAAAGATATTTTATCTTTTTTCAGTCTTTCTTCTGTTTTTATCTTTCAAAGCGAGAAAAAAAAATCATAGAACTCATTGAACATCTGCTGAACATTTCTCACATTACCTGTAAAAAAAAAAAAAATACTAAAAGGTTAAAAATATGCTGAACATGAATTAATAATAACTAACTGGAAATAACTCAGTTTGTGAGATACATGAAGATTTCTCATCTCAAATTCTAACTCACGGTTTCTTTTTTTTTTTTTTTCCCTTCATCTGCTGGAAAAAGAATTGAAGACGATTTACCATAATATTTAACATGGAGTATGGAGCATTCTCACATAGACTGCAGACTGCTAATTGCCTTGCAAAAATATGAGCTGAGTACTTGCCTCCTGAATTAATTTTATTGACATAAATTAGCTATTCCAAGGAATGCCGCTGGGAAGAATGTAAGTAAAAACATGGCTGGATGAGACGCGGAATGATTGGTGGAATTTCAATGCCAAGCATAAATGCTCGGAAAGTAGAATTGGGATTTTTAGAAAATCCTTTCTTCTGTGTAACAAATGTATAACTACTTTGTGGTCCGACATATAACACTGCAGATCCATAGTTTTCATGAAATATGTATTAGATACCAGGCCGTTTATCAAAAACTACAGCCAATAGCCAAGTAAGTGACACATCGCTGGAACCAGGGTCTATGTCTTTACATTATGCAGCTCTAAGATTGGGCAGTAAAATCCTGGCGACGGATTCCCTTTAGCTATAAAATTTTCTCTTTCTCCAAATAAAAAAATACATTTTCAAAAACACGTGGGAACAGGTTCTCATCTTAGAATATCATTTAGCACTTTTCTATACATGCAAAAATATTCTTAGAATATTCCACAAGATAAGTCCTATTTGTGATCTTCATTATTCTTGTTTTCTTCCATAATTATTTGATTTTTTTTTATTTTTAGATTTAAAGGGTTTATCTGGGACTGTTTTATTTTTTTTTTTACTAAGGGCCTAAGAGCTAAAGAGCAGGTAAGTGCTCACTAGCTGCCTGTTGTGCCCTGCACCGTTTTCTGCTGCCACAGAGCCGTCTGTGACCACTCCTGCTGGCGATTCGGCGGCTTCTTCTGTCATCACTTTAACAGAGCACCGGCTTTTTTCCGCTCTCTTCTGTTGATGGGAAGTGACTGGTGATGTCATGCTGATTGACAGATATTTCACTGATACCTAACCACAGGGATCCAGCTGTCAATCAGCATGACATCATCCCTCATGCCCTATTGACAGAGCAGCCCAGAAGAAGAGCAGAATCGACGGAAAGACTGGTTGTGACAACTTTACGTCAATCTAGCCCCTTGTGCACAGGGTGAATTTTTCTAAATTATGCCAGATTTTCTGATCCTTTGTTCAGTAAGCCAAGGGACATGAGCCATTGTTTCATGTGAGACTGTCCAATGGCCCTTTTTATACCCTAATTTGCTGGTCCCATCAGCCCCCTGCAGGGTACAAGTGCACCATTTAGAGGACAATTATGCAGACTAATTGAACAATCAAACAATGAGGGAACAGCCATGATTACCTCCCCCGATCCTGTGGGACAATACCCTGAAATGGGAGCTGAGGCATGTAAAAGGGCCCTGTTCCTGTCACCGGTGTGATTGTACAGGACATCAGCCCAGGGATCATGGTACCAGATTGTGGAGGACACAACTGCTCCACTGCCCAACAATGAGCCCCCAAAGTCATTTGGACAACCCAAGGTGGGACAATTAGGTCATGTAGCCACCTACCTGGCTGTGCTCGGTCAGCTTCTTAAGCTTGCTGCTGTGGGTGCAGACCAAAAGCAGGGTGCTGCTGGTAGGAGTACTTGGCCCTTGGTTCTCCTAAGTCATGGAGGTTTTAATCCCTGGCCAGCCAGTGGAAGTGTGAGACTGTCACTTGCACCATCTTGTATCCTTTCTAGGAATGGATTATATGCTGATTGTGACCCTACAAAGCCTTACCGGAGTGTGTACCCTCACCCTGTGTTGCCCGAGTAGTATTCTGCCTACAGGGAAGGAGTATGGGCATTCAGTGGGATGAGCCTCGGCCTGTGGGGTCTTTCTAAAAAATGTAGACAAGAGCACCCACTGAGACTCGGGTCTCCACGACGGTCAATGAACATGGAGCCATCGATGGGTAGAACATGCAAGTAGTTAGCAACAACCTGCCTGTTAACCTTTAGGCCCATAGTGAAAAATGAAAATAACCACTCTAAGGTTGACCTCTTGCTCTTTGCTTAATGAACAAAATGTACACTTCCCCTTGACAAAGCTAAACACCCGCGTAGGCGAAACGCGCGTCGGGGACTTCTATGAATTGAATCCTGTCCGGTGCACAGTACATTTACACATTTTCCTGGTAAGTGCTGCCTTGTTACCGGTATCTGATACGGTGGGGGGTATATTGGTTACCCACGGAGGTGATTTGGCATATATACTCGGCTGCTTTCCTAGTGTAACCTTATACGTGGGATACTGATTTTTGGCAGCGTGTTCACTGGTGGAGACTCACCTTGTTTTAACCATCCTTTTGTATTGTTTAGTATGTATTTATGCACTATATGCTTGTTAAATTAATAAATATTGAAACTTTTGCACTATCTTTTTGCTCCGCTGGTACTCCTGTCAACAAAATGTACAAGTTGTATCACGACACGTTCCTAATTTCACCATTTTTTTATGCGCTTACATCTACTTAGATGTTTTCAACCAATTTTAATCTAATTTTTTTCTAATACTGCACTGCCCTCTCAGCTTGTGCTGAATGCAACTGTCAGAGATTGATAGCAGGATAACAGCAGCGGGCGTACCTCCACTCTACCCACGGCTGTTCAGGCAGATGATGGCTGAATAATTTAGCCATCAATTGCCAGGAAAGATGCGGGATCAGCTTGCGAGCTTAAAGCCAGTGACTCAACATATGACGTAGCTGTACATCATATGCGAGGAAGGGGTTAAATAGTTTTATAATTGTAATATTCATAGGGTATTGTACAATTGCCTGTAGTACCGAGAACGTACTGATGGTTGCTTTATAGAATTATTCACCCCTTTCTGACCTCGGACGGGATAGTACATCCGAGGTCAGATCCCCTGCTTTGATGCGGGCTCCGGCGGGGAGCCCATATCAAAGCCGGGACATGTCAGCTGTTTTGTACAGTGGTGCAATGGCAGGTTAGTTTTAGCATTTTGTGAACCTAGCAAAAAAGCGAAGCAAAAAAACAATGTGGGATTGCACTTTTTTTTGCAATTTCACCACACTTGGAATTTTTTCCCGTTTTCTAGTATATGACATGGTAAAACAAATGATGTCGTTCAAAAGTACAACGTGTTCCGCAAAAAAATAAGCCCTCACATTGCCATACTGATGGAAAAATAAAAAAAGTTATGGCTCTGGGATGGAGGCGAGCGAAAAAAGAAAATGCAAAACTGAAAAAAGCTTGGAGTCATGAAGGGGTTAATTACTGTAAGCTACATAATGGTCGTCATCAGTTCGGTACTTCAATCAAGAGATGGTGCCAAATGAAAAACTATTCAAAATCACATTCAATATTGATTGAATCTGCTGCGCTTAGAAATATTCAGAACGAAATAAAAAAGGGCATCAGTTAATTACACTTTAAGCATTATATTGCAATGCATAAATTAAATAAAAATTTATGCATCGCAATATTTTGCCTGAAGTCTCATTAGCCGATGTCTGAGATGATTTCATAATATTCACTGATCACAGAACATTGTTGACTGCTGTGAATTTCTGCAATATTCCCTTTAAAATTAATATTGTGTTTTTTTTACAGCACTCCTTATGGCCAGGCATGGTACTACAGCTAAAATTTACAAATCGTTTTATGTAAAATTTTATTATGTGAAATTTGATCAGGTTACTGTGTTTTTGTACATCTCAGGACTGCAACAAAAGAAAAATATATACAGTACAGACCAAAAGTTTGGACACACCTTCTCATTTAAAGATTTTTCTGTATTTTCATGACTATGAAAATTGTACGTAAAGGGATGCTTCGGGAAAATACAACATTTCCTCAAGAGCTTGGAGCTGTAATAATAACAAACTAAGTGATATTCACCGACGAACACATGTCTTGTTTCAGCCAAGGTTGCTTCGTGGTCCGTGCTGGGAAAGGAAGAAGAGACATCACCGCTCCATTAGAAGCAGGACCACTGAGGACTATGATTGGCTGCAGCGGTTAGATAATTTGAATAGAATGTCATCAGAAAGACATCCAATGACACTCTACTCAAGTCATCTGATCACTGCAGTTTTTTTTTTTTTCACTTATTTTTTTTACATTTTTTACAGTCCAAGCTCCTGGGAAAATTTTATTATTTTTTCCCACACAATCCCATTAATTTCAGAAAAAACTGTCTTTTTTATAGTTTGAGGCCAAACAAACATCATTGTGAGCCCAGATGACGCAGACAACAACCTCAACGTATACTCCATATATTGACCTTGCAGATTCTCAGCACTTTAATTGTATTAACCAAGAGTAAATAGAAGAAAAATGTCTCATATTAGACTCCTGAAGAAAGTTCTATATAGAAATAATTATCTGTATAATTTTGTTACGTGGAAAGAGAAACTTGTAATCATCGCGTGATCAGAGATTTGGTTTTAATTAATAACTGGATAAACAGTTTCAAAATGTAATCATTTCATCCATGAGGATTTTAATTACACGGTGTTACTGGTGTGATAGAGCCCGATAGATCCAAATGTCATCAAAACGGTATTCAATTTAAATAAAACACAAATGTTATACGAAGGAAAAGATGATTAAAAAGGAGCAACTATGATCAAATTCATTGAATTGCTCAAAGGTTTTGGCTAAAACTGCAGCAAATAGCATGTGAATATACAGAACTGGTATATACTGTGGACAAAGGTTTTAGGCTGTATGCCTTAAATAATGTATTCACTTAGCCCCATTGCCCCAGGTGTTTAGCCTCCGCCCCCCGTATCCCCCATGTATTACATCAGGCCCCCACCCTGCTATCTGCCTTTACTAAAATGTGACAGAATGGTGATGCAGAGCTCACAAATACCAGCGCGATCCTGTAATAGGAGTCACAGGGGTAACAAAGTCCGTTCATGATATTTCTTCTTTTTAAATCTTCCTCCATCACCTGTGAGTGATATTATTGAGAAGTGGTAGAATCCACACCAACTTTGTCCTTTTGATGTGTCTCCTTAGGGTAAAAGTTCATCTTCCTCACCTTCTCAGTCTGTTGATCCTATTTCCCTTTCTGCAGGGACTTTAAATATGAGGCACCGGGGTAACAAGTCCATTCATGATATTTCATCTTCTTAAATCTTCCCCCATCACCTGTGAGTGATCTTATTGAGAAGTGGTTGTCACGGGGAGCAATGGGAAAACAGGATATAATTAACCTGGGCCTCTGAACTGCCCCTCAGGCTAGGGGAACTCTGACTTTCCTTAAATCAGGGGTACCCTTGATGGTAGGGAGGCCTAAGTCACTGACTTGTCCCTATCCCCTGCCCAACCCTGAGCCCCCAACCCCCCCAGGAGGTGAACCATAATGGAAACCACAGATAAAGACAGACAGAGATAAAGTAAACTACACAACAAAGCAAATTATCAGGACGACACAATATGTGAGTAGGGAGGACCACAATACAAACAGAGAGAAGGACAAACAACTAGGCATACTTCGCCCAAGGTAGCAAAGATGCCCAGTCATCCTGCCTAGCAGAGACAAAATGCCGCAGGTATGTCACCAGAGTCTGGTTGGCCCTTTCTACCAACCCATTCATCTCGGGATGGTATGCGGAAGAGAGATTCAGCTCTATGCTAATTAAACGACAGAGCTCTCTCCAAAACTGAGATGCAAACCGGGGACCTCGGTCACTGACAATTTTGTCAGGCATGCCATGTAGACAGAAAATATGCTTAATGAACAATGCTGCCAAGGCCCGTGCAGAAGGTAACCGTGGAAGTGGCACCAAGTGCACCATTTTAGAAAAATGATTGGTGACTACCCAGATAATGGTGCAGCTACGAGACTCAGATAAGCCCACCACGAAATCCATCCTGACCATCTACCAGGGCCTGTCTGCCACCGGCAGGGGGTAAAGTAGCCAAGTAGGCCATTGCTGAGGGGACCGATTCTTGGCACAGGAGACACACGCCCGAATATAATCCCTGACATCACGAGCCATATGCAGCCACCGGTATGTCCTCGCCAGAAGCTCTAATGTCCTCTTGGTTCCAAAATGTCCACCCACCCTGGACGAATGAGCCCAAGAGAGAACCTCCGGTCACAAATTTGATGGTACAAAGGTTTTGTCCGGTGGCACAGACTCTCGCGAAACCGGAGCCACGGTTCTCAGGCTCTCAGCAGGGACAATGAGCCGAGGCTCCTTCTCCTCCTCTGATGACACTACGGAGCGGGAGAGAGCATCGGCATGAATGTTCTTCCCCCCAGAAAGAAAATGGATGATGAAATGGAACCAGGAGAAGAACAGAGACCATCTGGCCTGGCGAGAATTTAGCCGCTGGGCTGTCTGTAAGTATACAAATTCTTGTGGTCTGTGAAAAATTGGAAGGGAAAGCAAGCCCCCTCCAAGAGATGTCTTCACTCTGAGAAAGCCAACTTCATGGCTAGCAACTCCCTGTCCCTGATGGAATAATTCCTCTCTTCTGGTGAGAAGGTCTTGAGACCTTGAGCATCCTTTTTGAAGAGGACTGCTCCAGCACCAACGGAAGAGGCATCCACCTCCATTATAAATGGCTTATCTACATCAGGGCGATGTAGGATGGGAGCGCTAGCGAAGTGTGAATTAATGGAGTGAAAGGCCTTGGAGACCTCCTCCGACCACAATTTGGGATTGGCTCCCTTCTTGGTGAGGGCAACCAAGGGAGCTACCAAAGTTGAGAAGAGTGGAATGAACTGGCGATAGTAATTAATGAACCCCATGGAACGCTGCACCACTTTAAGAGAATGGTTCCTGACAGTCAATCATAGCCTGTAGTGTTGTGAATTCTGTGGCAGAGTTCACTCCTGTGGTCACAAGTGGTACTTCGGCTGATTCTCTCTGGGAGCTTCCGTTTGTGGAGGAAAGTGGTACTGCAGCTTCTGAGTTTCCTCCCTCAGGTGATCTGGTGAGGTCGTTAGCTGCTTCTCTACTTAACTCCACCTGATGCTTTGATCCATGCTTCCTGTCAATGTTCCAGTGTTGGACTTGTGTTTCTCTGGATCATTCCTGAGGCCTGCTGCTCTGCATAGCTACGTGCTTCTTTGCTATTTGTTGCTATTTTTTCTGTCCAGCTTGTCTATTTGTTTTGCTGGAAGCTCTGGGACGCAAAGGGTGTACCTCCGTGCCGTTAGTTCGGTACGGAGGGTCTTTTTGCCCCCTTTGCGTGGTTTTCTTTAGGGTTTTGTGTAGACCGCAAAGTTATCTTTCCTATCCTCGTTCTGTCTAGAATATTGGGCCTCACTTTGCTTAATCTATTTCATCCCTACATTTGTCTTTTCATCTTACTCACAGTCATTATATGTGGGGGGCTGCCTTTTCCTTTGGGGTATTTCTCTGAGGCAAGGTAGGCTTGTTTTTCTATCTTCAGGCTAGTTAGTTTCTCAGGCTGTGCCGAGTTGCATAGGGAGCGTTAGGCGCAATCCACAGCTGCCTCTAGTTGTGTTTGGAGAGGATCAGGAATTGCGGTCTACAGAGTTTCCACATCTCAGAGCTCGTTCTATTATTTTGGGTTATTGTCAGATCACTGTATGTGCTCTGATCGCTATGTACATTGTGTTACTGAATTGCCTATCATAACAGTACAGGAAGCCAAAAGTACTAATGATTCTCAATAGAGGGAAAAAAGAAGTTCTGAGACCATTTTTTTTCCTTTGCACTGTGATTTGTCTTTTTTTTCCCCTAGACATTTGGGTGGTTCAGGACACAGGTGTTACAATGGACATTAAAGGTCTGTCTTCATGTGTAGATCAGCTCACGGCAAGAGTTCAAGATATTCAAAATTTTGTGGTTCAGAATTCTTTGTTAGAACCAAGAATTCCTATTCCAGATTTGTTTTTTGGAGATAGAACTAAATTTCTGAGTTTCAAGAATAATTGTAAACTGTTTCTGGCTTTGAAACCTCGCTCCTCTGGTGACCCAACGCAACAGGTTAGGATCGTCATTTCTTTTTTGCGTGGCGACCCTCAGGACTGGGCATTTTCTCTTGCGTCAGGAGATCCTGCATTGAGTGATATCGATGCGTTTTTCCTGGCGCTTGGATTGCTGTACGATGAGCCTAATTCAGTAGATCAGGCAGAAAAAAATTTGCTGGCTCTTTGTCAGGCTCAGGATGAGATAGAGCTATATTGCCAGAAATTTAGAAAATGGTCCGTGCTCACTCAATGGAATGAATCTGCGCTTGCAGCCATTTTCAGAAAGGGTCTCTCTAAAGCCATTAAGGATGTCATGGTGGGATTTCCTATGCCCGCTGGTTTGAATGAGTCTATGTCTTTGGCCATTCAGATCGGTCGACGCTTGCGTGAGCGTAAATCTGTGTACCATTTGGCGGTATTACCTGAGATTAAACCTGAGCCTATGCAGTGCGATAGGACTATGACCAGAGTTGAACGGCAAGAACACAGACGTCTGAATGGGCTGTGTTTCTACTGTGGTGATTCCACTCATGCTATCTCTGATTGTCCTAAGCGCACTAAGCGGTTCACTAGGTCTGCCACCATTGGTACTGTACAGTCAAAATTTCTTCTGTCCGTTACCTTGATATGCTCCTTGTCGTCGTATTCTGTCATGGCGTTTGTGGATTCAGGCGCTGCCCCGAATTTGATGGACTTGGATTATGCTAAACGTTGTGGGTTTTTATTGGAGCCCTTGCAGTGTCCTATTCCATTGAGAGGAATTAATGCTACACCTTTGGCCAAGAATAAGCCTCAATACTGGACCCAGCTGACCATGTGCATGGCTCCTGCACATCAGGAGGTTATTCGCTTTCTGGTGTTGCATAATCTGCATGATGTGGTCGTTTTGGGGTTGCCATGGCTACAAGCCCATAATCCAGTATTGGATTGGAATTCCATGTTGGTGTCCAGCTGGGGTTGTCAGGGGGTACATGGTGATGTTCCATTTCTGTCAATTTCGTCATCCACCCCTTCTGAGGTTCCAGAGTTCTTGTCTGATTACCAGGATGTATTTGATGAGCCCAAGTCCGATGCCCTGCCTCCGCATAGGGATTGTGATTGTGCTATCAATTTGATTCCTGGTAGTAAATTCCCAAAAGGTCGACTGTTTAATTTATCCGTGCCTGAGCACACCGCTATGCGCAGTTATGTGAAGGAATCCCTGGAGAAGGGGCATATTCGCCCGTCGTCGTCGCCATTGGGAGCAGGGTTCTTTTTTGTGGCCAAGAAGGATGGTTCGCTGAGACCGTGTATAGATTACCGCCTTCTTAATAAGATCACTGTTAAATTTCAGTACCCCTTGTCATTGTTATCTGATTTGTTTGCTCGGATTAAGGGGGCTAGTTGGTTCACTAAGATAGATCTTCGTGGTGCGTATAATCTGGTGAGAATCAGGCAAGGCGATGAATGGAAGACTGCATTTAATACGCCCGAGGGTCATTTTGAGTATCTAGTGATGCCGTTCGGACTTGCCAATGCTCCATCAGTGTTTCAATCCTTTATGCATGACATCTTCCGTGAGTACCTGGATAAATTCCTGATTGTGTACTTGGATGACATTTTGATCTTCTCGGATGATTGGGAGTCTCATGTGAAGCAGGTCAGAACGGTTTTTCAGGTCCTGCATGCTAATTCTTTGTTTGTGAAGGGATCAAAGTGTCTCTTTGGTGTGCAGAAGGTTTCATTTTTGGGGTTCATCTTTTCCCCTTCTACTATCGAGATGGATCCGTTTAAGGTCCAAGCCATCCATGATTGGACTCAGCCGACATCTCTGAAAAGTCTGCAAAAGTTCCTGGGCTTTGCTAATTTTTATCGTCGCTTCATCTGCAATTTTTCTAGTGTTGCCAAACCATTGACCGATTTGACCAAGAAGGGTGCTGATTTGGTCAATTGGTCTTCTGCTGCTGTGGAAGCTTTTCAGGAGTTGAAGTGTCGTTTTTGTTCTGCCCCTGTGTTGTGTCAGCCAGATGTTTCTCTTCCGTTCCAGGTCGAGGTTGATGCTTCTGAGATTGGAGCAGGGGCTGTTTTGTCACAGAGAGGTTCTGGTTGCTCAGTGATGAAACCATGCGCTTTCTTTTCCAGGAAGTTTTCGCCTGCTGAGCGAAATTATGATGTGGGCAACCGAGAGTTGCTGGCCATGAAGTGGGCATTCGAGGAGTGGCGTCATTGGCTTGAAGGAGCTAAGCATCGCGTGGTGGTATTGACTGATCATAAGATCTTGACTTATCTCGAGTCTGCCAAGCGCTTGAATCCTAGACAAGCTCGTTGGTCGTTGTTTTTTGCCTGTTTTGACTTTGTGATTTCGTACCTTCCGGGCTCTAAAAATGTGAAGGCGGATGCTCTGTCTAGGAGTTTTGTGCCCGACTCTCCGGGTTTATCTGAGCCGGCGGGTATCCTCAAGGAAGGAGTATTTGTGTCTGCCATCTCCCCTGATTTGCGGCGGGTGCTGCAAAAATTTCAGGCTAATAAACCTGATCGTTGCCCAGCGGAGAAACTGTTTGTCCATGATAGGTGGACTAATAAACTTATCTCTGAACTTCATTGTTCGGTGTTGGCTGGTCATCCTGGAATCTTTGGTACCAGAGAGTTAGTGGCTAGATCCTTTTGGTGGCCCTCTCTGTCGCGGGATGTGCGTACTTTTGTGCAGTCCTGTGGGATTTGTGCTCGGGCTAA
This sequence comes from Ranitomeya imitator, assembly GCF_032444005.1. Lineage (NCBI taxonomy): Eukaryota > Metazoa > Chordata > Amphibia > Anura > Dendrobatidae > Ranitomeya > Ranitomeya imitator. The sequence goes on along the minus strand of NC_091287.1, from coordinate 541,733,915 downwards.
GCCCTGCTGTTCTCGTGCCAGTGGGTTGCTTTTGCCCTTGCCGGTCCCGAAGAGGCCTTGGACACATATCTCTATGGATTTTATTTCTGACCTTCCCGTTTCTGAAAAGATGTCAGTCATTTGGGTGGTCTGTGATCGCTTTTCTAAGATGGTCCATTTGGTACCCTTGTCTAAATTGCCTTCCTCTTCTGATTTGGTGCCTTTGTTCTTCCAGCATGTGGTTCGTTTGCATGGCATTCCAGAGAATATTGTTTCTGACAGAGGTTCCCAGTTTGTTTCGAGGTTTTGGCGAGCCTTTTGTGGTAGGATGGGCATTGACTTGTCTTTTTCCTCGGCTTTCCATCCTTAGACTAATGGCCAGACCGAACGAACCAATCAGACCTTGGAAACATATCTGAGATGCTTTGTTTCTGCTGATCAGGATGACTGGGTGTCCTTTTTGCCTTTGGCTGAGTTCGCCCTTAATAATCGGGCCAGCTCGGCTACCTTGGTTTCGCCGTTTTTCTGCAATTCTGGGTTCCATCCTCGTTTCTCTTCAGGACAGGTTGAGTCTTCGGACTGTCCTGGTGTGGATACTGTGGTGGACAGGTTGCAGCAGATTTGGACTCAGGTAGTGGACAATTTGACCTTGTCCCAGGAGAAGGCTCAACTTTTCGCTAATCGCAGACGCCGTGTGGGTCCCCGACTTCGTGTTGGGGATCTGGTTTGGTTATCTTCTCGTCATATTCCTATGAAGGTTTCCTCTCCTAAGTTTAAACCTCGTTTTATTGGTCCGTATAGGATTTCTGAGGTTCTTAATCCTGTGTCTTTTCGTCTGACCCTTCCAGATTCTTTTTCCATACATAACGTATTCCATAGGTCATTGTTGCGGAGATACGTGGCACCTATGGTCCCATCTGTTGAGCCTCCTGCCCCGGTTTTGGTGGAGGGGGAATTGGAGTATATTGTGGAGAAGATTTTGGATTCTCGTGTTTCAAGACGGAAACTCCAGTATCTGGTTAAATGGAAGAGTTATGCTCAGGAAGATAATTCCTGGGCTTTTGCCTCTGATGTCCATGCTCCCGATCTTGTTCGTGCCTTTCATGTGGCTCATCCTGGTCGGCCTGGGGGCTCTGGTGAGGGTTCGGTGACCCCTCCTTAAGGGGGAAGTACTGTTGTGAATTCGGTGGCAGAGTTCACTCCTGTGGTCACAAGTGGTACTTCGGCTGATTCTCTCTGGGAGCTTCCGTTTGTGGAGGAAAGTGGTACTGCAGCTTCTGAGTTTCCTCCCTCAGGTGATCTGGTGAGGTCGTTAGCTGCTTCTCTACTTAACTCCACCTGATGCTTTGATCCATGCTTCCTGTCAATGTTCCTGTGTTGGACTTGTGTTTCTCTGGATCATTCCTGTGGCCTGCTGCTCTGCATAGCTAAGTGCTTCTTTGCTATTTGTTGCTATTTTTTCTGTCCAGCTTGTCTATTTGTTTTGCTGGAAGCTCTGGGACGCAAAGGGTGTACCTCCGTGCCGTTAGTTCGGTACGGAGGGTCTTTTTGCCCCCTTTGCGTGGTTTTCTTTAGGGTTTTGTGTAGACCGCAAAGTTATCTTTCCTATCCTCGTTCTGTCTAGAATATCGGGCCTCACTTTGCTTAATCTATTTCATCCCTACGTTTGTCTTTTCATCTTACTCACAGTCATTATATGTGGGGGGCTGCCTTTTCCTTTGGGGTATTTCTCTGAGGCAAGGTAGGCTTATTTTTCTATCTTCAGGCTAGTTAGTTTCTCAGGCTGTGCCGAGTTGCATAGGGAGCGTTAGGCGCAATCCACAGCTGCCTCTAGTTGTGTTTGGAGAGGATCAGGAATTGCGGTCTACAGAGTTTCCACGTCTCAGAGCTCGTTCTATTATTTTGGGTTATTGTCAGATCACTGTATGTGCTCTGATAGCTATGTACATTGTGTTACTGAATTGCCTATCATAACACTGTAGCTTGACAGGATCCATAGCCATTCCCCCCTGGGCAGAGATGATATAGGCAAGGAAAGGCAAAGACTCCTGCTCAAACATACACTTCTCAAACTTGGCATAGAGGGAGTTTGCCCGTAAGAGGTCGAAGACTTTGCAAACATCTCTACGGTGGTAGTCAATATCTGGAGAGTAGATGAGAATATCATCGAGATAGACTACGACCGAGGTGGAGCACATATTCCGGAAGATGTCATTCACAAAGTCTTGGAAAACGGCTGGGGCATTACAGAACCCTAAGGGCATCACCAGGTATTCATAGTGCCCATCACTGGTGTTAAAATCCGTCTTCCATTTGTCCCCCTCACGGATGCGAATCAGGTTGTAAGCACCCTGCAGATCTAGTTTAGTAAATACCCTTGCTCCCCAAAGCCTATCAAAGAGCTCAGATATCAGGGGTAGTGGGTACTTATTCTTAACGGTAATTGCATTAAGACCCCTGTAGTCTATGCATGGACGTAGTTCTGCATTCTTCTTCTGCACAAAGAAGAACCCAGCCCATGCAGGTGACACTGACTTTCTAATGAATCCTCTTGCCAGATTCTCTTGGATATACTGGGACATTGCCTCCATCTCGGGAAGAGATAAGGGATAGATGTGACCCTGGGGAGGCTCTCCACCAGGCAAGAGGTCAATTGGACAGTCATAGGGGTGGTGAGGCGGAAGGGTCTCCACAGCCCTTTTGGAGAACACATCCGGAGAGGGCCAAGAGTGCTTGGGGAGAGAGGAAAGATCTGCGTGTACCTCAGTGGTAGCAACCTGAATGCACTCCTTCTGACATCTACCCTTACAGGATTCTCTCCATCCTAAAATTCTGCCTGTGGACCACTCTATATGAGGGGAGTGATACCATAGCCAAAGTATCCCTAACAGGACCTCATCAATTCCCTCTGGAATTGACGAGCAGAGATATAATCTCCTGATGAGATGGAGACATGGATAAAGTAAATGGGATGTTCTGGTGTGTTATCTATGAGGGCAGTGTTAACCCATTCACCACTCGTACGGTCACTGGTTGAGCGAGCATCACCAGGGGTATTGCGTGTCGTTGGGCGAAGGCAGAAGGGATAAAATTGCCCTCCTCCCCAGAATCCACGCAAAACTCTACCGAATGAGTGGATGAGCCAATGGTAATTGTCCCCTTAAAGGACAATTTGGAGGCAATCGTCACGGTGTCTAGTGTACCTCCATCTACTACCACTAGACGCTGACATTCCCCCGACCGCTGGGGACATCTAATCCCGCTCGTGACACCTCCATGGCATCATGTGACTCGGTGTTAGGGTTTGCGGAACGCACCGAGTATATATAAGTAATAATAGGTGCGTTTGCCTCCCGGGGTCCACCGTGCAGGAGAGTAACCTGCTGCTAGAATTGGCGGCACTATATGGCGGTATAAGCGAACTCTGTTACTTCACATAATCGCATAGTTGGAGTGCCATATCATGGGTGACTCGAGGTCCTAAAAAGACCTGTTTCAGAGTGCTCAGGAACAGCGGAGCACTCTGCACCACATGAATGCCACGCTCCCAATGCCCTGTCCAACAGGAGAGACATAATGAATCCCACCTTTGCCCGCTCTCTGGGAAAACATGCAGCCAGGAGCTCGAGTTGTATAGAGCACTGGATCAGGAAACCCCTACAAGATTTGCTATCACCACAAAATTTATCTGGCAGCGGGAGGTGAGATAGGGTTGGAACAGGGGTGGCAGTGGACAAAGTTGCTGCAGCCACGCTAACAGTCTGAATAGCTACTGTGGTAACTGTTGTGAATTCTGTTGTCGAACTCCCTCCTGTGGTCGTGAATGGTACTTCGGCAAGTTCTGTCTATGGGCTCCCTCTGGTGGCTATGAGTGAAGCTGCTGCTTCTGAGGTTCCTTACACAGGTGACGTGGTTTATCCTTTGGTTGGCTTCTCTATTTAACTCCACTCAGATCGTTACTCCATGCCAGCTGTCAATGTTTTAGCATTGGTTCAGTTCGCTCCTGGATCTGCCTGGTGACCTGTCTTCTCCTGCAGAAGCTAAGTTCCTTATTGTTATTTTTGCTCATTGTTTCTTTGTCCAGCTGGTTATCCTGATTTTGTCTTGCTAGCTGGAAGCTCTGGGATGCAGAGTGCCCCCCCCCCGCACCGTGAGTCGGTGCGGAGGTCTTTTTTGCACACTCCGCGTGGTCTTTTGTAGGTTTTTGTGCTGACTGCAAAGATTCCTTTCCTATCCTCTGTCTATTTCTGCGTTTGTGACTTTCATCTTTTCTCACAGTCATTATATGTGGGGGGCTGCCTATTCCTTTGGGGAATTTCTCTGAGGCAAGGTAGGCTTTATTTTCTATCTCTAGGGCCAGCTAGCTCTGAGGCTGTGACGAGGCGCCTAGGGAGCATCAGGAGCGCTCCACGGCTATTTTTAGTGTGTGTGATAGGATTAAAGCTTGCGGTCAGCAGAGCTCCCACATCCCAGAGCTCGTCCTGTATGAGTTTAACTATCAGGTCGGGTGCTCCTAACCACCAGGTCATAACAGGTAACATCCACAGCTGAGGTTGTGCGCTCGAGAGCCTCCAACCTGCCCTCCAGCTGCTGGATGTACCGCAAGGGTTGCTGTTCGTCCGCCATTACTAGCCAGACCCTGGCGCTAGTGTAATGTTAAGGCTAGTGGAACGCACCAAATAATTAAAGAGATGGTATGAGGTGCATTCGCAGCCCGGGTTCCACCGTGCAGAGATGGCACCTGCTGCTGAGTATTGACGGACTATATGGCGGTACAATGAGGATAAACACACGGGTTAGCTTCACCCTGTATGAAAGAAGCGAACCCTGTTGCATCAAAGGGTCGCGGTACCGCACAAAGAGCGCAAGCAAGGAGTCACAGAAGTCAATCTCAAGACTCAGGATTAGAGTTCGTCTAGATCACTTGCGCTCGACACCGCTACTGGGTGTCAGAGTAAACTTAAATAGTAATTTTATGCACAAGAGTGCGAGCAGTGCCGCTCTGGCAGACGCCAATAACCACCCAGACTTGGGTCAGGAAAGCGCTCTGACGGTCACAGCAATATACGCTCTATCGTGTGTAAAGTACTGATGGCTCTGTCGGGCGCTTGATAGCAAACATCCACCTTACACGAGCAGTCAAACACAAGGGAGGGGATGATTAATGCGCGACATTCACACATCAACACACACACATTTTCAAGTCTACACTAGCGCATGGCCGAGCGGCCATGCAAACCTTTTAAAGCAGCAGTGCTACAAGACCTTCCAAATGGTCCAATAGGAGCCGCAACAGGATCTGAGCATATGACCCCCGACCACCAATGGGCATGCTCAGTATGGGAAACGCTGGACTTAATCCCAGAAAGACCTGCTCGCCGCTGATCAGTGCTGGCTACAAAGGCAGAGCCTGGAACGGCAGCAGTAACCAGTAGCACAGTATCAGCTTGAGCCAGATGCTGGGACCAACGTCTCCGCTGAGCAGGCTCCACTGTGGCTGGAGTATAATGGGAGACCGCAATGGAAATGGTTTGAGATACCCCCTGTGCAGAGGTGGGAACTCGACACCTAACACCCTGCTTCTTGTCAATGGAGGACTTTACTTGTTTGCCTGTGGCTTCCATTGATCATGCTGTGGTCTCCAGGACTTCACTTTCTGCTTATGGATCCCAATAACCTTTCTGTCTGTCAATGGAAGACTTTAATTGTTTCTCTACGGTTTTCAGTAACCCTGCTACCTGACAGTGGTCTACAGGACTTCACCAGGTTTCCTGCGGCTTCCTCTTCCTCTTCAGTTCTGCCTGAAATCTGTTACCGACCGTTTAAGATCTCTTCTGTGCTTGCAGAGGTATTCAGGACATCTCCAACCCTCCTGCAGCTTCCATGGTATCAGACTTTTCTTGTTACTCTGGAGTTTTGTCTGGGTCTTGATGATGCCTCATGTTTGCCTTCAGCTTTTGGTCCTTGACTCTTCAATGTGCTTGTAGTCTTCAGTAACTCCTGCAATCTGCCTGCAGTCTACAACACGTCTGGTTGTCTGCCGTTTCCAATAACACTGCTACCTGTCAGTGAATTTCAGTGTGTCTCTACGTGTCCGTCTGCTGCTTTTGGGATACCTTTAAGACTTTTAATTTGCCTTCAGTAACCCTGCTATTTCCCACATACAACAACTACCTGGTGAATCAATGCCTGTGTGCCCACCGGGACCTTGGACTTAGAGGATCCACCTCACCTTGTGTGCCAGTGTAAGAAGAAGGAAAATACTGTTAGAACCTGTTCTGTGCTAGATCCGGAACTGTCTCATCTGTTGTCCGGGGGGACTTAAGAGACCAGGCAAACCTTTGCATCTGGAAGCAGGGGGTGTGGTAAGTGGTTGGAGCCACAGCACGCGTGGAAGCAGTCTTTCCTGGCAAGAGCAGACAGCGTGCAGCAGAGGGAAGTGAGTGCTTTGCCCCTCGAACACTGGTGCAGAGCAGGACCGCGCCCGAGGATCACCACTGCCACTAGTCAAGTCTGGGAGGAGAGATGCGTAGTATGCCAGTTGGTCACCACAAAGCAGGGTGTCAAACACTCCTGGCCCATGAGTACCGCACAGGTTCCGCATAAGAGAGACTCATTGTGGGACTCTAAATTGCGCCCTGATTCCCCCGTGTTTGTCCACTGGTCTACATTGGACCCAAACAGTGTTGAGGCCCATACATTCTTGACTGCATTAATATATGGACTAGGGGCTCAGTGGAGGGTAACGGAGACCAACCGCTGCTGACAGAAGAAGGATCCTCGTTAGTCGTTACCCATAGGACCTCATCAGACCAGCAACACACTCGCCGTTGTGGGCGCCATCTTCAGCTCAGCAACATCCACGACCTGAGGAACAATCCACACGATAAATTAACCAAGAGAACTGTTGTTGTTACACTCACTGTTCTTTAACCCTGCATATAATCAACCATTTCCCCATTTATACTGTTTATCTCCCTGCGTGGAGTATCCCCCTGTTCAATTAAAGTCATTAACCCTTGTACTGCCACTTGTGCCTCACTGCTTCTGGTAACCTGCTCACAATTGCTGTCTGTAAACGAATTCTCCGGGGTCATCTGATGGCAAGTAAACAATTTGCATTCTTCTGGCCACATTACAGCTAGACATATCCAGCCTCGCTTAATACACTTGCATTGAGCGAGGTGGTGCCCATCTAATCAGCACAAATCACATGCTTGCAGTCACGCATCTTCTGCGCACTGTGTATAGAGAGACTGCAGACTTATTCCCTGAGGCCGGAAAACCCTTTTAACCCGTTAGTGACAGAGCCAATTTGGTACTTAATGACCAGGCCAATTTTTGCAATTCTGACCACTGTCACTTTATGAGGTTATAACTCTGGAACGCTTCAACGGATCCCGCTGATTCTGAGATTGTTTTTTCGTGACATATTGTACTTCATGTTAGTGGTAACATTTCTTCGATATTACTTGCGATTATTTATGAAAAAAACGGAAATATGGCGAAAATTTTTAAAATTTTGCAATTTTCAAACTTTGTATTTTTATGCCCTTAAATCAGAGAGATATGTCATAAAAAATAGTTAATAAATAACATTTCCCACATGTCTACTTTACATCAGCACAATTTTGGAAACAACATTTTTTTTTGTTAGGGAGTTATAAGGGTTAAAATTTGACCAGCAATTTCTCATTTTTACAACACCATTTTTTTTTAGGGACCACATCACATTTGAAGTCATTTTGAGGGGTCTATATGATAGAAAATAATGAAGTGTGACACCATTCTAAAAACTACACCCCTCAAGGTTCTCAAAACCACATTCAAGAAGTTTATTAACCCTTTACGTGCTTCACAGGAACTGAAACAATGTGGAAGGAAAAAATGAACATTTAACTTTTTTTTGCAAACATCTTAATTCAGAACCATTTTTTTTATTTTCACAAGTGTAAAAACAGAAATGTAACCATAAATTTTGTTATGCAATTTCTCCTGAATACGCCAATACCCCATATGTGGGGGTAAACCACTGTTAGGGCGCACCGCAGAACTTAGAAGTGAAGGAGCGCCGTTTGACTTTTTCAATGCAGAATTGGCTGGAATTGAGATCGGACACCATGTCACATTTAGAGAGCCCCTGATGTACCTAAACAGTGGAAACTCCCCACAAGTGACACCATTTTGGAAACTAGACCCCTTAAGGAACTTATCTAGATGTGTGGTGAGCACTTTGAACCCCCAAGTGCTTCAAAGAAGTTTATAACGTAGAGCCGTGAAAATAAAAAATCGCTTTTGTTTACACAAAAATGATCTTTTTGCCCATAAATTCTTATTTTCACAAGGGTAACAGGAGAAATTAGACCACAAAAGTTGTTGTGCAATTTCTCCTGAGTACGCTGATACCCAATATGTGGGGATAAACAACTGTTAGGGCGCACCGCAGAGCTTGGAAGAGAAGGAGTGCCGTTTTACTTTTTCAATGTAGAATTGGCTGGAATTGAGATTGGACGCCATGTCGCGTTTGGAGAGCCCCTGATGTGCCTAAACAGTGGAAACCCCCACAAGTGACACCATTTTGGAAACTAGACCCCTTAAGGAACTTATCTAGATGTGTGGCGAGCACTTTGAACCCCCATGTGCTTCACAGAAGTTTATAACGTAGAGCCGTGAAAAAAAAAAATTGCATTTTTTCTACAAAAATGATCTTTTTGCCCACAAATTTTTATTTTCACAAGGGTAACAGGAGAAATTAGACCACAAAAGTTGTTGTGCAATTTCTCCTGAGTACGTCGATACCCAATATGTGGGGGTAAACCACTGTTTGGGCGCACCGCAGAGCTTGGAAGAGAAAGAGTGCCGTTTTACTTTTTCAATGTAGAATTGGCTGGAATTGAGATCGGACGCCATGTCGCGTTTGGAGAGCCCCTGATGTGCCTAAACAGTAGAAATCCCCCACAAGTGACCCTATTTTGGAAACTAGACCCCCCATGGAACTTATCTAGATGTGTGGTGAGAACCTTGAATGCCCAAGTGCTTCACAGAAGTTTATAATGCAGAGCCGTGAAAATAAAAAATATTTTTTTTTTCCACAAAAAAGATTTTTTAGCCACCAAATTTTTATTTTCACAAGGGTAACAAGAGAAACTGGACCCCAAACGTTGTTGTCCAATTTGTCCTGAGTATGCTGGTACCCCATATGTGGGGGTAAACCACTGTTTGGGCGCACGGCAGAGCTCGGAAGGAAGGAGCGCCGTTTTGGAATGCAGACTTTGATAGAATGGTCTGCGGGTATTATGTTGCGTTTGCAGAGCCCCTGATGTACCTAACCAGTAGAAACCCTCCACAAGTGACCCCATTTTGGAAACTAGACCCCCCAAGGAACTTATCTAGATGTGTGGTGAGAACTTTGAATGCCCAAGTGCTTCACAGAAGTTTAGAATGCAGAGTCGTGAAAATAAAAAATATTTTTTTTTCCACAAAAAAGATATTGTAGCCCCCAAGTTTTTATTTTCACAAGGGTAACAGGAGAAATTGGACTGCAATAGTTGTTGTCCAATTTATCCCGAGTACGCTGATGCGCCATATGTGGCGGTAAACCACTGTTTGGGCGCACGGCAGAGCTCGGAAGGGAAGGAGCGCCTTTTTGGAATGCAGACTTTGATAGAATGGTCTGTGGGCATTATGTTGCGATTGCAGAGCCCCTGATGTACCTAAACTGTAGTAACCCACCACAAGTGATCCCATTTTGGAAACTAGACCCCCCAAGGAACTTATCTAGATGTGTGGTGAGAACTTTGAATGCCCAAGTGCTTCACAGAAGTTTAGAATGCAGAGTCGTGAAAATAAAAAATATTTTTTTTTTCACAAAAAAGATTTTGTAGCCCCCAAGTTTTTATTTTCACAAGGGTAACAAGAGAAATTGGACCCCAGAAGTTGTTGTCCAATTTATCCCGAGTACGCTGATGCCCCATATGTGGGGGTAACCCACTGTTTGGGCGCACGGCAGAGCTCAGAAGGGAGGGAGCACCATTTGACTTTTTGAGCGCAAAATTGGCTGTCGTGTTTGGAGACCCCCTGATGTACCTAAACAGTGAAAACCCCCCAATTCTAGCTCCAACCCTAACCCCAACACACCCCTAACCCTAATCCCAACCTCATCCATAATCCTAATCACTAACCCTAACCATAATCACAACCCTTACCCCAAAACAACCCTAATGTCAACCCTAACCATAACCCTAATCAAAACCCTAAATCCAACACACCCCTAATCCTAATCTCAACCCTAACCTCAAACCTAACCCTAATCCCAATACACCCCTAATCACAACCCTAACCTTAACCCTAATCCCAAACCTAACCCTAATCCCAAGCGTAACCCTAATGCCAACCCTAACACTAATACGAACCCTAATCCAAACCCTAACCCTAATCCCAGCTCTAACCCTAACTTTAGCCCCAACCCTAGCCCTAACTTTAGCCCCAACCCTAACCCTAGCCCTAGGGCTACTTTCACACTTGCGTCGTTTGGCATTCCGTCGCAATCCGTCGTTTTGGACAAGAAACGGATCCTGCAAATGTGCCCGCAGGATGCGTTTTTTGCCCATAGACTTGTATTGCCGACGGATCGTGACGGATGGCCACACGTCGCGTCCGTCGTGCACTGAATCAGTTGTGTTTTGGCGGAGCGTCGGCACAAAAAAACGTTCAATGAAACGTTTTTTTGTACGTCGCATCCGCCATTTCTGACCGCGCATGCGTGGCCGTAACTCCGCCCCCTCCTCCCCAGGACATAGATTGGGCAGCGGATGTGTTGAAAAACTACAGCTGCTGCCCACGTTGTGCACAATTTTCACAACGTGCGTCGGTATGTCGGGCCGACGCATTGCGACGGCCCCGTACCGACGTAAGTGTGAAAGAAGCCTAACCCTAAGTTTAGCCCCAACCCTAACCCTAAATTTAGCCCCAACCCTAACCCTAAATTTAGCCCCAACCCTAGCCCTACCCCTAACCTAACCCTACCCCTAACCTAACCCTACCCCTAACCCTACCCCTAACCCTACCCCTAACCCTACCCCTAACCTAACCCTAACCCTACCCCTAACCCTACCCCTAACCCTAACCCTACCCCTAACCCTAACCTAACCTTACCCCTAACCCTACCCCTAACCCTAACCTAACCCTACCCCTAACCTAACCCTAACCTAACCCTAACCCTACCCCTAACCCTACCCCTAACCCTAACCTAACCCTACCCCTAACCCTACCCCTAACCCTAACCTAACCCTACCCCTAACCTAACCCTAACCTAACCCTAACCCTACCCCTAACCCTAACCTAACCCTACTCCTAACCCTAACCTAACCCTACCCCTAACCCTACCCCTAACCCTACCCCTAACCTAACCCTAACCTAACCCTACCCCTAACCCTAACCCTACCCCTAACCCTAACCCTACCCCTAATTTTAGCCCCAACTGCTGTTCTCCTGCCGGCCGGCAGATGGAGACAGATGGCGGGCGCACTGGGCATGCGTCCGCCATGTTCTGCTGCCGGCGGCCAGGAGGAGCAGCAAGAGGATCCAGGGACCTAGGTGAGTATGCTAGGGTCCCCGAATCCCCCTATTTCTCTGTCCTCTGATGTGCGATCACATCAGAGGACAGAGAATTACACTTTACTTTTTTTTTTTTTTTTTTTGCGGTCGCCGGTAAACAGTTAATTACCGGCGATCGCAAAACAGGGGTCGGTAATACCGACCCCGATCGTGCTCTTTGGGGTCTCGGCTACCCCCGGCAGCCGAGACCCCAAAGATTCTCCCGGTGCCGGCCGGCGGGCGCACTGCGCATGCGCCCGCCATTTTGAAGACACGAGGAGCATCGGGGGAGCTAGGTGAGTATTGGGGGGCCACCTGGGACCCCTTTTCTCTGTCCTCCGATGTGCGATCACATCGGAGGACACAGAAATTAAAAAGAGATCGCTTTTTTTTTTTTTTTTTTTTTTTTGCGATCGCCGGTAAACGGTTAATTACCGGCGATCGCAAATGCGGGGTGGGTTAAAAACCCCCCAAATCATGTTCTCTGGGGTCTCGGCTACCCTCGGCAGCCGAGACCCCAGAGAAAATCGGCCTCTGGGGGGCGCTATGGACTTTTTCCACAGCGCCGTTAATTAACGGCACTGTGGTTTAAGTACCCTTAGCGGCCGCCGTTAAAAGGCGTATCGGCGGTCGCTAAGGGGTTAAGTCTCGAAAGCTGTGAAGTCTTATATAGACAGGTGTGCGCCTTTCCAAATCACGTCCTATCAGTTTAATTAAATGCAGCTGGACTCCAATGAAGGAGTAGAACCATCTCAAGGAGGATCACAAGGAAATGAACGGCATGTGACTTAAATATGAGTCTCTGAGCAAAGGGCCTGAAGACTTATGTCCATGTGATATTTCAGTTGTTTTGTTTTTAATAAATTTGCAAAAATTTCTACATTTCTGTTTTTTTTTTCAGTCAAGATGGGGTGCAGAGTTTACATTAACCCCTCTGTGACCTTAGACGTACTATCCCGTCGAGGTGCCCTGGGCTTATCTGACCCTGGACGGGATAGTACGTCATAGCCGATCGGCCGCGCTCACGGGGAAAGCGCGGCCGATCGCGGCCGGGTGTCAGCTGCTTATTGCAGCTGACATCCGGCACTATGTGCCAGGAGCGGTCACGGACCGCCCCCGGCACATTAACCCCTGGCACACCGCGATCAAAGATGATCGCGATGTGCCGGCGGTGCAGGGAAGCACCGCGCAGGGAGGGGGCTCCCTGCGGGCTTCCCTGAGACCCCCGGAGCAACGCGATGTGATCGCGTTGCTGCGAGGGTCTCACCTCCCTCCCTGCTCCCTCCAGCCCCGGATCCAAGATGGCCGCAGATCCGGGTCCTGCAGGGAGGGAGGTGGCTTCACAGAGCCTGCTCAGAGCAGGCACTCTAAAGCCTGCAGCGCTGCATGTCAGATCAGTGATCTGACAGAGTGCTGTGCAAACTGTCAGATCACTGATCTGTCATGTCCCCCCCTGGGACAAAGTAAAAAAGTTAAAAAAAAAATTTCCAAATGTGTAAAAAAAATTAAAAAAAATATTCCAAAATAATGAAAAAAAAAAAAAATATTATTCCCATAAATACATTTCTTCATCTAAATAAAAAAAAAAAAACAATAAAAGTACACATATTTAGTATCGCCGCGTCCGTAACGACCCGACCTATAAAACTGTCCCACTAGTTAACCCCTTCAGTAAACACCGTAAGAAAAAAAAAAAAAAAACGAGGCAAAAAACAACGCTTTATTATCATACCGCCGAACAAAAAGTGGAATAACACGCGATCAAAAGGACAGATATAAATAACCATGGTACCGCTGAAAGCGTCATATTGTCCCGCAAAAAAAGAGCCGCCATACAGCATCATCAGCAAAAAAATAAAAAAGTTATAGTCCTGAGAATAAAGCGATGCAAAAATAATTATTTTTTCTGTAAAATAGTTTTTATCGTATAAAAGCGCCAAACCATAAAAAAATGATATAAATGAGGTATCGCTGTAATCATACTGACCCGAAGAATAAAACTGATTTATCAATTTTACCAAACTCGGAACGGTATAAACGCCTCCCCCAATAGAAATTCATGAATAGCTGACTTTTGGTCATTCTTCCTCACAAAAATCGGAATAAAAAGCGATCAAAAAATGTCACGTGCCTAAAAATGTTTTCAATAAAAACGTCAACTCGTCCCGCAAAAAACAAGACCTCACATGACTCTGTGGACCAAAATATGGAAAAATTATAGCTCTCAAAATGTGGTATTGCAAAAAATATTTTTTGCAATAAAAAGGGTCTTTCAGTGTGTGACGGCTGCCAATCATAAAAATCCGCTAAAAAACTCGCTATAAAAGTAAATCAAACCCCCCTTCATCACCCCCTTAGTTAGGGAAAAATAAAAAAAAATGTATTTATTTCCATTTTCCCATTAGGGCTAGGGTTAGGGCTAGGGTTAGGGCTAGGGTTAGGGCTAGGGTTAGGGCTAGGGCTAGGGTTAGGGCTAGGGTTAGGGCTAGGGTTAGGGCTAGGGTTAGGGCTAGGGCTAGGGTTAGGGCTAGGGTTAGGGCTAGGGTTAGGGTTAGGGCTAGGGTTAGGGCTAGGGTTAGGGCTAGGGTTAGGGTTAGGGCTAGGGTTAGGGCTAGGGTTAGGGCTAGGGTTAGGGTTAGGGTTGGGGCTACAGTTAGGGTTGGGGCTAAAGTTAGGGTTAGGGTTTAGATTACATTTACAGTTGGGAATAGGGTTGGGATTAGGGTTAGGGGTGTGTCAGGGTTAGAGGTGTGGTTAGGGTTACCGTTGGAATTAGGGTTAGGGGTGTGTTTAGATTAGGGTTTCAGTTATAATTGGGGGGTTTCCACTGTTTCGGCACATCAGGGGCTCTCCAAACACGACATGGCATCCGATCTCAATTCCAGCCAATTCTGCGTTGAAAAAGTAAAACAGTGCTTCTTTCCTTCCGAGCTCTCCTGTGTGCCCAAATAGGGGTTTACCCCAACATATGGGGTATCAGCGTACTCAGGACAAATTGTCAACAACTTTTGTGGACCAATTTCTCCTGTTACCCTTGGGAAAATACAAAACTGGGGGCTAAAAAATAATTTTTGTGGGAAAACAAAAAGATTTTTTATTTTCACGGCTCTGCGTTATAAACTGTAGTGAAACACTTGGGGGTTCAAAGTTCTCACAACACATCTAGATAAGTTCATTGAGGGGTCTAGTTTCCAATATGGGGTCACTTGTGGGGGGTTTCTACTGTTTAGGTACATTAGGGGCTCTGCAAACGCAATGTGACGCCTGCAGACCAATCCATCTAAGTCTGCATTCCAAATGATGCTCCTTCCCTTCCGAGCCCTCCCATGCGCCCAAACGGTGGTTCCCCCCCACATATCGGGTATCAGCGTACTCAGGACAAATTGGACAACAACATTTAGGGTCCAATTTCTCCTGCTAACCTTGGAAAAATACAAAACTGGGGGCTAAAATATAATTTTTGTGGAAAAAAAAATATTTTTTATTTGCATGGCTCTGCGTTATAAACTGTAGTGAAATACTTGGGGGTTCAAAGCTCTCACAACACATCAAGATGAGTTCCTTAGGGGGTCTACTTTCCAAAATGGTGTCACTTGTGGGGGGTTTCTACTGTTTAGGTACATTAGGGGCTCTGCAAACGCAATGTGACGCCTGCAGACCATTCCATCTAAGTCTGCATTCCAAATGGCGCTCCTTCCCTTCCGAGCCCTCCCATGCGCCCAAACGGTGGTTCCCCCCCACATATGGGGTATCAGCGTACTCAGGACAAATTGGACAACAACTTTTGGGGTCCAATTTCTCCTGTTACCCTAGGGAAAATACAAAACTGGGGGCTAAAAAATAATTTTTGTGGGAGAAAAATTTTGTTTTATTTTTATGGCTTTGCATTATAAACTTCTGTGAAGCCCTTGGTGGGTCAAAGTGCTCACCACACATCCAGATAAGTTCCTTAGGGGGTCTACTTTCCAAAATGGTGTCACTTGTGGGGGGTTTCAATGTTTAGGCACATCAGTGGCTCTCCAAACGCAACATGGCGTCCCATCTCAATTCCTGTCAATTTTGCATTGAAAAGTCAAACGGCGCTCCTTCCCTTCCGAGCTCTCCCATGCGCCCAAACAGTGGTTTACTGCCACATATGGGGTATCAGCGTACTCGGGACAAATTGGACAACAACTTTTGAGGTCCAATTTCTTCTCTTACCCTTGAAAAAATAAAAAATTGGGGGCAAAAATATAATTTTTGTGAAAAAATATGATTTTTTATTTTTACGGTTCTGCATTATAAACTTCTGTGAAGCACTTGGTGGGTCAAAGTGCTCACCACACCTCTAGATAAGTTCCTTAGGGGGTCTACTTTCCAAAATGGTGTCACTTGTGGGGGGTTTCAATGTTTAGGCACATCAGTGGCTCTCCAAACGCAACATGGCGTCCCATCTCAATTTCTGTCAATTTTGCATTGAAAAGTCAAACTGCGCTCCTTCCCTTCCGAGCTCTCCCATGCGCCCAAACAGTGGTTTACTGCCACATATGGGGTATCAGCGTACTCAGGACAAATTGGACAACAACTTTTGAGGTCCAATTTCTTCTCTTACCCTTGGAAAAATAAAAAATTGGGGGCAAAAATATAATTTTTGTGAAAAAATATGATTTTTTATTTTTACGGTTCTGCATTATAAACTTCTGTGAAGCACTTGGTGGGTCAAAGTGCTCACCACACATCCAGATAAGTTCCTTAGGGGGTTTACTTTCCAAAATGGTGTCACTTGTGGGGGGTTTCAATGTTTAGGCACATCAGTGGCTCTCCAAACGCAACATGGCGTCCCATCTCAATTCCTGTCAATTTTGCATTGAAAAGTCAAATAGCGCTCCTTCCCTTCCGAGCTCTCCCATGCGCCCAAACAGTGGTTGACTGCCACATATGGGGTATCAGCGTACTCAGGACAAATTGGACAACAAATTTTTGGGTCCAATTTCTCCTGTTACCCTTGGTAAAATAAAACAAATTGGAGCTGAAGTAAATTTTTTGTGTAAAAAAGTTAAATGTTCATTTTTATTTAAACATTCCAAAAATTCCTATTAAACACCTGAAGGGTTAATAAACTTCTTGAATGTGGTTTTGAGCACCTTGAGGGGTGCAGTTTTTAGAATGGTGTCACACTTGGGCATTTTCTATCATATAGACCCCTCAAAATGACTTCAAATGAGACGTGGTCCCTAAAAAAAAATGGTGTTGTAAAAATGAGAAATTGCTGGTCAACTTTTAACCCTTATAACTCCCTAACAAAAAAAAAAATTGGTTCCAAAATTATGCTGATGTAAAGGAGACATGTGGGAAATGTTACTTATTAAGTATTTTGTGTGACATATCTCTGTGATTTAATTGCATAAAAATTCAAAGTTTGAAAATTGCGAAATTTTCAAAATTTTCGCCAAATTTCCGTTTTTTTCACAAATAAACGCAGGTACTATCAAAGAAATTTTACCACTATCATGAAGTACAATATGTCACGAGAAAACAATGTCAGAATCACCAGGATCCGTTGAAGCGTTTCGGAGTTATAACCTCATAAAGGGACAGTGGTCAGAATTGTAAAAATTGGCCTGGTCATTGACGTGCAAACCACCCTTGGGGGTAAAGGGGTTAATGAGAAAAAAAATGAACTTTTTTGAATTTATCAAATGGCTGCAATGAAACAAAGAGTGAAAAACTTAAAGGGGTCTGAATACTTTCCGTACCCACTGTAATTTTTATGGGATATGAATGTGCCTTATTGTGGTTATAAACGTAGGATGTAAAAAAAAAAATATAAATAAAATGCTCACCTCTCGGCTTACCTGTTTCGCACCAACCCCAGTAGAGGACAGGTTGGCGGGTATTGGGGGCAGCAAAAAAGGTGAGTAATTTATGTTTCTTTATTTTATTTATATTGTATGTTTATCAGTATAATAAGGAACATTCATATAGCAGAAATGTCCTCCATTTTCCCTATACATCCGCTAATCTCTCCTAAAGAATCATCCAGCAATCCACAGTGGAAAAAGACTTGATGACTATTGTGTGTTTTTTTTTAATTACTTTTATAATAATGTTAATTTTATATACAGTAACTATTAGAAACCTTTGTCGAAATATTGCACAAGAGGTGCAGAGTTAAGGTAATGATTATAATTTCCAGATATGCCCTATATAATAAGCACCAGTCTCACATTTAGGGCTCATTCTCACATGTAAGAAACTCGGAAGAGTCTCGCATGTCAATAGCCATCACTGCACCAGGTACTCACATCGGGGCGTGTGGCCGCGTAGCACTAAATGCAGCCGCTCCTGGGTGCCGGGTGCAGTGCCGGGTATTGACGTGCGAGACTCATCCGAGTTTCTCGCATGTGAGAATGAGCCCATACTGTTAATATATGGGTTTTGGACTAGAATATTGATGACCTATCTTTAGGCAATTAATATTAAATTGGTGGGGTCCTACTTCCTGACAATTAGTCGATGGAAGCTTTTTGATACTTGTGGTTGTGTCTGATATTGCAGCTCACGCGCATTAGCTTGACTAGACGTACAGAGAACTCTAATACCAGGACCAGCCACCAGGAAAGTAAAGAGCACTTTCTAATAAACTGCTGGAGTGCCAGAGATAAGTGGATCGGTGGAGTGTTGGGTGTGAAACCCCAACCAGTATGCTATTGCTTGCCTTTCCATAGTAGACTCCATCAATATTCTAGTCCTGGAAAAATCCTTTCACCGAATACTTTGATTCTTAGATTAAAGGAACCTGTCACCCCCAAAATAGAAGATGAGCTAAGCCCACCGGCATCAGGGGCTTATCTACAGTATTCTGGAATGCTGTAGATAAGCCCTCAATGTATCCTGAAAGATGAGAAAAAGCGGTTAGATTATACTCACCCAGGGGCGGTCCGATCTGGGGCCTCCCATCTTCTTATGATCACGTCCTCTTCTTGTCTTCAGGCTGCAGCTCCGGCGC
Organism: Ranitomeya imitator; assembly: GCF_032444005.1. NCBI lineage: Eukaryota > Metazoa > Chordata > Amphibia > Anura > Dendrobatidae > Ranitomeya > Ranitomeya imitator. Next base: position 541,715,353 of record NC_091287.1, on the reverse strand, counting down.
AGGCGTACTTTGTCTGCCCTGTTGAGGACAGAGCAAAGTACTGCAGTGCGCAGGCGTCGGGAAAGGTCAGAGATGCCCAGCGCCTGCGCACTGCAGTACTTTGCTCTGCCCTCCATAGGGCAGACAAAGTACGCCTGCGCCAGGGCTGCAGCGTGAAGACAAGAAGAGAACGTCATCCTATGAAGATGGGAGGCCCCGGACCGCGACGCCCATCGGATCGGACTGCCCGCCCAGGTGAGTATAATCTAACCTCAGTTTCTCATCTTTCAGGATACATCAGAGGCTTATCTACAGCATTCCAGAATGCTGTAGATAAGCCCCTGATGGCGGTGGGCTTAGCTCACCTTCGATTTTGGAGGTGACAGGTTCCCTTTAAGGAGAAATGTGAATCAGCGCTTTTCTTCTTTTTGCATCTATTTCCTCGTTCACACATGTTTGCTGTAAGGGAAAGAAGCTTCTACATTGTTCCGAGGTTTGTTCATTAAGTGAGGATAAAAATCCTTACGGGAAAGAGATAAGATTGGCGTGAGTACAAGAGGTTGAAGATATTTCTTAGATTAACAAGCATGGGCCAAGACTTGGCACATATCGTAGGTCTCCTCTAACTGTGTCACGCATAAAGAATTTATACATTTTCTAAGGAAATTCTGTACATTTTTCTCGATCGTCTCTTCCCTTTAGCTCAGTTTACAGTCACTTTATGTATTCTGGATATATTTTTTACTCTCTGAAAGCCCAAAGTGTCAATTTTCATGACAAGGACTACAGCTTGGAACTTACATAGGGGACGTCTTCACGGTTCTTCAGAAAGACTAGCTTGTTCCTGTGGGAAAGTGTCTACACAGCCAAGTTATTTTCACAAGAAATAGGCAATCCCCAAGTCCCAGCCTCAACATCTGCTCGGATAAGATGAAGAAATAGCGACTTAAAACAAAAAGTCCCTACATTACACAATGGAGAACAATGAGAATTGTAGACTCTTCCAACGTCAATGAAAAATGAGATGTGGCAGACAATCTGGTGTCATCCTTACGTCTTGCGTTTGATAACAACGCTTGACCACGGGGGAAAAAAATATATGTTTTTTTTTTTCCAATGAAAAGACATGGAGAATCTGCCGTTTGCCAGTCGAATGCTAAACGCTGAAGGATTTACTATCAAAATATGCTGTCAAGATCCTAGGAGCCGTGAAGTCGAAAATATATGACACATCACTCAGCGTGGCGCAGCTGTATATTAACACAATGGCATCATTAGCTAAGCCATTATACACAGCCTGTAATGGGAATCATTTCACAATTAATTAAAGTTGGAGAAATATATGCATTGTTAGATCGTTCTGGCAAGCACCAGTTGAGTGATTTATTATTTTGCTATGGCTTTTTAGTAATCAGTTGTGATGACTATCCTAAGTCTAAATGCTAATTAGGATTTAGTGTGTGGCCAACATTTATTGGGGAAGACAAATGGAGGAGACTTCTAAAAAGGATGCAAGTACCTGGACCCCATTTTCAATTTCTAAAAGTATTAAACTCATTTTTATCATTATTATTTTTAACCCCTGAGTGCATAGTCACATAAATCTACTTCAACTCTACTGTTCTCGTGTTTGGAAGGGGCACAATAGCAAAGTTCCCTCCACACACAGATTCTGGTTGCTTTACATATTATTATTATTATTATTTATTGTTATAGCACCATTTATTCCATGGCGCTTTACATGTAAGGAGGGGTATACATAATAAAAACAAGTACAGTAATCTTAAACAATACAAGTCATAACTGGTACAGGAGGATGGAGGACCCAGCCCGCGAGGACTCACAATCTACAAGGGATGGGTGAGAATACAGTAGGTGAGGATAGAGCTGGTCATGCAGCGGTTTGGTCGATCGGTGGTTACTGCAGGTTGTAGGCTTGTCGGAAGAGGTGGGTCTTCAGGTTCTTTTTGAAGGTTTCGATGGTAGGTGAGAGTCTGATATGTTGGGGTAGAGGGTTCCAGAGTAGGGGTGATACGCGAGAGAAATCTTGAATACGATTGTGGGAAGAGGAGATAAGAGGGGAGTAGAGTAGGAGATCTTGTGAGGATCGGAGGTTGCGTGTAGGTAAGTACCGGGAGACGAGGTCACAGATGTATGGAGGAGACAGGTTGTGGATAGCTTTGTATGTCATGGTTAGGCTTTTATACTGGAGTCTCTGGGCAATGGGAAGCCAGTGAAGGGATTGACAGAGGGTAGAAGCTGGGGAATAGCGGGGGGACAGGTGGATTAGTCGGGCAGCAGAGTTTAGAATAGATTGGAGGGGTGCGAGAGTGTTAGAGGGGAGGCCATAGAGCAGGAGGTTGCAGTAGTCAAGGTGAGAGATGATGAGGGCATGGACTAGGGTTTTTGCAGATTCTTGGATGAGGAATGAACGGATTCGTGAAACATAGTCGGCATCTGTTTTTTAACAGGAAAATCCAGAGTTCATAGCTGCTGTTAACCATTTATATGTTGCTGTCAATTCCTGACCAATATCTTACTATCATTGTATCCTAGACTCCATGAGACTCCTCGCCGAATAAGAATGACCTCCATTCCAGCCAACATTGCCATTTGCTTAGCATCATGATCGCCTTTTAGAGCGGTGGCATGAGGTCAATGAAGAGGCCTTCACAAGGGAATGTCAAAGTGGTCCTACCCCCGGGAGCATGGTGTGGTAGGGGCATAATGTATGGTAGTCAGACCATTCTAATATTCATTCCAGATACACTAACAGCACGGTGTTACATTGATTTAGTGGTGGTGGAACCAGTGGTACGTCCATTTCTGTAAAGTGTCCTAGGAGCAATATTAGAACAGAACAGCAAATTGCATGTTGCTCTTGCTACTATGTGCAGCCTATGTGGCTTAAACCATGTCCTTTTTGTTTTTTAAACTGCCCCCAGTGTGATAGTGGGGTAATATGCCTCACTAACATTGTTTAATCAAAGAAAGGCTCCCAGTATATATGTGTAAAAACACATCATATCATTAGCAAATTGCATCACATACCTCACAGAACAGTACAAACACGGCACTTATATGAAATTGAGGTGTTGGTGCTCAAGTACGGTCTCCAGCCAGTCGTACATCAGTAGAGAAAATCTTGGCACTCAAAGAAAATATTATGTAGAAAAAGTCCATTTATTGGCATCCAGAAAACTTATTTGTTAAATGTTTTTCGGCCACTGAATGGTCCTTCATCAGAACTGGTTCAGGGATGAGCGCTCATCCATAGCGATGGAGGTTGCATACCCCAGACGCGCTGTTCCAGATATGTCCATTATTATTATTACTAGATGATGGCCCAATTCTAACGCATCGGGCATTCAAGAATATGCATGTCCACGTAGTATATTGCCCAGCCACGTAGTATATTGCCCAGTCACGTAGTATATTGCCCTGCCATGTAGTATATTGCCCAGCCACGTAGTATATTGCCCAGCCACGTAGTATATTGCCCTGCCATGTAGTATATTGCCCAGTCATGTAGTATATTGCCCAGCCACGTAGTATATTGCCCAGCCACGTAGTATATTGCCCAGCCACGTAGTATATTGCCCAGTAATGTAGTATATTGCCCAGTCACGTAGTATATTGCCCAGCCACGTAGTATATTGCACAGCGATGGAGTATACAGCACAGAGCCATGTAGTATACAGACTTAAAATAAAAAATAAACATATACTCACCCTCCGTTGAAGTCCTGGCCCTGTGTGCGGTGCACGCGGCAGCTTCCGGTCCCAGGGTTGGTATCGGCGCAGGACCTGTGATGATGTCGTGGTCACATGACCGTGATGTCATGGCAGGTCTTTCTCGCAGGACCTGTGATAACATCGCGGTCACATGACCCTGATGTCGTGGCAGGTCCTTGTCGCATACCATCCTTGCCACCGGAACCTGCCGCTTGCATGGAGCGGTTACCAGAGCGTCGTGAGGAGCGGGAAAGGTGCCGGAATGTGAATATATAATGATTTTTAATTTTTTTTTATTATTTTTAACATTAGATCTTTTTACTATTGTGGCTGCATAGGCAGCATCAATAGTAAAAAAGTTAGTCACACAGGGTTAATAGCAGCGTTAATGGAGTTCGTTACACCGCGGCATAACGCGGTCCATTAGCGCTGCCATTAACCCTGTGTGAGCGCTGACTGGAGGGGAGTATGGTGCGGGCACTGCCTGTGGGGAGGAAGGAGCGGCCATGTTGCCGCCGGACTGCACCCGTGCTGATTAGTCGTGGCAATGGTCGTGGGCGTTTTGCCACGACCAATCAGCAACTTGGATTCCATGGCAGACAGAGGCCGCGACCAATGAATATCCATGACAGAAGGACAGACAGACAGAAAGATGGAAGTGACCCTTAGACAATTATATAGTAGCTTATTATTATTTATTGTTATAGCTCCATTTATTCCATGGCGCTTTACATGTAAGGAGGGGTATACATAATAAAAACAAGTACAATAATCTTAAACAATACAAGTCATAATTGGTACAGGAGGATGGAGGACACTGCCCGCGAGGGCTCACAATCTACATGGGATGGGTGAGGATACAATAGGTGAGGGTAGAGCTGGTCATGCAGCGGCTTGGTCGATCGGTGGTTACTGCAGGTTATGGGCTAGTCCATGAACATCATCCAGGCATTTAATCACATTGAAGTGTCGGTTCACAGAGTGGAATATAGAATCTTCTTCTGAATTTTCCCTGAGCCAGTTCTGATGAAGGTCCATTCAGTGACTGAAAATGTTTAACAAATACCTTATGTTTCAGTCATAGGGGCGGCACGTTTCATGCCCACCACATTGTGTTTGATTTTCGTGAGTGGCCTGACAGCAGGGCAACCGTCTTGGAAATCTTATTCTTGTGCACTGCCCATCAGCTCCCTGGGCATGCATGCTGAATCTGGGTGTACATCCCCAGCTTCCTTTCACATGTACACATGCTGCGAAGCTGCTGTAAGTCAGTGGCCATATGATAACTTGTGAGTGCGTATGCTATGCGAGCCACTGCCACTCCGCTCGCCACTGCGGAGCACGCGCATAAATTAAAACAAGCTGGGGGACGTACACCCTGATTCAGTGTGCATGATGAGGAGCTGATGATTTCTGAAGCGCTTGCTGTTTTGTCAGGCCAGTCACTGCAATCAATCACAATAAGGTGGGCATGAATAATTTTGAAGACTGACTGTGACTGAAGTGGTAAAAGGTGCCACCCCATAACTGTAATGAAAGATATGTAATGCAATCTACTAATGTTTTTACACACATATACTGGGAGCTTTTCTTTGAAAAAAAAAAAACAATGTTCATGATGCATATTGCATGACTAACAACAAACTGGGGGCATTTTAAAACACAAAAAGGACATGACAGGTTCCCTTTAATCCGGCTATCGTGTGTTCAGTATCTCCGGTCTTGTCTCCCATGGAACACATCTCGGACATCATTTTATCATTGCTCTGCAATTGCAAAAGGAGCTGCCAGCAGAGGATCTTGATGATTTAGCCAAATTAATACTCTAATTGATAGTAGTAGGGGCTGACACAAACAGAAAAGGTGCACCTGTGCAAGAACAGTACATGGACCCTTTACCATCAAATATCTCATAAAATATGTTCAATTCCATTTACTGTGGAGGTGGAAGTGGGCCTACTTAACTTTTTGGCCTTTGGGTTGCACCAATGGTGTGTCTGGCCCTGGATAGCAGGTAAGACGTCTAAGTGCAAGGATTTCTGTACATGGAGCTCATCTCCAGACTGAATATATCAAAAAAATTTGAATTTGCAGATCAGTAGTGTCTCCATCCTGTGATTTCCCTCACTCCACGACTTTTCCTTTTTGCCATTTCCACATTGAGGAGTGTAGAGTAGATGACAAATGATGGATCAGTAATATTTATGTCCAAATAGTCAAAATAAAACAATGTGATACATTATTTTTTTAGTGGGTTTCTACTTTAAATACAGCAATAATCATAATTGTATTTTAGGATTGATCACAATATCAATTTTATTTGTATTTTATTTTATCAGGCTATGTTACGATTTGAGCTTTGCAAACGTAAATTACTGCAATATAAAAACCAAGAAGCACGTTTTCAGCATCTCCAGAATTGCCATATTCAATTAATTCTCAGATTTAAGAGCAGGAAAAAAAAATTGACTTAACCGTATGCTGCTTTTCATATTTTCTGAGAAAGAAAAAAATATTCCAGCTCTATAATAAACTTAATTTTTATTTAGACCATTTTTAGAATAGATATAAAATTATCTGTCTGCACATTATGGGGTCAGGCCAAAGTCATGTACAAAAATAAGAAATTGCGTTCAACATTAATTCAAAGCACGGAGAATAATTCGAAATGTATTTCTAATATTTGAACATTTACAGGTCAAAGGTTCAATTTATATAAATTGGATTTCCACTTTTCTATTAGAAGAGAAAATGGTAAAAATCAACTGAATTTAACTTTTAAGCCCTTTGCTTACATAAGGGTACAAGGGACCTATCACATGGTCACTTAATATGATCACAAATTTTGGCAATTTGTATTGTTCTACTGCCTAAGTTTTTGGTGTTTCATGACTGCAGGGTCAAGATAGTGAAACTGTTCACAGGGGACACTATGGGAGGTCCGACTTGTGATTGACCAAGGTTGGGACCGGTTTTCTCACCCCTGCTAATTAGGTTGAGTTTTACAAATTTTGGGGTTGTTCTTTTTGCCATCTACATTATTGGTGTGTTTTCTATTGCTACCCACCATATATGGATTCATTGTTATTATGAATGAACAAGTGAAAACTCGTTTCAGCAGATCATCTGGAATTTGCAAAATTTGCATTTTATTTGCCTTTTTATGTTCTGAGGACTCTCAAGCCCCCAGATCATAAAAACAGTAAATTGAAAAATACAAAAAAACTATACAAACCTCACCCCGGCCCTGTGTGCTTCACTTTTTAGTAATCTTTTTCTTCCATGTCCTAGTATCGTAAGCATCTCGTAACTCACAAGCCTTAAAACTAGAGATGAGGGGATCTTGCAAAATTCAAATTTGCCGCCTTCACCGAATTTTCCAACAAATTTGATTTGTGATGAATAAATTTGCCACAAATCTCAATACAGTAAGTCCTTTAAATGTTCAGAAAAGGCAGGCATAACAATTGGAGGTCTACCACTATTGTATTGAATCTCTTTTGAGCTCTTTAATGCAGACACAGATTTATTAAAGTGCAAGTCATCTCAACCTGTCTACGTGCAAATGCTGTTATTAAGATGCTGTACTGCTGTAAATCACAGATCAATCCATTCACAGTTACACTGACTCTGCAAGTCCAGCACTTCCCTCTAGTGTTGAGCGATACCGTCCGATATTTGAAAGTATCGGTATCGGATGGTATCGGCCGATATCCGAAAAATATCGGATATCGCCGATACCAATATCCGATACCAATACAAGTCAATGGGACGCAAATATCGGAAGGTATCCTGTAATGGATCCCAGGGCCTGAAGGAGAGGAAACTCTCCTTCAGGCCCTGGGATCCATATTCATGTGTAAAATAAAGAATAAAAATAAAATGACTGCTCAGCGACCAATCACAAGCCGCGACGTCATCGAAGGCCCTTTACGCGCTCATTCTTCGGAACGAAAGCAAGGCGGTTGCAGCGGTGACGACCAGGGAGCGTCAGAGGGTAAGTATATCAATATTTTTTATTTTTATTCTTTATTTTACACATTAATCTTAATCCCGATACCGATTCCCGATATCACAAAAATATCGGAACTCGGTATCGGAATTCCGATACCGCAAATATCGGCCGATACCCGATACTTGCGGTATCGGAATGCTGAACACTACTTCCCTCCTTCACTTTAATTTTTATCCATAGACTGTAGGATATCTGTAGTGGTGAGGTGTTCACTTTAACCTCCTAACCTTATGCTGTAAAATCTTAAAATGAATGCTGCTTTCCCTGCCCACATCTATTGTAGTGACAGTGATGGCCCCCCATCAGGCCTTGTTAGACCATATGATTTGATAGCTGCAAGCCATTATGGTGAAACCCACATGGCTGCACCTGACATCATGAGTCTGCTGTGTATCTGATACAATCTTCATCAGTGTATTAAATGGTACCAGTCAATATTTTATTCTTTGCTACATTCATTAAGCGATTTGCAAATTGTTTAAATTTGCCAAGACATTCCAATGTCAAGAAATTCAACTTGATCGAATTTGATCTGCAGCAGATTGATTTATTCATCTCTTTTCAAAATGTCAAAATGCGCCTCACTAAGGCTACGTTCACATTAGCGTTTTGCGTGTTTGCGTCGGGCGCCGCAGCGGTGACGCATGCGTCATGCGCCCCTATATTTAACATGGGGGCGCATGGACATGCGTTGTGCTGCGTTGTGCGACGCATGCGTTTTTTTTGCCGCAAGCGTTGGGCGCAGAAAACGCAACAAGTTGCATTTTTTTTGCGTCCAAATTTCGGCAAAAAAGGACGCATGCGTCGCAAAACGCAGCGTTTTAGCGTGCGTTTTGGTGCGTTTTTATTTGCGTTGTGCGTTGCGTCGCCGACGCAGCGGCGCACAACGCAAATGTGAACGTAGCCTTATATATCGTAACATCACGTCAGACCTAGTTAGTGGTGATGGGATGTCAGAGCGATGCATACCTTTATCCACCCATCAGTATATTTTTTGCACAATTTTGAGAAATTCTAAATTACTATGTTCACTTTCTAATTGTTCACTATGAATCTATTTAAGGCTACGTTCCCACTATGAGCTTTTGGCGATTTTTTTGATGTTGCAGATTTTCTGAACCATTTGTAAACCTATTATTTAAATTTGTTTACTTGCATTTCAGTTCCTTCTACTTGTGTTTATATACTGTTTTATCTCTCTGCATTTATTCAATTTGCGTTGTTTGCATAATTTTATAACTGATGCTTACACATTTCATCGTGGTCCTCTGTGTCTTGCACACCTCTCTTGTTTTGCACTACACTTTAAAGGCTTAGTAAGAATTTAATTCATTTTGTCACCTTCTTTAGCGCTGAACAAAATCACGGTTAAAAAAAAACCTACTTGCTTCCACTCATTCCCGACATATATAATCAGCTTATGGGGGCTAAATCATTTTCTAAACGTTATCCTATAGGGGCTAACAATTTGATACACATTTGGAAGGGTGATGAGTGGAAAACTGTGTTTTTAACGTATGAGAGTCCATTTGAAAAATGTTGTCGTGCCTACTGGATTAGCCAATGTGCTAGAAGTTTTTCAAAATTATATGAATATCATCTTTTTGGATTGTAATGGGAGGCTTATTGTGATGTACTTGGTTGACATTCTAATTTTTTCACCTCATCTGGATATGCACTAAGAATATGTCCTTTTATATTACAAAATTTCAGATAGAATTATTTGCTAAATTGGAGAAAAATACTTTTTCTGTTCAAGAAATGTCGTTGTTGGGGTTGTATGTATTGGCTGACAGGTTTAAGATGCATCCTGGCAAGGTGCGAGCCATCATTGATTGGGTTCAACCTCGTGTCCTTAAAGAGTTGCAATGGTTTCAAGGTTTCATTAACTCCAATAGAAAATTTATTATGGGTATCTCTTATATTCCTAAACCTATTTCCCATGTAAGTTGGCAAATCTTAAGGTCTATACGACGGATGTTACTGTGGTTTTTTTAAAAATTGACCGTTCATGTCCACGCCAGTCCTAATCCAACCTGATTTCCAAAAGCAATTCATTGTGGAGGTGGATGTTTTGGAGGTCAGGATTGGGGTGATATTATCTCAGGGTCCCAAAACTTTGACCAACTTATGACTTTGTGCATTTTTTGGAGGAAATTTTCATCAGCAGAAAGAAATTATGATGTTGGGAATCGCAAGTTACTCACTGTTAAATTAGACTTTGAAGAATAGAGGCAGTTCATCAAGTCACTGTGTGGTAACTTCTCATATGAATTTAGCTAATGTTGAATCAGCTAAACAGTTAATCACATAGACGCCGAAGTCAAAGAATGTGCAAGCTGAGGCTTTTGTCATGCAGTCTTGATTCAGTTTCTCCTCAGAACTTCCATTCTCCATTATTTTTCTCGGCAAAGTGATTTCCATAGTATTCTCAGAGTTGGAAGCAAAGATATGTACGGTACAGTCTTTGGCCCTTTCCACTACTCCAGGGTCCAAATTATTCATACCTGGGTACCTAAAATTGTGTCTGTTACAAGTGTTCCATGATTCTGTCTTGAGTGGTCAGCTTGAGGTCACAGCTACAAGAGTGGCCATTGATAGGCTTTTTTTGGTGGCAGTCGATATATAATGATATCAGAGATTTTGTTTCCGCCTGTTAAGCTGGCGCACTTGCTAACGTGTGCCGTAACAGGCCAGGAAGATAATTAGCTCCATTGCCAATTCCTGAAAATCTGTTGACTCATTTGTTATTTCATCACGGACTTGCCTTTATCTGAAGGGAAAACTTATTTGGGTGGTAGTTGACGGATTAAATAAAGAGCTCATTTTGGTCCTTTATCAGGGTTCACCCACCTGCCAGGGTGAGATGTCCATCACTGATGTGATCGCTCACCAAACCACCCAGAGCATTGTGGGACATTAATGGATTATCGACGGAAAGGTGAGTATAACTTTGCTTTTTCATTTTTATTTTTTAGTGAATAAATGGGTAAAAGAGGGTCCAGAGTGTTTATTTCAATTAAAGGACTTTACTCTGTGTCTTTAATAAATTTGACTATGGGGCTACGAATGGGGGTGTTTTATAGAATCCTCCATTACTAACCCCAGGGCTTGATATCAGCTGACAATACAAAGCTGACATAAACCTCAACCCCATCACCCCACATAAAGTATCTGACGTCAACCTTACAACTATTATCTCACTTGCCACCGCACCAGGGCAAATAGGAAGAACGGAGGCTAAGAGCCAGAAATGGTGCATCTAATGGATGTGCCAATTCTGAGGCAGATGAGGGCTGATGTTCTTAGTCTGAGAGGGGGACCAATATCCATGGCCCTGTTCTAGCCTAATAATATCAGGATGCAGCTGTCTTTTTAGGCTTTGCTGGTTAGTAAATACACGGGGGACGCTGACATCATTTTAATTGAGGGACCCCCTATAATGACCAGTAATAACCAGTAAAGGCTAATCAAACAGCTGTGGGCTGTTATTTATATGCTGGGAACCTTTATGGCTATTTGCCCCCTCCCAGAATATTAACACCAGCCCACAGCTGTTGACTTTCTCTCAGCTGGTTATGAGAATGAGGTGGGCCTTCACGTAATTTTATTTATTTAAACAATAAATACAAGTACAGAAAAATAAGTGTGCAAAGCCCTGATTATAAATCACTCTGACATTTTTCTATCTATCTACCTATCATGTTCCTCCTCACTGCCTCTATCTTTGAACATCTTTAATACATAAATCTCTTTCATTTCTATGCTGCATTACATACCATATGTGTCACACTGACAGCACACAGACACAGACAGCAAATAGACATGCATGGCACACGTACATGGATCACGGATCTCATCAGAACTGCTTTTCCAGTACTGGAATCACCAGGATGTGTGAATGGGGGCATTACAGTGTTTACTGATCGAGTTACTGAATTTCATATTTTGATAGATTGGACTTTTACGAATGTGACGTTACCTAATACATTTATTTTGTACATTTTTTTTCTTTCTTTTAATGGGGGAAAACTTATATTTATTTATTTTTTATTTGTTTTAACATTATTTGCTAGTCCCCTTAGGGAAGTTGAACCTGCAATATTTTGGTATTACACCGTGTTCCAAATTATTCTGCAAATTGGATTTAAGTGTCATAAAGATTTCATTGTTTTGTTTTTCAAATAAACTCATGGATGGTATTGTGTCTCAGGGCTCAATGGATCACTGAAATCAATCTTAAACATATGTGATAATTAGTTTTCCAGGTGATTATAATTAAAGGAAAACTACTTAAAAAAATGTTCCACATTATGAAGCAGGCCACAGGTTTCAAGCAATACGGGAACTAAAAAGGATTTCTCTGCTGCTGAACAGCGTTAAATAGTGCAATGCCTTGGTCAAGGGATGAAAATATTAGATATTTCTCAAAAACTTAATGGTAATCATCATACTGTGAAGAGATTTGTGACTGAAACAAAGCACAGACAGAGTTCATGCAGATAAAGGCATAATGAGGAAGGTTTCTGCCAGACAAATTAATTGGATTAAGAGAGCAGCTGCCTAAATACCATTACAAAGCAGCAAACAGTTATTTGATGCTGCTGGTGTTTCTGGAGTCCCTCGAACCTCAAGGTGTAGGATCCTTCAAAGGCTTCCTGTGGTGCATAAACCTACTATTCGGCCACCCCTAAACAGTGTTCACAAGCCGAAACGGTTGCAGTGGGCCCAGACATACATGAAGACTAAGTTCCAAACAGTCTTGTTTACTGATGAGTGTTGAGCAACCCTGGATGGTCCAGATGGATGGAGTAGTGGATGGTTGGTGGATGGCCTCCATGTCCCACAAGGCAGCGACATCAGCTAGGAGGTGGAGGAGTCATGTTTTGGGCCAGAATCATGGGGAAATAGCTGGTAGGGCCCTTTAAGGTTCCTTGATTGTGTGAAATGACCTCTGCAAAGCATAGAGTATCTGACTGAAAACTTTCTTCCATGGTCTTAAAAGCAGAAACGTGCCTTCTGGAGCAAAATCATCTTCATGCTGCAAAGAATACCTCTGAGTCATTGGCTGCTATGGGCATAAAAGGAGATAAACTCATGGTGTGGCCGCTATCTTCCCCTGACCTCAACTCTATAGAGAACCTTTGGAGAATCATCAAGCAAAAGATCTATGAGGGTGGGAGGCCGTTCACATCAAAACAGCAGCTCTGGGAGGCGATTCTGACTTCATGCAAAGAAATACAAGCAGAAACTCTCCAAAAACTCACAAGTTCAATGGATACAAGAATTGTGAAGGTGATATCAAAGAAGGCTCCTATGTTACATGTAACTTGGCCTGTTAGGAGGTTTTGGAGTTAAATAGCTTTTTTATTCAGTGAATGTGACCTCCTAATGCTGCAAATTCCACAAATGAGCATTTTCAGTTCTTTAAAACATCAAATGTTTAGAAATTCTACTTTGCCTAATAATTTGAAACAGTGCATTTTGAGTTTTTATTTATTGTGGAGATTATACTGTTATCATTGTGAGGTTTCTTCAAAAAAATTCGATATATAATCTAACGGGTGATGACTTTTATTAGACTGACTGTCATTTGCACCGACCATTTAGGAAAATCCGAGAAAAATATCATTTGCATAATAATTTGGGACATGGTGTACAGTATATAGTGAAAATCTTTCTCTCCTGCGGAGCTCAGCCTACAGCGGAGCTTCACAGGAAGACCAAAATGAATGTAACAGGGGTCACGGTGTACTGATGTGAAAAGACACCAGTGTGTGTTCCATTTAAATGCCGCTATGAGAAATTGTGAGAAGCATTTAAATGGATAATAGCTGCTGGCATAAAAGAGTCGGCTACGGCTGTTAGAGACAGATAGGAGCTACTCAGTATAGCCAGTATCTGCTGCGTGTGGAGGGAACTCAGATCTTGACCCCTCCTCCACACGTGGGGAACCCATCTCACAACGTGAATAACATGTCCATTTGCGGAAAGGAGTTAACAACTGTGGCTTTCTATATCTCCACTATGACCTGTGCTAATGAAATAAAAACTAGACAACAATCATTTTGTATTTTTGCAAATGAAAATCACTTGCATATCACATTTCTATGCAGAATTTAATGAGACAAAACAAACAAAAGTACCATTTATTCACCCCGGTGTCAAAGCAGTCTCTATTAAAGAAAATAATTAATGAGGAAACTCTATATTATTTAGTAAAAAATGAATAAAAAGTTTTGAACAAAGTTTAAAAAGTTTCTAAATAATTGATTATAATATTAAATTAATCAAGGTCATTTAATCTTGTTTAAAAGGTTGTAGTCAGAAATACCTGGTCTTAGGTTCTCTTCAATGTTCCCATTTTCCTAATTAAAAATACAATTTTCTTATTTCATCAGCTATGTTTTGAGGTTTTGCCCTCATTTTAATAATCAAACAACTAATATTATTTAGAATAAAAAGTGGCCATAATTTTTAGGCTAACATACAAAGATCGCTTTAGATGTCATCTTTTCATAATGAGCATAATTTGGTATTAACAGCTACTAGATGATGATATCCTCCATACTGATGAGTGGGGTCACTGTGGACCAAACGACCCTTTCTTGAGCACTTTGATTCAGTGTAGATTGTAATTTAAACCTACTCTGAAGAATTAAGGATTACAATCAGTCTTTCTCAATCCACCATTAATTGCGAGCCACTTCCTTGGTTACGACAGCCAATTTTTCAACTCATAAATTTTTGATTATTCTCTGAATATTTTTGTTTCACCAAACCAATGACCTCAGGACTAGTGTTGAGCATTCCGATACCGCAAGTATCGGGTATCGGCCGATACTTGCGGTATCGGAATTCCGATACTGAGATCCGATACTTTTGTGGTATCGGGTATCGGTATCGGATCCATAGTGAGGTGTAAAATAAAGAATTAAAATAAAAAATATTGATATATTCACCTCTCCGGCAGCCCCTGGACATCACCGCGGGTAACCGGCAGGCTTCTTTGTTTAAAATGAGCGCATTTAGGACCTGAGGAATGACGTCGCGGCTTCTGATTGGTCACGTGCCGCCCATGTGACCGCCACGCGACCAATCAGAAGCCGCGACGTCATTCCTTAGGTCCTATATTCCTAGAATGAGCGCGTTTAGGAACTGAGGAATGACGTCGCGGCTTCTGATTGGTCGCGTGCCGCCCATGTGACCACCACGCGACCAATCAGAAGCCGCGACGTCATTCTCAGGCACTAAACTCCTCATTCTAGGAATTTAGGACCTGAGGAATGACGTCGCGGCTTCTGATTGGTCGCGTGGCGGTCACATGGGCGGCACGCGACCAATCAGAAGCCGCGACGTCATTCCTCAGGTCCTAAACGAGCTCATTTTAAACAAAGAAGCCTGCCGGTTACCCGCGGTGATGTCCAGGGGCCGCCGGAGAGGTGAATATATCAATATTTTTTATTTTAATTCTTTATTTTACACATTAATATGGATCCCAGGGCCTGAAGGAGAGTTTCCTCTCCTTCAGACCCTGGGAACCATCAGGATACCTTCCGATACTTGGTGTCCCATTGACTTGTATTGGTATCGGGTATCGGTATCGGCGATATCCGATACTTTTCGGGTATTGGCCGATACTATCCGATACCGATACTTTCAAGTATCGGACGGTATCGCTCAACACTACTCAGGACACCATTTCGACAAAGTCTTCCAAACATTCTTGCTGTTCATGGTTTCAAGTTCAGACTCTTAAGACTTTAGTAATTTTTACAGTTGTCTGCGATATCATTTTTACCATTTCTACAATAAATCAAAAGTTTAATAATGACAATTCTCAGGATGTCTTTGTAATATTGACTTGATAACTTAAAATATATTTCAACTTCACCTAATGATTTTACCAACATTGCAACATTTTATGGTTCCAAACCCACATTCAGAAGTATCTGTGAAATTTAATGGTCAACTAGCAGAAATTTGCAAATTATTTCAAAGCAAATCAAGTTTGCAGCATTTTTCATGAAAAATTTGGATTTTCAAGAACTTGAAATCTTTGCAACTCAATTCACTTGCTAGTCATAATTTTGCTGGATGTTTTTAAGGCTTAGAATGAGCTAAAAAAGATTACATGCTCTTGTTAAGACATCATGTGAAGCCTAGTCAGTGCTGGTGGCATTGATGAGTGAAGAAGATCTAAGATGGAAGAGAAAACTGGAGCCCATAGGACCAAACCATTTGTTTATTTCCCTCAGTGGTCTGGAGGGACTTCAGTTTGTTAAAAGGCTTTGACCTGCAATTTTATTTGCATTGAATATATTTGGACCAAATCGAATTTCCGGCTAAATTTGAGCAAATTTGGTAAATCAAATTATGACATTCTCTAAAATTTTAGTTACAATTCATTCACAAATTACATAGTAAAAAAGTAACGTAGTATTTAAGGTTGAAGAAAGACTTTACGTCCATCTAGTTTAACCCATAGCCTAACATGATTATCCATAGGAAAGCAAAAAAAAACATGCGGCAAACACTAAGGCTAAGTTCACATTATTGTCTCTGTGTGCGCAAACGCATGCCAAAATGCATTCAAACACATGGTTATTCTGCATTTTTTATCCACATCAGCTTACACATGATGCCAAAAAAAACACTGCGTGTGCATACATTCGTATGCATTTTTGCATGTGTGACCTGCATTGTAATAAGTTCACCCCTTAGCCTTCATTTTTCCAAACTAAATAGCCCCAAGTGTAATTACCTATCTTGGTATTGCAGACCCCCCAGTCCTCTAATAACCTTGGTCGCTCTTCTCTGCACCCGCTCCAGTTCAGCTATGTCTTTCTTATACACCGGAGACCAGAACTGTGCACAGTATTCTAAGTGTGGTCGAACTAGTGACTTGTATAGAGGTAAAATTATGTTCTCCTCATGAGCATCTATGCCTCTTTTAATGTATCCCATTATTTTACAGTGGGGCAAAAAAGTATTTAGTCAGTCAGCAATAGTGCAAGTTCCACCACTTAAAAAGATGAGAGGCGTCTGTAATTTACATCATAGGTAGACCTCAACTATGGGAGACAAACTGAGAAAAAAAAATCCAGAAAATCACATTGTCTGTTTTTTTAACACTTTATTTGCATATTATTGTGGAAAATAAGTATTTGGTCAGAAACAAACAATCAAGATTTCTGGCTCTCACAGACCTGTAACTTCTTCTTTAAGAGTCTCCTCTTTCCTCCACTCATTACCTGTAGTAATGGCACCTGTTTAAACTTGTTATCAGTATAAAAAGACACCTGTGCACACCCTCAAACAGTCTGACTCCAAACTCCACTATGGTGAAGACCAAAGAGCTGTCAAAGGACACCAGAAACAAAATTGTAGCCCTGCACCAGGATGGGAAGACTGAATCTGCAATAGCCAACCAGCTTGGAGTGAAGAAATCAACAGTGGGAGCAATAATTAGAAAATGGAAGACATACAAGACCACTGATAATCTCCCTCGATCTGGGGCTCCACGCAAAATCCCACCCCGTGGGGTCAGAATGATCACAAGAACGGTGAGCAAAAATCCCAGAACCACGCGGGGGGACCTAGTGAATGAACAGCAGAGAGCTGGGACCAATGTAACAAGGCCTACCATAAGTAACACACTACGCCACCATGGACTCAGATCCTGCAATGCCAGACGTGACCCACTGCTTAAGCCAGTACATGTCCGGGCCCGTCTGAAGTTTGCTAGAGAGCATTTGGATGATCCAGAGGAGTTTTGGGAGAATGTCCCATGGTCTGATGAAACCAAACTGGAACTGTTTGGTAGAAACACAATTTGTCGTGTTTGGAGGAAAAAGAATACTGAGTTGCATCCATCAAACACCATACCTACTGTAAAGCATGGTGGTGGAAACATCATGCTTTGGGGCTGTTTCTCTGCAAAGGGGCCAGGACGACTGATCCGGGTACATGAAAGAATGAATGGGGCCATGTATCGTGAGATTTTGAGTGCAAACCTCCTTCCATCAGCAAGGGCATTGAAGATGAAACGTGGCTGGGTCTTTCAACATGACAATGATCCAAAGCACACCGCCAGGGCAACGAAGGAGTGGCTTCGTAAGAAGCATTTCAAGGTCCTGGAGTGGCCTAGCCAGTCTCCAGATCTCAACCCTATAGAAAACCTTTGGAGGGAGTTGAAAGTCCGTGTTGCCAAGCGAAAAGCCAAAAACATCCCTGCTCTAGAGGAGATCTGCATGGAGGAATGGGCCAACATACCAACAACAGTGTGTGGCAACCTTGTGAAGACTTACAGAAAACGTTTGACCTCTGTCATTGCCAACAAAGGATATATTACAAAGTATTGAGATGAAATTTTGTTTCTGACCAAATACTTATTTTCCACCATAATATGCAAATAAATTGTTAAAAAAACAGACAATGTGATTTTCTGGATTTTTTTTCTCACTTTGTCTCCCATAGTTGAGGTCTACCTATGATGTAAATTACAGACACCTCTCATCTCTTTAAGTGGTGGAACTTGCACTATTGCTGACTGACTAAATACTTTTTTGCCCCACTGTATTTGCCTTTGCAGCAGCTGCCTGACACTGGCCACTAAAATTTTAGTTAGAATTCATTCACACGTAGCCTTTTCATACGATTTTTTTTCTGCTTGAAAAATTAAATTAGGGACGCAAAAGTATTTTCTGGGCTTTTTGGGGGATTTTTATGCAGTTTTTTTGTTGTTGACCTCAATAGGGAAAAACTGAGGTATAAATGCAATGCACGTCAACAAATGCAAGGAGGAAAATGTTCCATAGAAATCTCATTTGGTTTGCTACTACTGTAAAATGTTGTGCTTTTCCCCATGGGAAAAAATTAAGAAAAAAGGCAACAAGCCCTTATGTGTCTCAACTGTCAAAGGTCTCAGACCTCAATAATATTACCTTGGACACACTTGGCACTTGTTACTCCAACTGGCAGATTCCAGAGCAAACCCAAACTTTAAAGTTCAACCCCCTGTACAGTGATCTGGTCTTACAACGGAGTCCCCTGAATTGCTTCTGTGGGAGGACTGTAAGCCAGAGAAGCGAACTAGAGGCAAGAAGGGTATCCAACCAAGGTCAATGCCAAAAGGTTACGCCAGGGTCAAAATCTGAAAACAAACGGGTGGTGAAAGTTTTAGCTGAGATCAGAAAATGGCAGCCATCATGAAGGCAACACAACAGCAAGAACTTGTGGTAAGCCAGGTAAGCAGAACTCATTTCCTGGCAGCGGAAGTCAGAGACCCAGGGGTTTAAACAGCAGGCAGCTCTGCCATGGGCTATCAGAAAAGAATATGAAAAACCAAACAATTAACCGCATAGCCCTCTGATCTCGCTGCACAAAAAATCCCAGGAATAAAACAAGACGGACACAGAAACAGATTTGACAGGAATTGGCACAGCTGTTACAGGGCATACGTTATCTTCTCAAGCACCTCTGACTGCAAATATTTCAAAGGTATTATCTAACCACTGGACTGGTACCCAACAATCAGTGGTTCCAATTTCGAGTTCTAGAGATTTCATTAAGTTAAATGATCATCTGGTTTTAGATTTTGGTCTATTTTTCTACAGAATGAAAAGTAAAATTTTATTAATTCTCAATATATTTTTCTTATTCTTATGTGGTCCCCTCTAACAAAGGCATTTCATGCAGTAACTTCTTTATTAATGGGAAAAACACCCT
Organism: Ranitomeya imitator; assembly: GCF_032444005.1. Classification (NCBI taxonomy): domain Eukaryota; kingdom Metazoa; phylum Chordata; class Amphibia; order Anura; family Dendrobatidae; genus Ranitomeya; species Ranitomeya imitator. The sequence continues at coordinate 541,695,895 of NC_091287.1, read as the reverse complement.
TTGGTTCTAAGT